>NC_090450.1:252809001-253112032 GCF_031143425.1 Pleurodeles waltl
CCCTCCTTGGATTCCCCTAGGTCTCTAGTTTTCAGAAATGCACAGGTTTGGTAGGTTTCCCTAGGTGCCGGCTGAGCTAGAGGCCAAAATCTACAGGTAGGCACTTCGCAAAAAACACCTCTGTTTTCTTCCAAAAATTTGGATGTGTCCATGTTGCGCTTTGGGGTGTTTCCTGTCGCGGCCGCTAGGCCTACCCACACAAGTGAGGTATCATTTTTATCGGGAGACTTGGAGGAGCGCTGGGTGGAAGGAAATTTGTGGCTCCTCTCAGATTCCAGAACTTTCTGTCACAGAAATGCGAGGAACATGTGTTTTTTTAGTCAAATTTTGAGGTTTGCAAAGGATTCTGGGTAACAGAACCTGGTCCGAGCCCCGCAAATCACCCCTCCTTGGATTCCCCTAGGTCTCTAGTTTTCAGAAATGCACAGGTTTGGTAGGTTTCCCTAGGTGCCGGCTGAGCTAGAGGCCAAAATCTACAGGTAGGCACTTCGCAAAAAACACCTCTGTTTTCTTCCAAAAATTTGGATGTGTCCACGTTGCGCTTTGGGGCGTTTCCTGTCGCGGGCGCTAGGCCTACCCATACAAGTGAGGTATCATTTTTATCGGGAGTCTTGGGGGGAACGCTGGGTGGAAGGAAATTTGTGGCTCCTCTCAGATTCCAGAACTTTCTGCCACAGAAATGCGAGGACCATGAGTTTTTTTAGCCAAATTTTGAGGTTTGCAAAGGATTCTGGGTAACAGAACCTGGTCCAAGCCCCGCAAGTCACCCCTCCTTGGATTCCCCTAGGTCGCTAGTTTTCAGAAATGCACAGGTTTGGTAGGTTTCCCTAGGTGCCGGCTGAGCTAGAGGCCAAAATCTACAGGTAGGCACTTTGCAAAAAACACCTCTGTTTTCTTCCAAAAATTTGGAAGTGTCCACGTTGCGCTTTGGGGCGTTTCCTGTCGCGGGCGCTAGGCCTACCCACACAAGTGAGGTATCATTTTTATCGGGAGACTTGGGGGAACGCTGGGTGGAAGGAAATTTGTGGCTCCTCTCAGATTCCAGAATTTTCTGTCACAGAAATGCGAGGAACATGTGTTTTTTTAGCCAAATTTTAAGGTTTGCAAAGGATTCTGGGTAACAGAACCTGGTCCGAGCCCCGCAAGTCACCCCTCCTTGGATTCCCCTAGGTCTCTAGTCTTCAGAAATGCACAGGTTTGGTAGGTTTCCCTAGGTGCCTGCTGAGCTAGAGGCCAAAATCTACAGGTAGGCACTTCGCAAAAAACACCTCTGCTTTCTTCCAAAAATTTCGATGTGTCCACGTTGCGCTTTGGGGCGTCCCCTGTCGCGGCCGCTAGGCCTACCCACACAAGTGAGGTATCATTTTTATCGGGAGACTTGGGGGAACGCTGGGTGGAAGGAAATTTGTGGCTCCTCTCAGATTCCAGAACTTTCTGCCACAGAAATGCGAGGAACATGTGTTTTTTTAGCCACATTTTGAGGTTTGCAAAGGATTCTGGGTAACATATCCTGGCCCGAGCCCCGCAAGTCACCCCTCCTTGGATTCCCCTAGGTCTCTAGTGTCAGAAATGCACAGGTTTGGTAGGTTTCCCTAGGTGCCGGCTGAGCTAGAGGCCAAAATCTACAGGTAGGCATTTCGCAAAAAAAACCTCTGTTTTCTTCCAAAAATTTGGATGTGTCCACGTTGCGCTTTGGGGCGTTTCCTGTTGCTGGCGCTAGGCCTACCCACACAAGTGAGGTATCATTTTTATTGGGAGACTTGGGGGAACGCTGGGTGGAAGGAAATTTGTGGCTCCTCTCAGATTCCAGAACTTTCTGCCACAGAAATGTGAGGACCATGAGTTTTTTTAGCCAAATTTTGAGGTTTGCAAAGGATTCTGGGTAACAGATCCTGGCCCGAGCCCCGCAAGTCACCCCTCCTTGGATTCCCCTAGGTCTCTAGTTTTCAGAAATGCACAGGTTTGGTAGGTTTCCCTAGGTGCCGGCTGAGCTAGAGGCCAAAATCTACAGGTAGGCACTTCGCAAAAAACACCTCTGTTTTCTTCCAAAAATTTGGATGTGTCCACGTTGCGCTTTGGGGTGTTTCCTGTCGCGGGGCTAGGCCTACCCACACAAGTGAGGTATCATTTTTATTGGGAGACTTGGGGGGATGCTGGGTGGAAGGAAATTTGTGGCTCCTCTCAGATTCCAGAACTTTCTGCCACAGAAATGCGAGGAACATGTGTTTTTTTAGCCAAATTTTGAGGTTTGCAAAGGATTCTGGGTAACAGAACCTGGTCCGAGCCCCGCAAGTCACCCCTCCCTGGATTCCCCTAGGCCTCTAGTCTTCAGAAATGTACAGGTTTGGTAGGTTTCCCTAGGTGCCGGCTGAGCTAGAGGCCAAAATCTACAGGTAGGCACTTCGCAAAAAACACCTCTGTTTTCTTCCAAAAATTTGGATGTGTCCACGTTGCGCTTTGGGGTGTTACCTGTCGCGGCCGCTAGGCCTACCCACACAAGTGAGGTATCATTTTTATCGGGAGACTTGGGGGAACGCTGGGTGGAAGGAAATTTGTGGCTCCTCTCAGATTCCAGAACTTTCTGCCACAGAAATGCGAGGAACATGTGTTTTTTTAGCCACATTTTGAGGTTTGCAAAGGATTCTGGGTAACAGAACCTGGTCCGAGCCCCGCAAGTCACCCCTCCTTGGATTCCCCTAGGTCTCTAGTTTCAGAAATGCACAGGTTTGGTAGGTTTCCCTAGGTGCCGGCTGAGCTAGAGGCCAAAATCTACAGGTAGGCACTTCGCAAAAAACACCTCTGTTTTCTTCCAAAAATTTGGATGTGTCCACGTTGCGCTTTGGGGCGTTTCCTGTCGCTGGCGCTAGGCCTACCCACACAAGTGAGGTATCATTTTTATTGGGAGACTTGGGGGAACGCTGGGTGGAAGGAAATTTGTGGCTCCTCTCAGATTCCAGAACTTTCTGTCACAGAAATGTGAGGACCATGAGTTTTTTAGCCAAATTTTGAGGTTTGCAAAGGATTCTGGGTAACAGAACCTGGCCCGAGCCCCGCAAGTCACCCCTCCTTGGATTCCCCTAGGTCTCTAGTTTTCAGAAATGCACATGTTTGGTAGGTTTCCCTAGGTGCCGGCTGAGCTAGAGGCCAAAATCTACAGGTAGGCACTTCGCAAAAAACACCTCTGCTTTCTTCCAAAAATTTCGATGTGTCCACGTTGCGCTTTGGGGCGTCCCCTGTCGCGGCCGCTAGGCCTACCCACACAAGTGAGGTATCATTTTTATCGGGAGACTTGGGGGAACGCTGGGTGGAAGGAAATTTGTGGCTCCTCTCAGATTCCAGAACTTTCTGCCACAGAAATGCGAGGAACATGTGTTTTTTTAGCCACATTTTGAGGTTTGCAAAGGATTCTGGGTAACATATCCTGGCCCGAGCCCCGCAAGTCACCCCTCCTTGGATTCCCCTAGGTCTCTAGTGTCAGAAATGCACAGGTTTGGTAGGTTTCCCTAGGTGCCGGCTGAGCTAGAGGCCAAAATCTACAGGTAGGCATTTCGCAAAAAAAACCTCTGTTTTCTTCCAAAAATTTGGATGTGTCCACGTTGCGCTTTGGGGCGTTTCCTGTTGCTGGCGCTAGGCCTACCCACACAAGTGAGGTATCATTTTTATTGGGAGACTTGGGGGAACGCTGGGTGGAAGGAAATTTGTGGCTCCTCTCAGATTCCAGAACTTTCTGCCACAGAAATGTGAGGACCATGAGTTTTTTTAGCCAAATTTTGAGGTTTGCAAAGGATTCTGGGTAACAGATCCTGGCCCGAGCCCCGCAAGTCACCCCTCCTTGGATTCCCCTAGGTCTCTAGTTTTCAGAAATGCACAGGTTTGGTAGGTTTCCCTAGGTGCCGGCTGAGCTAGAGGCCAAAATCTACAGGTAGGCACTTCGCAAAAAACACCTCTGTTTTCTTCCAAAAATTTGGATGTGTCCACGTTGCGCTTTGGGGTGTTTCCTGTCGCGGGGCTAGGCCTACCCACACAAGTGAGGTATCATTTTTATTGGGAGACTTGGGGGGATGCTGGGTGGAAGGAAATTTGTGGCTCCTCTCAGATTCCAGAACTTTCTGCCACAGAAATGCGAGGAACATGTGTTTTTTTAGCCAAATTTTGAGGTTTGCAAAGGATTCTGGGTAACAGAACCTGGTCCGAGCCCCGCAAGTCACCCCTCCCTGGATTCCCCTAGGCCTCTAGTCTTCAGAAATGTACAGGTTTGGTAGGTTTCCCTAGGTGCCGGCTGAGCTAGAGGCCAAAATCTACAGGTAGGCACTTCGCAAAAAACACCTCTGTTTTCTTCCAAAAATTTGGATGTGTCCACGTTGCGCTTTGGGGTGTTACCTGTCGCGGCCGCTAGGCCTACCCACACAAGTGAGGTATCATTTTTATCGGGAGACTTGGGGGAACGCTGGGTGGAAGGAAATTTGTGGCTCCTCTCAGATTCCAGAACTTTCTGCCACAGAAATGCGAGGAACATGTGTTTTTTTTAGCCACATTTTGAGGTTTGCAAAGGATTCTGGGTAACAGAACCTGGTCCGAGCCCCGCAAGTCACCCCTCCTTGGATTCCCCTAGGTCTCTAGTTTCAGAAATGCACAGGTTTGGTAGGTTTCCCTAGGTGCCGGCTGAGCTAGAGGCCAAAATCTACAGGTAGGCACTTCGCAAAAAACACCTCTGTTTTCTTCCAAAAATTTGGATGTGTCCACGTTGCGCTTTGGGGCGTTTCCTGTCGCTGGCGCTAGGCCTACCCACACAAGTGAGGTATCATTTTTATTGGGAGACTTGGGGGAACGCTGGGTGGAAGGAAATTTGTGGCTCCTCTCAGATTCCAGAACTTTCTGTCACAGAAATGTGAGGACCATGAGTTTTTTAGCCAAATTTTGAGGTTTGCAAAGGATTCTGGGTAACAGAACCTGGCCCGAGCCCCGCAAGTCACCCCTCCTTGGATTCCCCTAGGTCTCTAGTTTTCAGAAATGCACAGGTTTGGTAGGTTTCCCAAGGTGCCGGCTGAGCTAGAGGCCAAAATCTACAGGTAGGCACTTTGCAAAAAACACCTCTTTTTTCTTCCAAAAATTTGGATGTGTCCACGTTGCGCTTTGGGGTGTTTCCTGTCGCGGGGGCTAGGCCTACCCACACAAGTGAGGTATCATTTTTATTGGGAGACTTGGGGGGATGCTGGGTGGAAGGAAATTTGTGGCTCCTCTCAGATTCCAGAACTTTCTGCCACAGAAATGCGAGGAACATGTGTTTTTTTAGCCAAATTTTGAGGTTTGCAAAGGATTCTGGGTAACAGAACCTGGTCCGAGCCCCGCAAGTCACCCCTCCCTGGATTCCCCTAGGCCTCTAGTCTTCAGAAATGTACAGGTTTGGTAGGTTTCCCTAGGTGCCGGCTGAGCTAGAGGCCAAAATCTACAGGTAGGCACTTCGCAAAAAACACCTCTGTTTTCTTCCAAAAATTTGGATGTGTCCACGTTGCGCTTTGGGGCGTTACCTGTCGCGGCCGCTAGGCCTACCCACAGAAGTGAGGTATCATTTTTATCGGGAGACTTGGGGGAACGCTGGGTGGAAGGAAATTTGTGGCTCCTCTCAGATTCCAGAACTTTCTGCCACAGAAATGCGAGGAACATGTGTTTTTTTTGCCACCTTTTGAGGTTTGCAAAGGATTCTGGGTAACAGAACCTGGTCCGAGCCCCGCAAGTCACCCCTCCTTGGATTCCCCTAGGTCTCTAGTTTTCAGAAATGCACAGGTTTGGTAGGTTTCCCTAGGTGCCGGCTGAGCTAGAGGCCAAAATCTAAAGGTAGGCACTTCGCAAAAAACACCTCTGTTTTCTTCCAAAAATTTGGATGTGTCCACGTTGCGCTTTGGGGTGTTTCCTGTCGCGGGCGCTAGGCCTACCCACACAAGTGAGGTATCACTTTTATCGAGAGACTTGGGGGAACGCTGGGTGGAAGGAAATTTGTGGCTCCTCTCAGATTCCAGAACTTTCTGCCACAGAAATGCGAGGACCATGAGTTTTTTTAGCCAAATTTTGAGGTTTGCAAAGGATTCTGGGTAACAGAACCTGGTCCGAGCCCTGCAAGTCACCACTCCTTGGATTCCCCTAGGTCTCTAGTTTTCAGAAATGCACAGGTTTGGTAGGTTTCCCTAGGTGCCGGCTGAGCTAGAGGCCAAAATCTACAGTTAGGCACTTCGCAAAAAACACCTCTGTTTTCTTCCAAAAATTTGGATGTGTCCACGTTGCGCTTTGGGGCGTTTCCTGTCGCGGGCGCTAGGCCTACCCACACAAGTGAGGTATCATTTTTATCGGGAGACTTGGGGGAACGCTGGGTGGAAGGAAATTTGTGGCTCCTCTCAGATTCCAGAACTTTCTGCCACAGAAATGCGAGGAACATGTGTTTTTTTAGCCAAATTTTGAGGTTTGCAAAGGATTCTGGGTAACAGAACCTGGTCCGAGCCCCGCAAGTCACCCCTCCTTGGATTCCCCTAGGTCTCTAGTTTTCAGAAATGCACAGGTTTGGTAGGTTTCCCTAGGTGCCGGCTGAGCTAGAGGCCAAAATCAACAGGTAGGCACTTCGCAAAAAACACCTCTGTTTTCTTCCAAAAATTTGGATGTGTCCATGTTGCGCTTTGGGGCGTTTCCTGTCGCGGGCGCTAGGCCTACCACACAAGTGAGGTATCATTTTTATCGGGAGACTTGGGGAAACGCTGGGTGGAAGGAAATTTGTGGCTCCTCTCAGATTCCAGAACTTTCTGTCACAGAAATGCGAGGAACATGTGTTTATTTAGCCAAATTGTGAGGTTTGCAAAGGATTCTGGGTAACAGAACCTGGTCCGAGCCCCGCAAGTCACCCCTCCTTGGATTCCCCTAGGTCTCTAGTTTTCAGAAATGCACAGGTTTGGTAGGTTTCCCTAGGTGCCGGCTGAGCTAGAGGCCAAAATCTACAGGTAGGCACTTCGCAAAAAACACCTCTGTTTTCTTCCAAAAATTTGGATGTGTCCATGTTGCGCTTTGGGGTGTTTCCTGTCGCGGCCGCTAGGCCTACCCACACAAGTGAGGTATCATTTTTATCGGGAGACTTGGAGGAGCGCTGGGTGGAAGGAAATTTGTGGCTCCTCTCAGATTCCAGAACTTTCTGTCACAGAAATGCGAGGAACATGTGTTTTTTTAGTCAAATTTTGAGGTTTGCAAAGGATTCTGGGTAACAGAACCTGGTCCGAGCCCCGCAAATCACCCCTCCTTGGATTCCCCTAGGTCTCTAGTTTTCAGAAATGCACAGGTTTGGTAGGTTTCCCTAGGTGCCGGCTGAGCTAGAGGCCAAAATCTACAGGTAGGCACTTCGCAAAAAACACCTCTGTTTTCTTCCAAAAATTTGGATGTGTCCACGTTGCGCTTTGGGGCGTTTCCTGTCGCGGGCGCTAGGCCTACCCATACAAGTGAGGTATCATTTTTATCGGGAGTCTTGGGGGAACGCTGGGTGGAAGGAAATTTGTGGCTCCTCTCAGATTCCAGAACTTTCTGCCACAAAAATGCGAGGACCATGAGTTTTTTTAGCCAAATTTTGAGGTTTGCAAAGGATTCTGGGTAACAGAACCTGGTCCAAGCCCCGCAAGTCACCCCTCCTTGGATTCCCCTAGGTCGCTAGTTTTCAGAAATGCACAGGTTTGGTAGGTTTCCCTAGGTGCCGGCTGAGCTAGAGGCCAAAATCTACAGGTAGGCACTTTGCAAAAAACACCTCTGTTTTCTTCCAAAAATTTGGAAGTGTCCACGTTGCGCTTTGGGGCGTTTCCTGTCGCGGGCGCTAGGCCTACCCACACAAGTGAGGTATCATTTTTATCGGGAGACTTGGGGGAACGCTGGGTGGAAGGAAATTTGTGGCTCCTCTCAGATTCCAGAATTTTCTGTCACAGAAATGCGAGGAACATGTGTTTTTTTAGCCAAATTTTAAGGTTTGCAAAGGATTCTGGGTAACAGAACCTGGTCCGAGCCCCGCAAGTCACCCCTCCTTGGATTCCCCTAGGTCTCTAGTCTTCAGAAATGCACAGGTTTGGTAGGTTTCCCTAGGTGCCTGCTGAGCTAGAGGCCAAAATCTACAGGTAGGCACTTCGCAAAAAACACCTCTGCTTTCTTCCAAAAATTTGGATGTGTCCACGTTGCGCTTTGGGGCGTCTCCTGTCGCGGCCGCTAGGCCTACCCACACAAGTGAGGTATCATTTTTATCGGGAGACTTGGGGGAACGCTGGGTGGAAGGAAATTTGTGGCTCCTCTCAGATTCCAGAACTTTCTGCCACAGAAATGCGAGGAACATGTGTTTTTTTAGCCACATTTTGAGGTTTGCAAAGGATTCTGGGTAACATATCCTGGCCCGAGCCCCGCAAGTCACCCCTCCTTGGATTCCCCTAGGTCTCTAGTGTCAGAAATGCACAGGTTTGGTAGGTTTCCCTAGGTGCCGGCTGAGCTAGAGGCCAAAATCTACAGGTAGGCATTTCGCAAAAAAAACCTCTGTTTTCTTCCAAAAATTTGGATGTGTCCACGTTGCGCTTTGGGGCGTTTCCTGTTGCTGGCGCTAGGCCTACCCACACAAGTGAGGTATCATTTTTATTGGGAGACTTGGGGGAACGCTGGGTGGAAGGAAATTTGTGGCTCCTCTCAGATTCCAGAACTTTCTGCCACAGAAATGTGAGGACCATGAGTTTTTTTAGCCAAATTTTGAGGTTTGCAAAGGATTCTGGGTAACAGATCCTGGCCCGAGCCCCGCAAGTCACCCCTCCTTGGATTCCCCTAGGTCTCTAGTTTTCAGAAATGCACAGGTTTGGTAGGTTTCCCTAGGTGCCGGCTGAGCTAGAGGCCAAAATCTACAGGTAGGCACTTTGCAAAAAACACCTCTGTTTTCTTCCAAAAATTTGGAAGTGTCCACGTTGCGCTTTGGGGCGTTTCCTGTCGCGGGCGCTAGGCCTACCCATACAAGTGAGGTATCATTTTTATCGGGAGTCTTGGGGGAACGCTGGGTGGAAGGAAATTTGTATCTCCTCTCAGATTCCAGAACTTTCTGCCACAGAAATGCGAGGACCACGAGTTTTTTTAGCCAAATTTTGAGGTTTGCAAAGGATTCTGGGTAACAGAACCTGGTCCGAGCCCCGCAAGTCACCCCTCCTTGGATTCCCCTAGGTCGCTAGTTTTCAGAAATGCACAGGTTTGGTAGGTTTCCCTAGGTGACGGCTGAGCTAGAGGCCAAAATCTACAGGTAGGCACTTTGCAAAAAACACCTCTGTTTTCTTCCAAAAATTTGGAAGTGTCCACGTTGCGCTTTGGGGCGTTTCCTGTCGCGGGCGCTAGGCCTACCCACACAAGTGAGGTATCATTTTTATCGGGAGACTTGGGGGAACGCTGGGTGGAAGGAAATTTGTGGCTCCTCTCAGATTCCAGAACTTTCTGCCACAGAAATGCGAGGAACATGTGTTTTTTTAGCCAAATTTTGAGGTTTGCAAAGGATTCTGGGTAACAGAACCTAGTCCGAGCCCCGCAAGTCACCCCTCCTTGGATTCCCCTAGGTCTCTAGTTTTCAGAAATGCACATGTTTGGTAGGTTTCCCTAGGTGCCGGCTGAGCTAGAGGCCAAAATCTACAGGTAGTCACTTCGCAAAAAACACCTCTGCTTTCTTCCAAAAATTTGGATGTGTCCACGTTGCGCTTTGGAGCGTTTCCTGTCGCGGGCGCTAGACCTACCCACACAAGTGAGGTATCATTTTTATCGGGAGACTTGGGGGAACACTGGGTGGAAGGAAATATGTGGCTCCTCTCAGATTCCAGAACTTTCTGTCACAGAAATGCGAGGAACATGTGTTTATTTAGCCACATTTTGAGGTTTGCAAAGGATTCTGGGTAACAGAACCTGGTCCGAGCCCCGCAAGTCACCCCTCCTTGGATTCCCTTAGGTCCCTAGTCTTCAGAAATGCACAGGTTTGGTAGGTTTCCCTAGGTGCCGGCTGAGCTAGAGGCCAAAATCTACAGGTAGGCACTTTGCAAAAAACACCTCTGTTTTCTTCCAAAAATTTGGAAGTGTCCACGTTGCGCTTTGGGGCGTTTCCTGTCGCGGGCGCTAGGCCTACCCATACAAGTGAGGTATCACTTTTATCGAGAGACTTGGGGGAACGCTGGGTGGAAGGAAATTTGTATCTCCTCTCAGATTCCAGAACTTTCTGCCACAGAAATGCGAGGACCATGAGTTTTTTTAGCCAAATTTTGAGGTTTGCAAAGGATTCTGGGTAACAGAACCTGGTCCGAGCCCCGCAAGTCACCCCTCCTTGGATTCCCCTAGGTCGCTAGTTTTCAGAAATGCACAGGTTTGGTAGGTTTCCCTAGGTGCCGGCTGAGCTAGAGGCCAAAATGTACAGGTAGGCACTTTGCAAAAAACACCTCTGTTTTCTTCCAAAAATTTGGAAGTGTCCACGTTGCGCTTTGGGGCGTTTCCTGTCGCGGGCGCTAGGCCTACCCACACAAGTGAGGTATCATTTTTATCGGGAGACTTGGGGGAACGCTGGGTGGAAGGAAATTTGTGGCTCCTCTCAGATTCCAGAATTTTCTGTCACAGAAATGCGAGGAACATGTGTTTTTTTAGCCAAATTTTAAGGTTTGCAAAGGATTCTGGGTAACAGAACCTGGTCCGAGCCCCGCAAGTCACCCCTCCTTGGATTCCCCTAGGTCTCTAGTCTTCAGAAATGCACAGGTTTGGTAGGTTTCCCTAGGTGCCGGCTGAGCTAGAGGCCAAAATCTACAGGTAGGCACTTCGCAAAAAACACCTCTGCTTTCTTCCAAAAATTTGGATGTGTCCACGTTGCGCTTTGGGGCGTCTCCTGTCGCGGCCCCTAGGCCTACCCACACAAGTGAGGTATCATTTTTATCGGGAGACTTGGGGGAACGCTGGGTGGAAGGAAATTTGTGGCTCCTCTCAGATTCCAGAACTTTCTGCCACAGAAATGCGAGGAACATGTGTTTTTTTAGCCAAATTTTGAGGTTTGCAAAGGATTCTGGGTAACAGAACCTAGTCCGAGCCCCGCAAGTCACCCCTCCTTGGATTCCCCTAGGTCTCTAGTTTTCAGAAATGCACATGTTTGGTAGGTTTCCCTAGGTGCCGGCTGAGCTAGAGGCCAAAATCTACAGGTAGTCACTTCGCAAAAAACACCTCTGCTTTCTTCCAAAAATTTGGATGTGTCCACGTTGCGCTTTGGAGCGTTTCCTGTCGCGGGCGCTAGGCCTACCCACACAAGTGAGGTATCATTTTTATCGGGAGACTTGGGGGAACACTGGGTGGAAGGAAATATGTGACTCCTCTCAGATTCCAGAACTTTCTGCCACAGAAATGCGAGGAACATGTGTTTTTTTAGCCAAATTTTGAGGTTTGCAAAGGATTCTGGGTAACAGAACCTGGTCCGAGCCCCGCAAGTCACCCCTCCTTGGATTCCCCTAGGTCTCTAGTTTTCAGAAATGCACAGGTTTGGTAGGTTTCCCTAGGTGCCGGCTGAGCTAGAGGCCAAAATCTACAGGTAGGCACTTCGCAAAAAACACCTCTGTTTTCTTCCAAAAATTTGGATGTGTCCATGTTGCGCTTTGGGGCGTTTCCTGTCGCGGGCGCTAGGCCTACCCACACAAGTGAGATATCATTTTTATCGGGAGACTTGGGGGAACGCTGGGTGGAAGGAAATTTGTGGCTCCTCTCAGATTCCAGAACTTTCTGTCACAGAAATGAGAGGAACATGTGTTTATTTAGCCAAATTTTGAGGTTTGCAAAGGATTCTGGGTAACAGAACCTGGTCCGAGCCCCGCAAGTCACCCCTCCTTGGATTCCCCTAGGTCTCTAGTTTTCAGAAATGCACAGGTTTGGTAGGTTTCCCTATGTGCCGGCTGAGCTAAAGGCCAAAATCTACAGGTAGGCACTTCGCAAAAAACACCTCTGTTTTCTTCCAAAAATTTGGATGTGTCCATGTTGCGCTTTGGGGCGGTTCCTGTCGCGGCCTCTAGGCCTACCCACACAAGTGAGGTATCACTTTTATCGAGAGACTTGGGGGAATGCTGGGTGGAAGGAAATTTGTTGCTCCTCTCAGATTCCAGAACTTTCTGCCACAGAAATGCGAGGACCATGAGTTTTTTTAGCCAAATTTTGAGGTTTGCAAAGGATTCTGGGTAACAGAACCTGGTCCGAGCCCCACAAGTCACCCCTCCTTGGATTCCCCTAGGTCTCTAGTTTTCAGAAATGCACAGGTTTGGTAGGTTTCCCTAGGTGCCGGCTGAGCTAGAGGCCAAAATCTACAGGTAAGCACTTCGCAAAAAACACCTCTGTTTTCTTCCAAAAATTTGGATGTGTCCATGTTGCGCTTTGGGGCGTCTCCTGTCGCGGCCGCTAGGCCTACCCACACAAGTGAGGTATCATTTTTATCGGGAGACTTGGAGGAGCGCTGGGTGGAAGGAAATTTGTGGCTCCTCTCAGATTCCAGAACTTTCTGTCACAGAAATGCGAGGAACATGTGTTTTTTTTGTCAAATTTTGAGGTTTGCAAAGGATTCTGGGTAACAGAACCTGGTCCGAGCCCAGCAAGTCACCCCTCCTTGGATTCCCCTAGGTCTCTAGTTTTCAGAAATGCACAGGTTTGGTAGGTTTCCCTAGGTGCCGGCTGAGCTAGAGGCCAAAATCTACAGGTAGGCACTTCACAAAAAACACCTCTGTTTTCTTCCAAAAATTTGGATGTGTCCACGTTGCGCTTTGGGGCGTTTCCTGTCGCGGGCGCTAGGCCTACCCATACAAGTGAGGTATCATTTTTATCGGGAGTCTTGGGGGAACGCTGGGTGGAAGGAAATTTGTGGCTCCTCTCAGATTCCAGAACTTTCTGCCACAGAAATGCGAGGAACATGTGTTTTTTTAGCCACATTTTGAGGTTTGCAAAGGATTCTGGGTAACAGAACCTGGTCCGAGCCCCGCAAGTCACCCCTCCTTGGATTCCCCTAGGTCTCTAGTTTTCAGAAATGCACAGGTTTGGTAGGTTTCCCTATGTGCCGGCTGAGCTAGAGGCCAAAATCTACAGGTAGGCACTTTGCAAAAAACACCTCTGTTTTCTTCAAAAAATTTGGAAGTGTCCACGTTGCGCTTTGGGGCGTTTCCTGTCCCGGGCGCTAGGCCTACCCACACAAGTGAGGTATCATTTTTATCGGGAGACTTGGGGGAAGGCTGGGTGGAAGGAAATTTGTGGCTCCTCTCAGATTCCAGAATTTTCTGTCACAGAAATGCGAGGAACATGTGTTTTTTTAGCCAAATTTTAAGGTTTGCAAAGGATTCTGGGTAACAGAACCTGGTCCGAGCCCCGCAAGTCACCCCTCCTTGGATTCCCCTAGGTCTCTAGTCTTCAGAAATGCACAGGTTTGGTAGGTTTCCCTAGGTGCCGGCTGAGCTAGAGGCCAAAATCTACAGGTAGGCACTTCGCAAAAAACACCTCTGCTTTCTTCCAAAAATTTGGATGTGTCCACGTTGCGCTTTGGGGCGTCTCCTGTCGCGGCCGCTAGGCCTACCCACACAAGTGAGGTATCATTTTTATCGGGAGACTTGGGGGAACGCTGGGTGGAAGGAAATTTGTGGCTCCTCTCAGATTCCAGAACTTTCTGCCACAGAAATGCGAGGAACATGTGTTTTTTTAGCCAAATTTTGAGGTTTGCAAAGGATTCTGGGTAACAGAACCTGGTCCGAGCCCCGCAAGTCACCCCTCCTTGGATTCCCCTAGGTCTCTAGTTTTCAGAAATGCACAGGTTTGGTAGGTTTCCCTAGGTGTCGGCTGAGCTAGAGGCCAAAATCTACAGGTAGGCACTTCGCAAAAAACACCTCTGTTTTCTTCCAAAAATTTGGATGTGTCCATGTTGCGCTTTGGGGCGTTTCCTGTCGCGGGCGCTAGGCCTACCCACACAAGTGAGATATCATTTTTATCGGGAGACTTGGGGGAACGCTGGGTGGAAGGAAATTTGTGGCTCCTCTCAGATTCCAGAACTTTCTGTCACAGAAATGAGAGGAACATGTGTTTATTTAGCCAAATTTTGAGGTTTGCAAAGGATTCTGGGTAACAGAACCTGGTCCGAGCCCCGCAAGTCACCCCTCCTTGGATTCCCCTAGGTCTCTAGTTTTCAGAAATGCACAGGTTTGGTAGGTTTCCCTATGTGCCGGCTGAGCTAAAGGCCAAAATCTACAGGTAGGCACTTCGCAAAAAACACCTCTGTTTTCTTCCAAAAATTTGGATGTGTCCATGTTGCGCTTTGGGGCGGTTCCTGTCGCGGCCTCTAGGCCTACCCACACAAGTGAGGTATCATTTTTATCGGGAGACTTGGAGGAGCGCTGGGTGGAAGGAAAGTTGTGGCTCCTCTCAGATTCCAGAACTTTCTGTCACAGAAATGCGAGGAACATGTGTTTTTTTAGTCAAATTTTGAGGTTTGCAAAGGATTCTGGGTAACATAACCTGGTCCGAGCCCAGCAAGTCACCCCTCCTTGGATTCCCCTAGGTCTCTAGTTTTCAGAAATGCACAGGTTTGGTAGGTTTCCCTAGGTGCCGGCTGAGCTAGAGGCCAAAATCTACAGGTAGGCACTTCGCAAAAAACACCTCTGTTTTCTTCCAAAAATTTGGATGTGTCCACGTTGCGCTTTGGGGCGTTTCCTGTCGCGGGCGCTAGGCCTACCCATACAAGTGAGGTATCATTTTTATCGGGAGTCTTGGGGGAACGCTGGGTGGAAGGAAATTTGTGGCTCCTCTCAGATTCCAGAACTTTCTGCCACAGAAATGCGAGGACCATGAGTTTTTTTAGCCAAATTTTGAGGTTTGCAAAGGATTCTGGGTAACAGAACCTGGTCCGAGCCCCGCAAGTCACCCCTCCTTGGATTCCCCTAGGTCGCTAGTTTTCAGAAATGCACAGGTTTGGTAGGTTTCCCTAGGTGCCGGCTGAGCTAGAGGCCAAAATCTACAGGTAGGCACTTTGCAAAAAACACCTCTGTTTTCTTCCAAAAATTTGGAAGTGTCCACGTTGCGCTTTGGGGCGTTTCCTGTCGCGGGCGCTAGGCCTACCCATACAAGTGAGGTATCATTTTTATCGGGAGTCTTGGGGGAACGCTGGGTGGAAGGAAATTTGTATCTCCTCTCAGATTCCAGAACTTTCTGCCACAGAAATGCGAGGACCATGAGTTTTTTTAGCCAAATTTTGAGGTTTGCAAAGGATTCTGGGTAACAGAACCTGGTCCGAGCCCCGCAAGTCACCCCTCCTTGGATTCCCCTAGGTCGCTAGTTTTCAGAAATGCACAGGTTTGGTAGGTTTCCCTAGGTGACGGCTGAGCTAGAGGCCAAAATCTACAGGTAGGCACTTTGCAAAAAACACCTCTGTTTTCTTCCAAAAATTTGGAAGTGTCCACGTTGCGCTTTGGGGCGTTTCCTGTCGCGGGCGCTAGGCCTACCCACACAAGTGAGGTATCATTTTTATCGGGAGACTTGGGGGAACGCTGGGTGGAAGGAAATTTGTGGCTCCTCTCAGATTCCAGAATTTTCTGTCACAGAAATGCGAGGAACATGTGTTTTTTTAGCCAAATTTTAAGGTTTGCAAAGGATTCTGGGTAACAGAACCTGGTCCGAGCCCCGCAAGTCACCCCTCCTTGGATTCCCCTAGGTCTCTAGTCTTCAGAAATGCACAGGTTTGGTAGGTTTCCCTAGGTGCCGGCTGAGCTAGAGGCCAAAATCTACAGGTAGGCACTTCGCAAAAAACACCTCTGCTTTCTTCCAAAAATTTGGATGTGTCCACGTTGCGCTTTGGGGCGTCTCCTGTCGCGGCCCCTAGGCCTACCCACACAAGTGAGGTATCATTTTTATCGGGAGACTTGGGGGAACGCTGGGTGGAAGGAAATTTGTGGCTCCTCTCAGATTCCAGAACTTTCTGCCACAGAAATGCGAGGAACATGTGTTTTTTTAGCCAAATTTTGAGGTTTGCAAAGGATTCTGGGTAACAGAACCTAGTCCGAGCCCCGCAAGTCACCCCTCCTTGGATTCCCCTAGGTCTCTAGTTTTCAGAAATGCACATGTTTGGTAGGTTTCCCTAGGTGCCGGCTGAGCTAGAGGCCAAAATCTACAGGTAGTCACTTCACAAAAAACACCTCTGCTTTCTTCCAAAAATTTGGATGTGTCCACGTTGCGCTTTGGAGCGTTTCCTGTCGCGGGCGCTAGACCTACCCACACAAGTGAGGTATCATTTTTATCGGGAGACTTGGGGAAACACTGGGTGGAAGGAAATATGTGGCTCCTCTCAGATTCCAGAACTTTCTGTCACAGAAATGCGAGGAACATGTGTTTATTTAGCCACATTTTGAGGTTTGCAAAGGATTCTGGGTAACAGAACCTGGTCCGAGCCCCGCAAGTCACCCCTCCTTGGATTCCCTTAGGTCCCTAGTCTTCAGAAATGCACAGGTTTGGTAGGTTTCCCTAGGTGCCGGCTGAGCTAGAGGCCAAAATCTACAGGTAGGCACTTTGCAAAAACACCTCTGTTTTCTTCCAAAAATTTGGAAGTGTCCACGTTGCGCTTTGGGGCGTTTCCTGTCGCGGGCGCTAGGCCTACCCATACAAGTGAGGTATCACTTTTATCGAGAGACTTGGGGGAACGCTGGGTGGAAGGAAATTTGTATCTCCTCTCAGATTCCAGAACTTTCTGCCACAGAAATGCGAGGACCATGAGTTTTTTTAGCCAAATTTTGAGGTTTGCAAAGGATTCTGGGTAACAGAACCTGGTCCGAGCCCCGCAAGTCACCCCTCCTTGGATTCCCCTAGGTCGCTAGTTTTCAGAAATGCACAGGTTTGGTAGGTTTCCCTAGGTGCCGGCTGAGCTAGAGGCCAAAATCTACAGGTAGGCACTTTGCAAAAAACACCTCTGTTTTCTTCCAAAAATTTGGAAGTGTCCACGTTGCGCTTTGGGGCGTTTCCTGTCGCGGGCGCTAGGCCTACCCACACAAGTGAGGTATCATTTTTATCGGGAGACTTGGGGGAACGCTGGGTGGAAGGAAATTTGTGGCTCCTCTCAGATTCCAGAACTTTCTGCCACAGAAATGCGAGGAACATGTGTTTTTTTAGCCAAATTTTGAGGTTTGCAAAGGATTCTGGGTAACAGAACCTAGTCCGAGCCCCGCAAGTCACCCCTCCTTGGATTCCCCTAGGTCTCTAGTTTTCAGAAATGCACATGTTTGGTAGGTTTCCCTAGGTGCCGGCTGAGCTAGAGGCCAAAATCTACAGGTAGTCACTTCGCAAAAAACACCTCTGCTTTCTTCCAAAAATTTGGATGTGTCCACGTTGCGCTTTGGAGCGTTTCCTGTCGCGGGCGCTAGGCCTACCCACACAAGTGAGGTATCATTTTTATCGGGAGACTTGGGGGAACACTGGGTGGAAGGAAATATGTGGCTCCTCTCAGATTCCAGAACTTTCTGTCACAGAAATGCGAGGAACATGTGTTTATTTAGCCACATTTTGAGGTTTGCAAAGGATTCTGGGTAACAGAACCTGGTCCGAGCCCCGCAAGTCACCCCTCCTTGGATTCCCTTAGGTCCCTAGTCTTCAGAAATGCACAGGTTTGGTAGGTTTCCCTAGGTGCCGGCTGAGCTAGAGGCCAAAATCTACAGGTAGGCACTTCGCAAAAAACACCTCTGTTTTCTTCCAAAAATTTGGATGTGTCCACGTTGCGCTTTGGGGTGTTTCCTGTCGCGGGCGCTAGGCCTACCCACACAAGTGAGGTATCACTTTTATCGAGAGACTTGGGGGAACGCTGGGTGGAAGGAAATTTGTTGCTCCTCTCAGATTCCAGAACTTTCTGCCACAGAAATGCGAGGACCATGAGTTTTTTTAGCCAAATTTTGAGGTTTGCAAAGGATTCTGGGTAACAGAACCTGGTCCGAGCCCTGCAAGTCACCACTCCTTGGATTCCCCTAGGTCTCTAGTTTTCAGAAATGCACAGGTTTGGTAGGTTTCCCTAGGTGCCGGCTGAGCTAGAGGCCAAAATCTACAGGTAGGCACTTCGCAAAAAACACCTCTGTTTTCTTCCAAAAATTTGGATGTGTCCACGTTGCGCTTTGGGGCGTTTCCTGTCGCTGGCGCTAGGCCTACCCACACAAGTGAGGTATAATTTTTATTGGGAGACTTGGGGGAACGCTGGGTGGAAGGAAATTTGTGGCTCCTCTCAGATTCCAGAACTTTCTGCCACAGAAATGCGAGGACCATGAGTTTTTTCAGCCAAATTTTGAGGTTTGCAAAGCATTCTGGGTAACAGAACCTGGTCCGAGCCCCGCAAGTCACCCCTCCTTGGATTCCCCTAGGTCTCTAGTTTTCAGAAATGCACAGGTTTGGTAGGTTTCCCTAGGTGTCGGCTGAGCTAGAGGCCAAAATCTACAGGTAGGAACTTCGCAAAAAACACCTCTGTTTTCTTCCAAAAATGTGGATGTGTCCACGTTGCGCTTTGGGGTGTTTCCTGTCGCGGGCGCTAGGCCTACCCACACAAGTGAGGTATCACTTTTATCGAGAGACTTGGGGGAATGCTGGGTGGAAGGAAATTTGTGGCTCCTCTCAGATTCCAGAACTTTCTGCCACAGAAATGCGAGGACCATGAGTCTTTTTAGCCAAATTTTGAGGTTTACAAAGGATTCTGGGTAACAGAACCTGGTCCGAGCCCCGCAAGTCACCCCTCCTTGGATTCCCTTAGGTCCCTAGTCTTCAGAAATGCACAGGTTTGGTAGGTTTCCCTAGGTGCCGGCTGAGCTAGAGGCCAAAATCTACAGGTAGGCACTTCGCAAAAAACACCTCTGTTTTCTTCCAAAAATTTGGATGTGTCCACGTTGCGCTTTGGGGTGTTTCCTGTCGCGGGCGCTAGGCCTACCCACACAAGTGAGGTATCACTTTTATCGAGAGACTTGGGGGAACGCTGGGTGGAAGGAAATTTGTTGCTCCTCTCAGATTCCAGAACTTTCTGCCACAGAAATGCGAGGACCATGAGTTTTTTTAGCCAAATTTTGAGGTTTGCAAAGGATTCTGGGTAACAGAACCTGGTCCGAGCCCTGCAAGTCACCACTCCTTGGATTCCCCTAGGTCTCTAGTTTTCAGAAATGCACAGGTTTGGTAGGTTTCCCTAGGTGCCGGCTGAGCTAGAGGCCAAAATCTACAGGTAGGCACTTTGCAAAAAACACCTCTGTTTTCTTCCAAAAATTTGGAAGTGTCCACGTTGCGCTTTGGGGCGTTTCCTGTCGCGGGCGCTAGGGCTACCCACACAAGTGAGGTATCATTTTTATCGGGAGACTTGGGGGAACGCTGGGTGGAAGGAAATTTGTGGCTCCTCTCAGATTCCAGAACTTTCTGCCACAGAAATGTGAGGACCATGAGTTTTTTAGCCAAATTTTGAGGTTTGCAAAGGATTCTGGGTAACAGAACCTGGCCCGAGCCCCGCAAGTCACCCCTCCTTGGATTCCCCTAGGTCTCTAGTTTTCAGAAATGCACAGGTTTGGTAGGTTTCCCAAGGTGCCGGCTGAGCTAGAGGCCAAAATCTACAGGTAGGCACTTTGCAAAAAACACCTCTGTTTTCTTCCAAAAATTTGGATGTGTCCACGTTGCGCTTTGGGGTGTTTCCTGTCGCGGGGGCTAGGCCTACCCACACAAGTGAGGTATCATTTTTATTGGGAGACTTGGGGGGATGCTGGGTGGAAGGAAATTTGTGGCTCCTCTCAGATTCCAGAACTTTCTGCCACAGAAATGCGAGGAACATGTGTTTTTTTTGCCACATTTTGAGGTTTGCAAAGGATTCTGGGTAACAGAACCTGGTCCGAGCCCAGCAAGTCACCCCTCCTTGGATTCCCCTAGGTCTCTAGTTTCAGAAATGCACAGGTTCAGTAGGTTTCCCTAGGTGCCGGCTGAGCTAGAGGCCAAAATCTACAGGTAGGCACTTCGCAAAAAACACCTCTGTTTTCTTCCAAAAATTTGGATGTGTCCACGTTGCGCTTTGGGGTGTTACCTGACGCGGCCGCTAGGCCTACCCACAGAAGTGAGGTATCATTTTTATCGGGAGACTTGGGGGAACGCTGGGTGGAAGGAAATTTGTGGCTCCTCTCAGATTCCAGAACTTTCTGCCACAGAAATGTGAGGACCATGAGTTTTTTAGCCAAATTTTGAGGTTTGCAAAGGATTCTGGGTAACAGAACCTGGCCCGAGCCCCGCAAGTCACCCCTCCTTGGATTCCCCTAGGTCTCTAGTTTTCAGAAATGCACAGGTTTGGTAGGTTTCCCTAGGTGCCGGCTGAGCTAGAGGCCAAAATCTACAGGTAGGCACTTCGCAAAAAACACCTCTGTTTTCTTCCAAAAATTTGGATGTGTCCACGTTGCGCTTTGGGGCGTTTCCTGTCGCGGGCGCTAGGCCTACCCATACAAGTGAGGTATCATTTTTATCGGGAGTCTTGGGGGAACGCTGGGTGGAAGGAAATTTGTGGCTCCTCTCAGATTCCAGAACTTTCTGCCACAGAAATGCGAGGACCATGAGTTTTTTTAGCCAAATTTTGAGGTTTGCAAAGGATTCTGGGTAACAGAACCTGGTCCGAGCCCCGCAAGTCACCCCTCCTTGGATTCCCCTAGGTCGCTAGTTTTCAGAAATGCACAGGTTTGGTAGGTTTCCCTAGGTGCCGGCTGAGCTAGAGGCCAAAATCTACAGGTAGGCACTTTGCAAAAAACACCTCTGTTTTCTTCCAAAAATTTGGAAGTGTCCACGTTGCGCTTTGGGGCGTTTCCTGTCGCGGGCGCTAGGGCTACCCACACAAGTGAGGTATCATTTTTATCGGGAGACTTGGGGGAACGCTGGGTGGAAGGAAATTTGTGGCTCCTCTCAGATTCCAGAACTTTCTGTCACAGAAATGCGAGGAACATGTGTTTTTTTAGCCAAATTTTAAGGTTTGCAAAGGATTCTGGGTAAGAGAACCTGGTCCGAGCCCCGCAAGTCACCCCTCCTTGGATTCCCCTAGGTCTCTAGTCTTCAGAAATGCACAGGTTTGGTAGGTTTCCCTAGGTGCCGGCTGAGCTAGAGGCCAAAATCTACAGGTAGGCATTTCGCAAAAAAAACCTCTATTTTCTTCCAAAAATTTGGATGTGTCCACGTTGCGCTTTGGGGTGTTTCCTGTCGCGGGCGCTAGGCCTACCCACACAAGTGAGGTATCACTTTTATCGAGAGACTTGGGGGAACGCTGGGTGGAAGGAAATTTGTTGCTCCTCTCAGATTCCAGAACTTTCTGCCACAGAAATGCGAGGACCATGAGTTTTTTTAGCCAAATTTTGAGGTTTGCAAAGGATTCTGGGTAACAGAACCTGGTCCGAGCCCTGCAAGTCACCCCTCCTTGGATTCCCCTAGGTCTCTAGTTTTCAGAAATGCACAGGTTTGGTAGGTTTCACTCGGTGCCGGCTGAGATAGAGGCCAAAATCTACAGGTAGGCACTTCGCAAAAAACACCTCTGTTTTCTTCCAAAAATGTGGATGTGTCCACGTTGCGCTTTGGGCCGTTTCCTGTCGCGCGCGCTAGGCCTACCCACACAAGTGAGGTATCATTTTTATCGGGAGACTTGGGGGAACGCTGGGTGGAAGGAAATTTGTGGCTCCTCTCAGATTCCAGAACTTTCTGCCACAGAAATGCGAGGAACATGTGTTTTTTTAGCCAAATTTTGAGGTTTGCAAAGGATTCTGGGTAACAGAACCTGGTCCGAGCCCCGCAAGTTACCCCTCCTTGGATTCCCCTAGGCCTCTAGTCTTCAGAAATGCACAGGTTTGGTAGGTTTCCCTACGTGCCGGCTGAGCTAGAGGCCAAAATCTACAGGTAGGCACTTCGCAAAAAACACCTCTGTTTTTTTCCAAAAATGTGGATGTGTCCACGTTGCGCTTTGGGGTGTTTCCTGTCGCGGCCGCTAGGCCTACCCACACAAGTGAGGTATCATTTTTATAGGGAGACTTGGGGGAACGCTGGGTGGAAGGAAATTTGTGGCTCCTCTCAGATTCCAGAACTTTCTGCCACAGAAATGCGAGGAACATGTGTTTTTTTAGCCACATTTTGAGGTTTGCAAAGGATTCTGGGTAACAGATCCTGGCCCGAGCCCCACAAGTCACCCCTCCTTGGATTCCCCTAGGTCTCTAGTTTCAGAAATGCACAGGTTTGGTAGGTTTCCCTAGGTGCCGGCTGAGCTAGAGGCCAAAATCTACAGGTAGGCATTTCGCAAAAAAAACCTCTGTTTTCTTCCAAAAATTTGGATGTGTCCACGTTGCGCTTTGGGGCGTTTCCTGTCGCGGGCGCTAGGCCTACCCATACAAGTGAGGTATCATTTTTATCGGGAGTCTTGGGGGAACGCTGGGTGGAAGGAAATTTGTGGCTCCTCTCAGATTCCAGAACTTTCTGCCACAGAAATGCGAGGACCATGAGTTTTTTTAGCCAAATTTTGAGGTTTGCAAAGGATTCTGGGTAACAGAACCTGGTCCGAGCCCCGCAAGTCACCCCTCCTTGGATTCCCCTAGGTCGCTAGTTTTCAGAAATGCACAGGTTTGGTAGGTTTCCCTAGGTGCCGGCTGAGCTAGAGGCCAAAATCTACAGGTAGGCACTTTGCAAAAAACACCTCTGTTTTCTTCCAAAAATTTGGAAGTGTCCACGTTGCGCTTTGGGGCGTTTCCTGTCGCGGGCGCTAGGGCTACCCACACAAGTGAGGTATCATTTTTATCGGGAGACTTGGGGGAACGCTGGGTGGAAGGAAATTTGTGGCTCCTCTCAGATTCCAGAATTTTCTGTCACAGAAATGCGAGGAACATGTGTTTTTTTAGCCATATTTTAAGGTTTGCAAAGGATTCTGGGTAACAGAACCTGGTCCGAGCCCCGCAAGTCACCCCTCCTTGGATTCCCCTAGGTCTCTAGTCTTCAGAAATGCACAGGTTTGGTAGGTTTCCCTAGGTGCCGGCTGAGCTAGAGGCCAAAATCTACAGGTAGGCATTTCGCAAAAAAAACCTCTATTTTCTTCCAAAAATTTGGATGTGTCCACGTTGCGCTTTGGGGTGTTTCCTGTCGCGGGCGCTAGGCCTACCCACACAAGTGAGGTATCACTTTTATCGAGAGACTTGGGGGAACGCTGGGTGGAAGGAAATTTGTTGCTCCTCTCAGATTCCAGAACTTTCTGCCACAGAAATGCGAGGACCATGAGTTTTTTTAGCCAAATTTTGAGGTTTGCAAAGGATTCTGGGTAACAGAACCTGGTCCGAGCCCTGCAAGTCACCCCTCCTTGGATTCCCCTAGGTCTCTAGTTTTCAGAAATGCACAGGTTTGGTAGGTTTCACTCGGTGCCGGCTGAGATAGAGGCCAAAATCTACAGGTAGGCACTTCGCAAAAAACACCTCTGTTTTCTTCCAAAAATGTGGATGTGTCCACGTTGCGCTTTGGGCCGTTTCCTGTCGCGCGCGCTAGGCCTACCCACACAAGTGAGGTATCATTTTTATCGGGAGACTTGGGGGAACGCTGGGTGGAAGGAAATTTGTGGCTCCTCTCAGATTCCAGAACTTTCTGCCACAGAAATGCGAGGAACATGTGTTTTTTTAGCCAAATTTTGAGGTTTGCAAAGGATTCTGGGTAACAGAACCTGGTCCGAGCCCCGCAAGTCACCCCTCCTTGGATTCCCCTAGGCCTCTAGTCTTCAGAAATGCACAGGTTTGGTAGGTTTCCCTACGTGCCGGCTGAGCTAGAGGCCAAAATCTACAGGTAGGCACTTCGCAAAAAACACCTCTGTTTTTTTCCAAAAATGTGGATGTGTCCACGTTGCGCTTTGGGGTGTTTCCTGTCGCGGCCGCTAGGCCTACCCACACAAGTGAGGTATCATTTTTATAGGGAGACTTGGGGGAACGCTGGGTGGAAGGAAATTTGTGGCTCCTCTCAGATTCCAGAACTTTCTGCCACAGAAATGCGAGGAACATGTGTTTTTTTAGCCACATTTTGAGGTTTGCAAAGGATTCTGGGTAACAGATCCTGGCCCGAGCCCCACAAGTCACCCCTCCTTGGATTCCCCTAGGTCTCTAGTTTCAGAAATGCACAGGTTTGGTAGGTTTCCCTAGGTGCCGGCTGAGCTAGAGGCCAAAATCTACAGGTAGGCATTTCGCAAAAAAAACCTCTGTTTTCTTCCAAAAATTTGGATGTGTCCACGTTGCGCTTTGGGGCGTTTCCTGTTGCTGGCGCTAGGCCTACCCACACAAGTGAGGTATCATTTTTATTGGGAGACTTGGGGGAACGCTGGGTGGAAGGAAATTTGTGGCTCCTCTCAGATTCCAGAACTTTCTGCCACAGAAATGTGAGGACCATGAGTTTTTTTAGCCAAATTTTGAGGTTTGCAAAGGATTCTGGGTAACAGATCCTGGCCCGAGCCCCGCAAGTCACCCCTCCTTGGATTCCCCTAGGTCTCTAGTTTTCAGAAATGCACAGGTTTGGTAGGTTTCCCTAGGTGCCGGCTGAGCTAGAGGCCAAAATCTACAGGTAGGCACTTCGCAAAAAACACCTCTGTTTTCTTCCAAAAATTTGGATGTGTCCACGTTGCGCTTTGGGGTGTTTCCTGTCGCGGGCGCTAGGCCTACCCACACAAGTGAGGTATCATTTTTATTGGGAGACTTGGGGGGATGCTGGGTGGAAGGAAATTTGTGGCTCCTCTCAGATTCCAGAACTTTCTGCCACAGAAATGCGAGGAACATGTGTTTTTTTAGCCACATTTTGAGGTTTGCAAAGGATTCTGGGTAACAGAACCTGGTCCGAGCCCCGCAAGTCACCCCTCCCTGGATTCCCCTAGGCCTCTAGTCTTCAGAAATGTACAGGTTTGGTAGGTTTCCCTAGGTGCCGGCTGAGCTAGAGGCCAAAATCTACAGGTAGGCACTTCGCAAAAAACACCTCTGTTTTCTTCCAAAAATTTGGATGTGTCCACGTTGCGCTTTGGGGTGTTACCTGTCGCGGCCGCTAGGCCTACCCACACAAGTGAGGTATCATTTTTATCGGGAGACTTGGGGGAACGCTGGGTGGAAGGAAATTTGTGGCTCCTCTCAGATTCCAGAACTTTCTGCCACAGAAATGTGAGGACCATGAGTTTTTTAGCCAAATTTTGAGGTTTGCAAAGGATTCTGGGTAACAGAACCTGGCCCGAGCCCCGCAAGTCACCCCTCCTTGGATTCCCCTAGGTCTCTAGTTTTCAGAAATGCACAGGTTTGGTAGGTTTCCCAAGGTGCCGGCTGAGCTAGAGGCCAAAATCTACAGGTAGGCACTTTGCAAAAAACACCTCTGTTTTCTTCCAAAAATTTGGATGTGTCCACGTTGCGCTTTGGGGTGTTTCCTGTCGCGGGGGCTAGGCCTACCCACACAAGTGAGGTATCATTTTTATTGGGAGACTTGGGGGGATGCTGGGTGGAAGGAAATTTGTGGCTCCTCTCAGATTCCAGAACTTTCTGCCACAGAAATGCGAGGAACATGTGTTTTTTTTGCCACATTTTGAGGTTTGCAAAGGATTCTGGGTAACAGAACCTGGTCCGAGCCCCGCAAGTCACCCCTCCTTGGATTCCCCTAGGTCTCTAGTTTCAGAAATGCACAGGTTCAGTAGGTTTCCCTAGGTGCCGGCTGAGCTAGAGGCCAAAATCTACAGGTAGGCACTTCGCAAAAAACACCTCTGTTTTCTTCCAAAAATTTGGATGTGTCCACGTTGCGCTTTGGGGTGTTACCTGACGCGGCCGCTAGGCCTACCCACAGAAGTGAGGTATCATTTTTATCGGGAGACTTGGGGGAACGCTGGGTGGAAGGAAATTTGTGGCTCCTCTCAGATTCCAGAACTTTCTGCCACAGAAATGTGAGGACCATGAGTTTTTTAGCCAAATTTTGAGGTTTGCAAAGGATTCTGGGTAACAGAACCTGGCCCGAGCCCCGCAAGTCACCCCTCCTTGGATTCCCCTAGGTCTCTAGTTTTCAGAAATGCACAGGTTTGGTAGGTTTCCCTAGGTGCCGGCTGAGCTAGAGGCCAAAATCTACAGGTAGGCACTTCGCAAAAAACAGCTCTGTTTTCTTCCAAAAATTTGGGATGTGTCCACTTTGCGCTTTGGGGTGTTTCCTGTCGCGGGCGCTAGGCCTACCCACACAAGTGAGGTATCATTTTTATTGGGAGACTTGGGGGAATGCTGGGTGGAAGGAAATTTGTGGCTCCTCTCAGATTCCAGAACTTTCTGCCACAGAAATGCGAGGAACATGTGTTTTTTTAGCCAAATTTTGAGGTTTGCAAAGGATTCTGGGTAACAGAACCTGGTCCCAGCCCCGCAAGTCACCCCTCCTTGGATTCCCCTAGGTCTTTAGTTTTCAGAAATGCACAGGTTTGGTAGGTTTCCCTAGGTGCCGGCTGAGCTAGAGGCCAAAATCTACAGGTAGGCACTTCGCAAAAAACACCTCTGTTTTCTTCCAAAAATTTGGATGTGTCCACGTTGCGCTTTGGGGTGTTTCCTGTCGCGGGCGCTAGGCCTACCCACACAAGTGAGGTATCACTTTTATCGAGAGACTTGGGGGAACGCTGGGTGGAAGGAAATTTGTTGCTCCTCTCAGATTCCAGAACTTTCTGCCACAGAAATGCGAGGACCATGAGTTTTTTTAGCCAAATTTTGAGGTTTGCAAAGGATTCTGGGTAACAGAACCTGGTCCGAGCCCTGCAAGTCACCACTCCTTGGATTCCCCTAGGTCTCTAGTTTTCAGAAATGCACAGGTTTGGTAGGTTTCCCTAGGTGCCGGCTGAGCTAGAGGCCAAAATCTACAGGTAGGCACTTCGCAAAAAACACCTCTGTTTTCTTCCAAAAATGTGGATGTGTCCACATTGCGCTTTGGGGCGTTTCCTGTCGCTGGCGCTAGGCCTACCCACACAAGTGAGGTATAATTTTTATTGGGAGACTTGGGGGAACGCTGGGTGGAAGGAAATTTGTGGCTCCTCTCAGATTCCAGAACTTTCTGCCACAGAAATGCGAGGACCATGAGTTTTTTCAGCCAAATTTTGAGGTTTGCAAAGGATTCTGGGTAACAGAACCTGGTCCGAGCCCCGCAAGTCACCCCTCCTTGGATTCCCCTAGGTCTCTAGTTTTCAGAAATGCACAGGTTTGGTAGGTTTCCCTCGGTGCCGGCTGAGATAGAGGCCAAAATCTACAGGTAGGCACTTCGCAAAAAACACCTCTGTTTTCTTCCAAAAATGTGGATGTGTCCACGTTGCGCTTTGGGCCGTTTCCTGTCGCGCGCGCTAGGCCTACCCACACAAGTGAGGTATCATTTTTATCGGGAGACTTGGGGGAACGCTGGGTGGAAGGAAATTTGTGGCTCCTCTCAGATTCCAGAACTTTCTGCCACAGAAATGCGAGGAACATGTGTTTTTTTAGCCAAATATTGAGGTTTGCAAAGGATTCTGGGTAACAGAACCTGGTCCGAGCCCCGCAAGTCACCCCACCTTGGATTCCCCTAGGTCTCTAGTTTTCAGAAATGCACAGGTTTGGTAGGTTTCCCTAGGTGCCGGCTGAGCTAGAGGCCAAAATCTACAGGTAGGCACTTCGCAAAAAACACCTCTGTTTTCTTCCAAAAATGTGGATGTGTCCACATTGCGCTTTGGGGTGTTTCCTGTCGCGGCCGCTAGGCCTACCCACACAAGTGAGGTATCATTTTTATCGGGAGACTTGGGGGAACGCTGGGTGGAAGGAAATGTGTGGCTCCTCTCAGATTCCAGAACTTTCTGCCACAGAAATGCGAGGAACATGTGTTTTTTTAGCCACATTTTGAGGTTTGCAAAGGATTCTGGGTAACAGAACCTGGTCCGAGCCCCGCAAGTCACCCCTCCTTGGATTCCCCTAGGTCTCTAGTTTCAGAAATGCACAGGTTTGGTAGGTTTCCCTAGGTGCCGGCTGAGCTAGAGGCCAAAATCTACAGGTAGGCACTTCACAAAAAACACCTCTGTTTTCTTCCAAAAATTTGGATGTGTCCACGTTGCGCTTTGGGGCGTTTCCTGTCGCTGGCGCTAGGCCTACCCACACAAGTGAGGTATCATTTTTATTGGGAGACTTGGGGGAACGCTGGGTGGAAGGAAATTTGTGGCTCCTCTCAGATTCCAGAACTTTCTGCCACAGAAATGTGAGGACCATGAGTTTTTTAGCCAAATTTTGAGGTTTGCAAAGGATTCTGGGTAACAGAACCTGGCCCGAGCCCCGCAAGTCACCCCTCCTTGGATTCCCCTAGGTCTCTAGTTTTCAGAAATGCACAGGTTTGGTAGGTTTCCCAAGGTGCCGGCTGAGCTAGAGGCCAAAATCTACAGGTAGGCACTTCGCAAAAAACACCTCTGTTTTCTTCCAAAAATGTGGATGTGTCCACGTTGCGCTTTGGGGTGTTTCCTGTCGCGGGGGCTAGGCCTACCCACACAAGTGAGGTATCATTTTTATTGGGAGACTTGGGGGGATGCTGGGTGGAAGGAAATTTGTGGCTCCTCTCAGATTCCAGAACTTTCTGCCACAGAAATGCGAGGAACATGTGTTTTTTTAGCCAAATTTTGAGGTATGCAAAGGATTCTGGGTAACAGAACCTGGTCCGAGCCCCGCAAGTCACCCCTCCCTGGATTCCCCTAGGCCTCTAGTCTTTAGAAATGTACAGGTTTGGTAGGTTTCCCTAGGTGCCGGCTGAGCTAGAGGCCAAAATCTACAGGTAGGCACTTCGCAAAAAACACCTCTGTTTTCTTCCAAAAATTTGGATGTGTCCACGTTGCGCTTTGGGGCGTTAACTGTCGCGGCCGCTAGGCCTACCCACAGAAGTGAGGTATCATTTTTATCGGGAGACTTGGGGGAACGCTGGGTGGAAGGAAATTTGTGGCTCCTCTCAGATTCCAGAACTTTCTGCCACAGAAATGCGAGGAACATGTGTTTTTTTTGCCACATTTTGAGGTTTGCAAAGGATTCTGGGTAACAGAACCTGGTCCGAGCCCCGCAAGTCACCCCTCCTTGGATTCCCCTACGTCTCTAGTTTCAGAAATGCACAGGCTCGGTAGGTTTCCCTAGGTGCCTGCTGAGCTAGAGGCCAAAATCTACAGGTAGGCACTTCGCAAAAAACACCTCTGTTTTCTTCCAAAAATTTGGATGTGTCCACGTTGCGCTTTGGGGAGTTAACTGTCGCGGCCGCTAGGCCTACCCACAGAAGTGAGGTATTATTTTTATCGGGAGACTTGGGGGAACGCTGGTTGGAAGGAAATTTGTGGCTCCTCTCAGATTCCAGAACTTTCTGCCACAGAAATGTGAGGACCATGAGTTTTTTAGCCAAATTTTGAGGTTTGCAAAGGATTCTGGGTAACAGAACCTGGCCCGAGCCCCGCAAGTCACCCCTCCTTGGATTCCCCTAGGTCTCTAGTTTTCAGAAATGCACAGGTTTGGTAGGTTTCCCTAGGTGCCGGCTGAGCTAGAGGCCAAAATCTAAAGGTAGGCACTTCGCAAAAAACACCTCTGTTTTCTTCCAAAAATTTGGATGTGTCCACGTTGCGCTTTGGGGTGTTTCCTGTCGCGGGCGCTAGGCCTACCCACACAAGTGAGGTATCACTTTTATCGAGAGACTTGGGGGAACGCTGGGTGGAAGGAAATTTGTGGCTCCTCTCAGATTCCAGAACTTTCTGCCACAGAAATGCGAGGACCATGAGTTTATTTAGCCAAATTTTGAGGTTTGCAAAGGATTCTGGGTAACAGAACCTGGTCCGAGCCCTGCAAGTCACCACTCCTTGGATTCCCCTAGGTCTCTAGTTTTCAGAAATGCACAGGTTTGGTAGGTTTCCCTAGGTGCCGGCTGAGCTAGAGGCCAAAATCTACAGTTAGGCACTTCGCAAAAAACACCTCTGTTTTCTTCCAAAAATTTGGATGTGTCCACGTTGCGCTTTGGGGCGTTTCCTGTCGCGGGCGCTAGGCCTACCCACACAAGTGAGGTATCATTTTTATCGGGAGACTTGGGGGAACGCTGGGTGGAAGGAAATTTGTGGCTCCTCTCAGATTCCAGAACTTTCTGCCACAGAAATGCGAGGAACATGTGTTTTTTTAGCCAAATTTTGAGGTTTGCAAAGGATTCTGGGTAACAGAACCTGGTCCGAGCCCCGCAAGTCACCCCTCCTTCGATTCCCCTAGGTCTCTAGTTTTCAGAAATGCACAGGTTTGGTAGGTTTCCCTAGGTGCCGGCTGAGCTAGAGGCCAAAATCTACAGGTAGGCACATCGCAAAAAACACCTCTGTTTTCTTCCAAAAATTTGGATGTGTCCATGTTGCGCTTTGGGGCGTTTCCTGTCGCGGGCGCTAGGCCTACCCACACAAGTGAGGTATCATTTTTATCGGGAGACTTGGGGAAACGCTGGGTGGAAGGAAATTTGTGCCTCCTCTCAGATTCCAGAACTTTCTGTCACAGAAATGCGAGGAACATGTGTTTATTTAGCCAAATTTTGAGGTTTGCAAAGGATTCTGGGTAACAGAACCTGGTCCGAGCCCCGCAAGTCACCCCTCCTTGGATTCCCCTAGGTCTCTAGTTTTCAGAAATGCACAGGTTTGGTAGGTTTCCCTAGGTGCCGGCTGAGCTAGAGGCCAAAATCTACAGGTAGGCACTTCGCAAAAAACACCTCTGTTTTCTTCCAAAAATTTGGATGTGTCCATGTTGCGCTTTGGGGCGTTTCCTGTCGCGGCCGATAGGCCTACCCACACAAGTGAGGTATCATTTTTATCGGGAGACTTGGAGGAGCGCTGGGTGGAAGGAAATTTGTGGCTCCTCTCAGATTCCAGAACTTTCTGTCACAGAAATGCGAGGAACATGTGTTTTTTTAGTCAAATTTTGAGGTTTGCAAAGGATTCTGGGTAACAGAACCTGGTCCGAGCCCCGCAAGTCACCCCTCCTTGGATTCCCCTAGGTCTCTAGTTTTCAGAAATGCACAGGTTTGGTAGGTTTCCCTAGGTGCCGGCTGAGCTAGAGGCCAAAATCTACAGGTAGGCACTTCGCAAAAAACACCTCTGTTTTCTTCCAAAAATTTGGATGTGTCCACGTTGCGCTTTGGGGCGTTTCCTGTCGCGGGCGCTAGGCCTACCCATACAAGTGAGGTATCATTTTTATCGGGAGTCTTGGGGGAACGCTGGGTGGAAGGAAATTTGTGGCTCCTCTCAGATTCCAGAACTTTCTGCCACAGAAATGCGAGGACCATGAGTTTTTTTAGCCAAATTTTGAGGTTTGCAAAGGATTCTGGGTAACAGAACCTGGTCCGAGCCCCGCAAGTCACCCCTCCTTGGATTCCCCTAGGTCGCTAGTTTTCAGAAATGCACAGGTTTGGTAGGTTTCCCTAGGTGCCGGCTGAGCTAGAGGCCAAAATCTACAGGTAGGCACTTTGCAAAAAACACCTCTGTTTTCTTCCAAAAATTTGGAAGTGTCCACGTTGCGCTTTGGGGCGTTTCCTGTCGCGGGCGCTAGGGCTACCCACACAAGTGAGGTATCATTTTTATCGGGAGACTTGGGGGAACGCTGGGTGGAAGGAAATTTGTGGCTCCTCTCAGATTCCAGAATTTTCTGTCACAGAAATGCGAGGAACATGTGTTTTTTTAGCCAAATTTTAAGGTTTGCAAAGGATTCTGGGTAACAGAACCTGGTCCGAGCCCCGCAAGTCACCCCTCCTTGGATTCCCCTAGGTCTCTAGTCTTCAGAAATGCACAGGTTTGGTAGGTTTCCCTAGGTGCCGGCTGAGCTAGAGGCCAAAATCTACAGGTAGGCATTTCGCAAAAAAAACCTCTATTTTCTTCCAAAAATTTGGATGTGTCCACGTTGCGCTTTGGGGTGTTTCCTGTCGCGGGCGCTAGGCCTACCCACACAAGTGAGGTATCACTTTTATCGAGAGACTTGGGGGAACGCTGGGTGGAAGGAAATTTGTTGCTCCTCTCAGATTCCAGAACTTTCTGCCACAGAAATGCGAGGACCATGAGTTTTTTTAGCCAAATTTTGAGGTTTGCAAAGGATTCTGGGTAACAGAACCTGGTCCGAGCCCTGCAAGTCACCACTCCTTGGATTCCCCTAGGTCTCTAGTTTTCAGAAATGCACAGGTTTGGTAGGTTTCCCTAGGTGCCGGCTGAGCTAGAGGCCAAAATGTACAGGTAGGCACTTCGCAAAAAACACCTCTGTTTTCTTCCAAAAATTTGGATGTGTCCACGTTGCGCTTTGGGGCGTTTCCTGACGCTGGCGCTAGGCCTACCCACACAAGTGAGGTATAATTTTTATTGGGAGACTTGGGGGAACGCTGGGTGGAAGGAAATTTGTGGCTCCTCTCAGATTCCAGAACTTTCTGCCACAGAAATGCGAGGACCATGAGTTTTTTCAGCCAAATTTTGAGGTTTGCAAAGGATTCTGGGTAACAGAACCTGGTCCGAGCCCCGCAAGTCACCCCTCCTTGGATTCCCCTAGGTCTCTAGTTTTCAGAAATGCACTGGTTTGGTAGGTTTCCCTAGGCGCCGGGTGAGCTACAGGCCAAAATCCGCAGGTAGGCACTGTTTTCTCCCAAAATTGTGGATGTGTCCACGTTGCGCTTTGGGGTGTTTCCTGTCGCAGGCGCTAGGCCTACCCACGCAAGTGAGGTATCATTTTTATCGGGAGACTTGGGGGAACGCTGGGTGGAAGGAAATTTGTAGCTCCTCTCAGATTCCAGAACTTTCTGCCACAGAAATGCGAGGAACATGTGTTTTTTTAGCCAAATTTTGAGGTTTCCAAAGGCTTCTGGGTAACAGAACCTGGTCCGAGCCCCGCAAGTCACCCCTCCTTGGATTCCCCTAGGTCTCTAGTTTTCAGAAATGCACAGGTTTGGTAGGTTTCCCTAGGTGCCGGCTGAGCTAGAGGCCAAAATCTACAGGTAGGCACATCGCAAAAAACACCTCTGTTTTCTTCCAAAAATTTGGATGTGTCCATGTTGCGCTTTGGGGCGTTTCCTGTCGCGGGCGCTAGGCCTACCCACACAAGTGAGGTATCATTTTTATCGGGAGACTTGGGGAAACGCTGGGTGGAAGGAAATTTGTGGCTCCTCTCAGATTCCAGAACTTTCTGTCACAGAAATGCGAGGAACATGTGTTTATTTAGCCAAATTTTGAGGTTTGCAAAGGATTCTGGGTAACAGAACCTGGTCCGAGCCCCGCAAGTCACCCCTCCTTGGATTCCCCTAGGTCTCTAGTTTTCAGAAATGCACAGGTTTGGTAGGTTTCCCTAGGTGCCGGCTGAGCTAGAGGCCAAAATCTACAGGTAGGCACTTCGCAAAAAACACCTCTGTTTTCTTCCAAAAATTTGGATGTGTCCATGTTGCGCTTTGGGGCGTTTCCTGTCGCGGCCGATAGGCCTACCCACACAAGTGAGGTATCATTTTTATCGGGAGACTTGGAGGAGCGCTGGGTGGAAGGAAATTTGTGGCTCCTCTCAGATTCCAGAACTTTCTGTCACAGAAATGCGAGGAACATGTGTTTTTTTAGTCAAATTTTGAGGTTTGCAAAGGATTCTGGGTAACAGAACCTGGTCCGAGCCCCGCAAGTCACCCCTCCTTGGATTCCCCTAGGTCTCTAGTTGTCAGAAATGCACAGGTTTGGTAGGTTTCCCTAGGTGCCGGCTGAGCTAGAGGCCAAAATCTACAGGTAGGCACTTCGCAAAAAACACCTCTGTTTTCTTCCAAAAATTTGGATGTGTCCATGTTGCGCTTTGGGGCGTTTCCTGTCGCGGGCGCTAGGCCTACCCATACAAGTGAGGTATCATTTTTATCGGGAGTCTTGGGGGAACGCTGGGTAGAAGGAAATTTGTGGCTCCTCTCAGATTCCAGAACTTTCTGCCACAGAAATGCGAGGACCATGAGTTTTTTTAGCCAAATTTTGAGGTTTGCAAAGGATTCTGGGTAACAGAACCTGGTCCGAGCCCCGCAAGTCACCCCTCCTTGGATTCCCCTAGGTCGCTAGTTTTCAGAAATGCACAGGTTTGGTAGGTTTCCCTAGGTGCCGGCTGAGCTAGAGGCCAAAATCTACAGGTAGGCACTTTGCAAAAAACACCTCTGTTTTCTTCCAAAAATTTGGAAGTGTCCACGTTGCGCTTTGGGGCGTTTCCTGTCGCGGGCGCTAGGGCTACCCACACAAGTGAGGTATCATTTTTATCGGGAGACTTGGGGGAACGCTGGGTGGAAGGAAATTTGTGGCTCCTCTCAGATTCCAGAATTTTCTGTCACAGAAATGCGAGGAACATGTGTTTTTTTAGCCAAATTTTAAGGTTTGCAAAGGATTCTGGGTAACAGAACCTGGTCCGAGCCCCGCAAGTCACCCCTCCTTGGATTCCCCTAGGTCTCTAGTCTTCAGAAATGCACAGGTTTGGTAGGTTTCCCTAGGTGCCGGCTGAGCTAGAGGCCAAAATCTACAGGTAGGCACTTCGCAAAAAACACCTCTGCTTTCTTCCAAAAATTTGGACGTGTCCACGTTGCGCTTTGGGGCGTTTCCTGTCGCGGCCGCTAGGCCTACCCACACAAGTGAGGTATCATTTTTATCGGGAGACTTGGGGGAACGCTGGGTGGAAGGAAATTTGTGGCTCCTCTCAGATTCCAGAACTTTCTGCCACAGAAATGCGAGGAACATGTGTTTTTTTAGCCACATTTTGAGGTTTGCAAAGGATTCTGGGTAACATATCCTGGCCCGAGCCCCGCAAGTCACCCCTCCTTGGATTCCCCTAGGTCTCTAGTTTCAGAAATGCACAGGTTTGGTAGGTTTCACTAGGTGCCGGCTGAGCTAGAGGCCAAAATCTACAGGTAGGCATTTCGCAAAAAAAAACTCTGTTTTCTTCCAAAAATTTGGATGTGTCCACGTTGCGCTTTCGGGTGTTTCCTGTCGCAGGCGCTAGGCCTACCCACACAAGTGAGGTATCACTTTTATCGAGAGACTTGGGGGAACGCTGGGTGGAAGGAAATTTGTTGCTCCTCTCAGATTCCAGAACTTTCTGCCACAGAAATGCGAGGACCATGAGTTTTTTTAGCCAAATTTTGAGGTTTGCAAAGGATTCTGGGTAACAGAACCTGGTCCGAGCCCTGCAAGTCACCACTCCTTGGATTCCCCTAGGTCTCTAGTTTTCAGAAATGCACAGGTTTGGTAGGTTTCCCTAGGTGCCGGCTGAGCTAGAGGCCAAAATCTACAGGTAGGCACTTCGCAAAAAACACCTCTGTTTTCTTCCAAAAATTTGGATGTGTCCACGTTGCGCTTTGGGGCGTTTCCTGTCGCTGGCGCTAGGCCTACCCACACAAGTGAGGTATAATTTTTATTGGGAGACTTGGGGGAACGCTGGGTGGAAGGAAATTTGTGGCTCCTCTCAGATTCCAGAACTTTCTGCCACAGAAATGCGAGGACCATGAGTTTTTTCAGCCAAATTTTGAGGTTTGCAAAGGATTCTGGGTAACAGAACCTGGTCCGAGCCCCGCAAGTCACCCCTCCTTGGATTCCCCTAGGTCTCTAGTTTTCAGAAATGCACAGGTTTGGTAGGTTTCCCTAGGTGTCGGCTGAGCTAGAGGCCAAAATCTACAGGTAGAAACTTCGCAAAAAACACCTCTGTTTTCTTCCAAAATTGTGGATGTGTCCACGTTGCGCTTTGGGGTGTTTCCTGTCGCGGGCGCTAGGCCTACCCACACAAGTGAGGTATCACTTTTATCGAGAGACTTGGGGGAATGCTGGGTGGAAGGAAATTTGTGGCTCCTCTCAGATTCCAGAACTTTCTGCCACAGAAATGCGAGGACCATGAGTTTTTTTAGCCAAATTTTGAGGTTTACAAAGGATTCTGGGTAACAGAACCTGGTCCGAGCCCTGCAAGTCACCCCTCCTTGGATTCCCCTAGGTCTCTAGTTTTCAGAAATGCACAGGTTTGGTAGGTTTCCCTAGGTGCCGGCTGAGCTAGAGGCCAAAATCTACAGGTAGGCATTTCGCAAAAAAACCCTCTGTTTTCTTCCAAAAATTTGGATGTGTCCACGTTGCGCTTTGGGGTGTTTCCTGTCGCGGGCGCTAGGCCTACCCACACAAGTGAGGTATCACTTTTATCGAGAGACTTGGGGGAACGCTGGGTGGAAGGAAATTTGTTGCTCCTCTCAGATTCCAGAACTTTCTGCCACAGAAATGCGAGGACCATGAGTTTTTTTAGCCAAATTTTGAGGTTTGCAAAGGATTCTGGGTAACAGAACCTGGTCCGAGCCCTGCAAGTCACCACTCCTTGGATTCCCCTAGGTCTCTAGTTTTCAGAAATGCACAGGTTTGGTAGGTTTCCCTAGGTGCCGGCTGAGCTAGAGGCCAAAATCTACAGGTAGGCACTTCGCAAAAAACACCTCTGTTTTCTTCCAAAAATTTGGATGTGTCCACGTTGCGCTTTGGGGCGTTTCCTGTCGCTGGCGCTAGGCCTACCCACACAAGTGAGGTATAATTTTTATTGGGAGACTTGGGGGAACGCTGGGTGGAAGGAAATTTGTGGCTCCTCTCAGATTCCAGAACTTTCTGCCACAGAAATGCGAGGACCATGAGTTTTTTCAGCCAAATTTTGAGGTTTGCAAAGGATTCTGGGTAACAGAACCTGGTCCGAGCCCCGCAAGTCACCCCTCCTTGGATTCCCCTAGGTCTCTAGTTTTCAGAAATGCACAGGTTTGGTAGGTTTCCCTAGGTGTCGGCTGAGCTAGAGGCCAAAATCTACAGGTAGAAACTTCGCAAAAAACACCTCTGTTTTCTTCCAAAATTGTGGATGTGTCCACGTTGCGCTTTGGGGTGTTTCCTGTCGCGGGCGCTAGGCCTACCCACACAAGTGAGGTATCACTTTTATCGAGAGACTTGGGGGAATGCTGGGTGGAAGGAAATTTGTGGCTCCTCTCAGATTCCAGAACTTTCTGCCACAGAAATGCGAGGACCATGAGTTTTTTTAGCCAAATTTTGAGGTTTACAAAGGATTCTGGGTAACAGAACCTGGTCCGAGCCCTGCAAGTCACCCCTCCTTGGATTCCCCTAGGTCTCTAGTTTTCAGAAATGCACAGGTTTGGTAGGTTTCACTCGGTGCCGGCTGAGATAGAGGCCAAAATCTACAGGTAGGCACTTCGCAAAAAACACCTCTGTTTTCTTCCAAAAATGTGGATGTGTCCAAGTTGCACTTTGGGCCGTTTCCTGTCGCGCGCGCTAGGCCTACCCACACAAGTGAGGTATCATTTTTATCGGGAGACTTGGGGGAACGCTGGGTGGAAGGAAATTTGTGGCTCCTCTCAGATTCCAGAACTTTCTGCCACAGAAATGCGAGGAACATGTGTTTTTTTAGCCAAATTTTGAGGTTTGCAAAGGATTCTGGGTAACAGAACCTGGTCCGAGCCCCGCAAGTCACCCCTCCTTGGATTCCCCTAGGCCTCTAGTCTTCAGAAATGCACAGGTTTGGTAGGTTTCCCTACGTGCCGGCTGAGCTAGAGGCCAAAATCTACAGGTAGGCACTTCGCAAAAAACACCTCTGTTTTTTCCCAAAAATGTGGATGTGTCCACGTTGCGCTTTGGGGTGGTTCCTGTCGCGGCCGCTAGGCCTACCCACACAAGTGAGGTATCATTTTTATAGGGAGACTTGGGGGAACGCTGGGTGGAAGGAAATTTGTGGCTCCTCTCAGATTCCAGAACTTTCTGCCACAGAAATGCGAGGAACATGTGTTTTTTTAGCCACATTTTGAGGTTTGCAAAGGATTCTGGGTAACAGATCCTGGCCCGAGCCCCACAAGTCACCCCTCCTTGGATTCCCCTAGGTCTCTAGTTTCAGAAATGCACAGGTTTGGTAGGTTTCCCTAGGTGCCGGCTGAGCTAGAGGCCAAAATCTACAGGTAGGCATTTCGCAAAAAAAACCTCTGTTTTCTTCCAAAAATGTGGATGTGTCCACGTTGCGCTTTGGGGCGTTTCCTGTTGCTGGTGCTAGGCCTACCCACACAAGTGAGGTATCATTTTTATTGGGAGACTTGGGGGAACGCTGGGTGGAAGGAAATTTGTGGCTCCTCTCAGATTCCAGAACTTTCTGCCACAGAAATGTGAGGACCATGAGTTTTTTTAGCCAAATTTTGAGGTTTGCAAAGGATTCTGGGTAACAGATCCTCGCCCGAGCCCCGCAAGTCACCCCTCCTTGGATTCCCCTAGGTCTCTAGTTTTCAGAAATGCACAGGTTTGGTAGGTTTCCCTAGGTGCCGGCTGAGCTAGAGGCCAAAATCTACAGGTAGGCACTTCGCAAAAAACACCTCTGTTTTCTTCCAAAAATTTGGATGTGTCCACGTTGCGCTTTGGGGTGTTTCCTGTCGCGGGCGCTAGGCCTACCCACACAAGTGAGGTATCATTTTTATTGGGAGACTTGGGGGAACGCTGGGTGGAAGGAAATTTGTGGCTCCTCTCAGATTCCAGAACTTTCTGCCACAGAAATGTGAGGACCATGAGTTTTTTTTGCCAAATTTTGAGGTTTGCAAAGGATTCTGGGTAACAGAACCTGGTCCGAGCCCTGCAAGTCACCACTCCTTGGATTCCCCTAGGTCTCTAGTTTTCAGAAATGCACAGGTTTGGTAGGTTTCCCTAGGTGCCGGCTGAGCTAGAGGCCAAAATCTACAGGTAGGCACTTCGCAAAAAACACCTCTGTTTTCATCCAAAAATTTGGATGTGTCCACGTTGCGCTTTGGGGTGTTTCCTGTCGCGGGGCTAGGCCTACCCACACAAGTGAGGTATCATTTTTATTGGGAGACTTGGGGGGATGCTGGGTGGAAGGAAATTTGTGGCTCCTCTCAGATTCCAGAACTTTCTGCCACAGAAATGCGAGGAACATGTGTTTTTTTAGCCAAATTTTGAGGTTTGCAAAGGATTCTGGGTAACAGAACCTGGTCCGAGCCCCGCAAGTCACCCCTCCCTGGATTCCCCTAGGCCTCTAGTCTTCAGAAATGTACAGGTTTGGTAGGTTTCCCTAGGTGCCGGCTGAGCTAGAGGCCAAAATCTACAGGTAGGCACTTCGCAAAAAACACCTCTGTTTTCTTCCAAAAATTTGGATGTGTCCACGTTGCGCTTTGGGGTGCTACCTGTCGCGGCCGCTAGGCCTACCCACACAAGTGAGGTATCATTTTTATCGGGAGACTTGGGGGAACGCTGGGTGGAAGGAAATTTGTGGCTCCTCTCAGATTCCAGAACTTTCTGCCACAGAAATGCGAGGAACATGTGTTTTTTTAGCCACATTTTGAGGTTTGCAAAGGATTCTGGGTAACAGAACCTGGTCCGAGCCCCGCAAGTCACCCCTCCTTGGATTCCCCTAGGTCTCTAGTTTCAGAAATGCACAGGTTTGGTAGGTTTCCCTAGGTGCCGGCTGAGCTAGAGGCCAAAATCTACAGGTAGGCACTTCGCAAAAAACACCTCTGTTTTCTTCCAAAAATTTGGATGTGTCCACGTTGCGCTTTGGGGCGTTTCCTGTCGCTGGCGCTAGGCCTACCCACACAAGTGAGGTATCATTTTTATTGGGAGACTTGGGGGAACGCTGGGTGGAAGGAAATTTGTGGCTCCTCTCAGATTCCAGAACTTTCTGCCACAGAAATGTGAGGACCATGAGTTTTTTAGCCAAATTTTGAGGTTTGCAAAGGATTCTGGGTAACAGAACCTGGCCCGAGCCCCGCAAGTCACCCCTCCTTGGATTCCCCTAGGTCTCTAGTTTTCAGAAATGCACAAGTTTGGTAGGTTTCCCAAGGTGCCGGCTGAGCTAGAGGCCAAAATCTACAGGTAGGCACTTTGCAAAAAACACCTCTGTTTTCTTCCAAAAATGTGGATGTGTCCACGTTGCGCTTTGGGGTGTTTCCTGTCGCGGGGGCTAGGCCTACCCACACAAGTGAGGTATCATTTTTATTGGGAGACTTGGGGGGATGCTGGGTGGAAGGAAATATGTGGCTCCTCTCAGATTCCAGAACTTTCTGCCACAGAAATGCGAGGAACATGTGTTTTTTTAGCCAAATTTTGAGGTTTGCAAAGGATTCTGGGTAACAGAACCTGGTCCGAGCCCCGCAAGTCACCCCTCCCTGGATTCCCCTAGGCCTCTAGTCTTCAGAAATGTACAAGTTTGGTAGGTTTCCCTAGGTGCCGGCTGAGCTAGAGGTCAAAATCTACAGGTAGGCACTTCGCAAAAAACACCTCTGTTTTCTTCCAAAAATTTGGATGTGTCCACGTTGCGCTTTGGGGCGTTACCTGTCGCGGCCGCTAGGCCTACCCACAGAAGTGAGGTATCATTTTTATCGGGAGACTTGGGGGAACGCTGGATGGAAGGAAATTTGTGGCTCCTCTCAGATTCCAGAACTTTCTGCCACAGAAATGCGAGGAACATGTGTTTTTTTTGCCACATTTTGAGGTTTGCAAAGGATTCTGGGTAACAGAACCTGGTCCGAGCCCCGCAAGTCACCCCTCCTTGGATTCCCCTACGTCTCTAGTTTCAGAAATGCACAGGCTCGGTAGGTTTCCCTAGGTGCCGGCTGAGCTAGAGGCCAAAATCTACAGGTAGGCACTTCGCAAAAAACACCTCTGTTTTCTTCCAAAAATGTGGATGTGTCCACGTTGCGCTTTGGGGTGTTACCTGTCGCGGCCGCTAGGCCTACCCACAGAAGTGAGGTATCATTTTTATCGGGAGACTTGGGGGAACGCTGGGTGGAAGGAAATTTGTGGCTCCTCTCAGATTCCAGAACTTTCTGCCACAGAAATGTGAGGACCATGAGTTTTTTAGCCAAATTTTGAGGTTTGCAAAGGATTCTGGGTAACAGAACCTGGCCCGAGCCCCGCAAGTCACCCCTCCTTGGATTCCCCTAGGTCTCTAGTTTTCAGAAATGCACAGGTTTGGTAGGTTTCCCTAGGTGCCGGCTGAGCTAGAGGCCAAAATCTAAAGGTAGGCACTTCGCAAAAAACACCTCTGTTTTCTTCCAAAAATTTGGATGAGTCCACGTTGCGCTTTGGGGTGTTTCCTGTCGCGGGCGCTAGGCCTACCCACACAAGTGAGGTATCACTTTTATCGAGAGACTTGGGGGAACGCTGGGTGGAAGGAAATTTGTGGCTCCTCTCAGATTCCAGAACTTTCTGCCACAGAAATGCGAGGACCATGAGTTTTTTTAGCCAAATTTTGAGGTTTGCAAAGGATTCTGGGTAACAGAACCTGGTCCGAGCCCTGCAAGTCACCACTCCTTGGATTCCCCTAGGTCTCTAGTTTTCAGAAATGCACAGGTTTGGTAGGTTTCCCTAGGTGCCGGCTGAGCTAGAGGCCAAAATCTGCAGTTAGGCACTTCGCAAAAAACACCTCTGTTTTCTTCCAAAAATTTGGATGTGTCCACGTTGCGCTTTGGGGCGTTTCCTGTCGCGGGCGCTAGGCCTACCCACACAAGTGAGGTATCATTTTTATCGGGAGACTTGGGGGAACGCTGGGTGGAAGGAAATTTGTGGCTCCTCTCAGATTCCAGAACTTTCTGCCACAGAAATGCGAGGAACATGTGTTTTTTTAGCCAAATTTTGAGGTTTGCAAAGGATTCTGGGTAACAGAACCTGGTCCGAGCCCCGCAAGTCACACCTCCTTGGATTCCCCTAGGTCTCTAGTTTTCAGAAATGCACAGGTTTGGTAGGTTTCCCAAGGTGCCGGCTGAGCTAGAGGCCAAAATCTACAGGTAGGCACTTTGCAAAAAACACCTCTGTTTTCTTCCAAAAATGTGGATGTGTCCACGTTGCGCTTTGGGGTGTTTCCTGTCGCGGGGGCTAGGCCTACCCACACAAGTGAGGTATCATTTTTATTGGGAGACTTGGGGGGATGCTGGGTGGAAGGAAATATGTGGCTCCTCTCAGATTCCAGAACTTTCTGCCACAGAAATGCGAGGAACATGTGTTTTTTTAGCCAAATTTTGAGGTTTGCAAAGGATTCTGGGTAACAGAACCTGGTCCGAGCCCCGCAAGTCACCCCTCCCTGGATTCCCCTAGGCCTCTAGTCTTCAGAAATGTACAAGTTTGGTAGGTTTCCCTAGGTGCCGGCTGAGCTAGAGGTCAAAATCTACAGGTAGGCACTTCGCAAAAAACACCTCTGTTTTCTTCCAAAAATTTGGATGTGTCCACGTTGCGCTTTGGGGCGTTACCTGTCGCGGCCGCTAGGCCTACCCACAGAAGTGAGGTATCATTTTTATCGGGAGACTTGGGGGAACGCTGGGTGGAAGGAAATTTGTGGCTCCTCTCAGATTCCAGAACTTTCTGCCACAGAAATGCGAGGAACATGTGTTTTTTTTGCCACATTTTGAGGTTTGCAAAGGATTCTGGGTAACAGAACCTGGTCCGAGCCCCGCAAGTCACCCCTCCTTGGATTCCCCTACGTCTCTAGTTTCAGAAATGCACAGGCTCGGTAGGTTTCCCTAGGTGCCGGCTGAGCTAGAGGCCAAAATCTACAGGTAGGCACTTCGCAAAAAACACCTCTGTTTTCTTCCAAAAATTTGGATGTGTCCACGTTGCGCTTTGGGGTGTTACCTGTCGCGGCCGCTAGGCCTACCCACAGAAGTGAGGTATCATTTTTATCGGGAGACTTGGGGGAACGCTGGGTGGAAGGAAATTTGTGGCTCCTCTCAGATTCCAGAACTTTCTGCCACAGAAATGTGAGGACCATGAGTTTTTTAGCCAAATTTTGAGGTTTGCAAAGGATTCTGGGTAACAGAACCTGGCCCGAGCCCCGCAAGTCACCCCTCCTTGGATTCCCCTAGGTCTCTAGTTTTCAGAAATGCACAGGTTTGGTAGGTTTCCCTAGGTGCCGGCTGAGCTAGAGGCCAAAATCTAAAGGTAGGCACTTCGCAAAAAACACCTCTGTTTTCTTCCAAAAATTTGGATGAGTCCACGTTGCGCTTTGGGGTGTTTCCTGTCGCGGGCGCTAGGCCTACCCACACAAGTGAGGTATCACTTTTATCGAGAGACTTGGGGGAACGCTGGGTGGAAGGAAATTTGTGGCTCCTCTCAGATTCCAGAACTTTCTGCCACAGAAATGCGAGGACCATGAGTTTTTTTAGCCAAATTTTGAGGTTTGCAAAGGATTCTGGGTAACAGAACCTGGTCCGAGCCCTGCAAGTCACCACTCCTTGGATTCCCCTAGGTCTCTAGTTTTCAGAAATGCACAGGTTTGGTAGGTTTCCCTAGGTGCCGGCTGAGCTAGAGGCCAAAATCTGCAGTTAGGCACTTCGCAAAAAACACCTCTGTTTTCTTCCAAAAATTTGGATGTGTCCACGTTGCGCTTTGGGGCGTTTCCTGTCGCGGGCGCTAGGCCTACCCACACAAGTGAGGTATCATTTTTATCGGGAGACTTGGGGGAACGCTGGGTGGAAGGAAATTTGTGGCTCCTCTCAGATTCCAGAACTTTCTGCCACAGAAATGCGAGGAACATGTGTTTTTTTAGCCAAATTTTGAGGTTTGCAAAGGATTCTGGGTAACAGAACCTGGTCCGAGCCCCGCAAGTCACACCTCCTTGGATTCCCCTAGGTCGCTAGTTTTCAGAAATGCACAGGTTTGGTAGGTTTCCCTAGGTGCCGGCTGAGCTAGAGGCCAAAATCTACAGGTAGGCACTTTGCAAAAAACACCTCTGTTTTCTTCCAAAAATTTGGAAGTGTCCACGTTGCGCTTTGGGGCGTTTCCTGTCGCGGGCGCTAGGCCTACCCACACAAGTGAGGTATAATTTTTATCGGGAGACTTGGGGGAACGCTGGGTGGAAGGAAATTTGTGGCTCCTCTCAGATTCCAGAATTTTCTGTCACAGAAATGCAAGGAACATGTGTTTTTTTAGCCAAATTTTAAGGTTTGCAAAGGATTCTGGGTAACAGAACCTGGTCCGAGCCCCGCAAGTCACCCCTCCTTGGATTCCCCTAGGTCTCTAGTCTTCAGAAATGCACAGGTTTGGTAGGTTTCCCTAGGTGCCGGCTGAGCTAGAGGCCAAAATCTACAGGTAGGCACTTCGCAAAAAACACCTCTGCTTTCTTCCAAAAATTTGGATGTGTCCACGTTGCGCTTTGGGGCGTCTCCTGTCGCGGCCGCTAGGCCTACCCACACAAGTGAGGTATCATTTTTATCGGGAGACTTGGGGGAACGCTGGGTGGAAGGAAATTTGTGGCTCCTCTCAGATTCCAGAACTTTCTGCCACAGAAATGCGAGGACCATGAGTTTTTTTAGCCAAATTTTGAGGTTTGCAAAGGATTCTGGGTAACAGAACCTGGTCCGAGCCCTGCAAGTCACCACTCCTTGGATTCCCCTAGGTCTCTAGTTTTCAGAAATGCACAGGTTTGGTAGGTTTCCCTAGGTGCCGGCTGAGCTAGAGGCCAAAATCTGCAGTTAGGCACTTCGCAAAAAACACCTCTGTTTTCTTCCAAAAATTTGGATGTGTCCACGTTGCGCTTTGGGGCGTTTCCTGTCGCGGGCGCTAGGCCTACCCACACAAGTGAGGTATCATTTTTATCGGGAGACTTGGGGGAACGCTGGGTGGAAGGAAATTTGTGGCTCCTCTCAGATTCCAGAACTTTCTGCCACAGAAATGCGAGGAACATGTGTTTTTTTAGCCAAATTTTGAGGTTTGCAAAGGATTCTGGGTAACAGAACCTGGTCCGAGCCCCGCAAGTCACACCTCCTTGGATTCCCCTAGGTCTCTAGTTTTCAGAAATGCACAGGTTTGGTAGGTTTCCCAAGGTGCCGGCTGAGCTAGAGGCCAAAATCTACAGGTAGGCACTTTGCAAAAAACACCTCTGTTTTCTTCCAAAAATGTGGATGTGTCCACGTTGCGCTTTGGGGTGTTTCCTGTCGCGGGGGCTAGGCCTACCCACACAAGTGAGGTATCATTTTTATTGGGAGACTTGGGGGGATGCTGGGTGGAAGGAAATATGTGGCTCCTCTCAGATTCCAGAACTTTCTGCCACAGAAATGCGAGGAACATGTGTTTTTTTAGCCAAATTTTGAGGTTTGCAAAGGATTCTGGGTAACAGAACCTGGTCCGAGCCCCGCAAGTCACCCCTCCCTGGATTCCCCTAGGCCTCTAGTCTTCAGAAATGTACAAGTTTGGTAGGTTTCCCTAGGTGCCGGCTGAGCTAGAGGTCAAAATCTACAGGTAGGCACTTCGCAAAAAACACCTCTGTTTTCTTCCAAAAATTTGGATGTGTCCACGTTGCGCTTTGGGGCGTTACCTGTCGCGGCCGCTAGGCCTACCCACAGAAGTGAGGTATCATTTTTATCGGGAGACTTGGGGGAACGCTGGGTGGAAGGAAATTTGTGGCTCCTCTCAGATTCCAGAACTTTCTGCCACAGAAATGCGAGGAACATGTGTTTTTTTTGCCACATTTTGAGGTTTGCAAAGGATTCTGGGTAACAGAACCTGGTCCGAGCCCCGCAAGTCACCCCTCCTTGGATTCCCCTACGTCTCTAGTTTCAGAAATGCACAGGCTCGGTAGGTTTCCCTAGGTGCCGGCTGAGCTAGAGGCCAAAATCTACAGGTAGGCACTTCGCAAAAAACACCTCTGTTTTCTTCCAAAAATTTGGATGTGTCCACGTTGCGCTTTGGGGTGTTACCTGTCGCGGCCGCTAGGCCTACCCACAGAAGTGAGGTATCATTTTTATCGGGAGACTTGGGGGAACGCTGGGTGGAAGGAAATTTGTGGCTCCTCTCAGATTCCAGAACTTTCTGCCACAGAAATGTGAGGACCATGAGTTTTTTAGCCAAATTTTGAGGTTTGCAAAGGATTCTGGGTAACAGAACCTGGCCCGAGCCCCGCAAGTCACCCCTCCTTGGATTCCCCTAGGTCTCTAGTTTTCAGAAATGCACAGGTTTGGTAGGTTTCCCTAGGTGCCGGCTGAGCTAGAGGCCAAAATCTAAAGGTAGGCACTTCGCAAAAAACACCTCTGTTTTCTTCCAAAAATTTGGATGAGTCCACGTTGCGCTTTGGGGTGTTTCCTGTCGCGGGCGCTAGGCCTACCCACACAAGTGAGGTATCACTTTTATCGAGAGACTTGGGGGAACGCTGGGTGGAAGGAAATTTGTGGCTCCTCTCAGATTCCAGAACTTTCTGCCACAGAAATGCGAGGACCATGAGTTTTTTTAGCCAAATTTTGAGGTTTGCAAAGGATTCTGGGTAACAGAACCTGGTCCGAGCCCTGCAAGTCACCACTCCTTGGATTCCCCTAGGTCTCTAGTTTTCAGAAATGCACAGGTTTGGTAGGTTTCCCTAGGTGCCGGCTGAGCTAGAGGCCAAAATCTGCAGTTAGGCACTTCGCAAAAAACACCTCTGTTTTCTTCCAAAAATTTGGATGTGTCCACGTTGCGCTTTGGGGCGTTTCCTGTCGCGGGCGCTAGGCCTACCCACACAAGTGAGGTATCATTTTTATCGGGAGACTTGGGGGAACGCTGGGTGGAAGGAAATTTGTGGCTCCTCTCAGATTCCAGAACTTTCTGCCACAGAAATGCGAGGAACATGTGTTTTTTTAGCCAAATTTTGAGGTTTGCAAAGGATTCTGGGTAACAGAACCTGGTCCGAGCCCCGCAAGTCACACCTCCTTGGATTCCCCTAGGTCGCTAGTTTTCAGAAATGCACAGGTTTGGTAGGTTTCCCTAGGTGCCGGCTGAGCTAGAGGCCAAAATCTACAGGTAGGCACTTTGCAAAAAACACCTCTGTTTTCTTCCAAAAATTTGGAAGTGTCCACGTTGCGCTTTGGGGCGTTTCCTGTCGCGGGCGCTAGGCCTACCCACACAAGTGAGGTATAATTTTTATCGGGAGACTTGGGGGAACGCTGGGTGGAAGGAAATTTGTGGCTCCTCTCAGATTCCAGAATTTTCTGTCACAGAAATGCAAGGAACATGTGTTTTTTTAGCCAAATTTTAAGGTTTGCAAAGGATTCTGGGTAACAGAACCTGGTCCGAGCCCCGCAAGTCACCCCTCCTTGGATTCCCCTAGGTCTCTAGTCTTCAGAAATGCACAGGTTTGGTAGGTTTCCCTAGGTGCCGGCTGAGCTAGAGGCCAAAATCTACAGGTAGGCACTTCGCAAAAAACACCTCTGCTTTCTTCCAAAAATTTGGATGTGTCCACGTTGCGCTTTGGGGCGTCTCCTGTCGCGGCCGCTAGGCCTACCCACACAAGTGAGGTATCATTTTTATCGGGAGACTTGGGGGAACGCTGGGTGGAAGGAAATTTGTGGCTCCTCTCAGATTCCAGAACTTTCTGCCACAGAAATGCGAGGAACATGTGTTTTTTTAGCCACATTTTGAGGTTTGCAAAGGATTCTGGGTAACATATCCTGGCCCGAGCCCCGCAAGTCACCCCTCCTTGGATTCCCCTAGGTCTCTAGTTTCAGAAATGCACAGGTTTGGTAGGTTTCCCTAGGTGCCGGCTGAGCTAGAGGCCAAAATCTACAGGTAGGCATTTCGCAAAAAAAACCTCTGTTTTCTTCCAAAAATTTGGATGTGTCCACGTTGCGCTTTGGGGCGTTTCCTGTTGCTGGCGCTAGGCCTACCCACACAAGTGAGGTATCATTTTTATTGGGAGACTTGGGGGAACGCTGGGTGGAAGGAAATTTGTGGCTCCTCTCAGATTCCAGAACTTTCTGCCACAGAAATGTGAGGACCATGAGTTTTTTTTGCCAAATTTTGAGGTTTGCAAAGGATTCTGGGTAACAGATCCTGGCCCGAGCCCCGCAAGTCACCCCTCCTTGGATTCCCCTAGGTCTCTAGTTTTCAGAAATGCACAGGTTTGGTAGGTTTCCCTAGGTGCCGGCTGAGCTAGAGGCCAAAATCTACAGGTAGGCACTTCGCAAAAAACACCTCTGTTTTCTTCCAAAAATTTGGATGTGTCCACGTTGCGCTTTGGGGTGTTTCCTGTCGCGGGGCTAGGCCTACCCACACAAGTGAGGTATCATTTTTATTGGGAGACTTGGGGGGATGCTGGGTGGAAGGAAATTTGTGGCTCCTCTCAGATTCCAGAACTTTCTGCCACAGAAATGCGAGGAACATGTGTTTTTTTAGCCAAATTTTGAGGTTTGCAAAGGATTCTGGGTAACAGAACCTGGTCCGAGCCCCGCAAGTCACCCCTCCCTGGATTCCCCTAGGCCTCTAGTCTTCAGAAATGTACAGGTTTGATAGGTTTCCCTAGGTGCCGGCTGAGCTAGAGGCCAAAATCTACAGGTAGGCACTTCGCAAAAAACACCTCTGTTTTCTTCCAAAAATTTGGATGTGTCCACGTTGCGCTTTGGGGTGTTACCTGTCGCGGCCGCTAGGCCTACCCACACAAGTGAGGTATCATTTTTATCGGGAGACTTGGGGGAACGCTGGGTGGAAGGAAATTTGTGGCTCCTCTCAGATTCCAGAACTTTCTGCCACAGAAATGCGAGGAACATGTGTTTTTTTAGCCACATTTTGAGGTTTGCAAAGGATTCTGTGTAACAGAACCTGGTCCGAGCCCCGCAAGTCACCCCTCCTTGGATTCCCCTAGGTCTCTAGTTTCAGAAATGCACAGGTTTGGTAGGTTTCCCTAGGTGCCGGCTGAGCTAGAGGCCAAAATCTACAGGTAGGCACTTCGCAAAAAACACCTCTGTTTTCTTCCAAAAATTTGGATGTGTCCACGTTGCGCTTTGGGGCGTTTCCTGTCGCTGGCGCTAGGCCTACCCACACAAGTGAGGTATCATTTTTATTGGGAGACTTGGGGGAACGCTGGGTGGAAGGAAATTTGTGGCTCCTCTCAGATTCCAGAACTTTCTGCCACAGAAATGTGAGGACCATGAGTTTTTTAGCCAAATTTTGAGGTTTGCAAAGGATTCTGGGTAACAGAACCTGGCCCGAGCCCCGCAAGTCACCCCTCCTTGGATTCCCCTAGGTCTCTAGTTTTCAGAAATGCACAGGTTTGGTAGGTTTCCCAAGGTGCCGGCTGAGCTAGAGGCCAAAATCTAATGGTAGGCACTTTGCAAAAAACACCTCTGTTTTCTTCCAAAAATTTGGATGTGTCCACGTTGCGCTTTGGGGTGTTTCCTGTCGCGGGCGCTAGGCCTACCCACACAAGTGAGGTATCACTTTTATCGAGAGACTTGGGGGAACGCTGGGTGGAAGGAAATTTGTGGCTCCTCTCAGATTCCAGAACTTTCTGCCACAGAAATGCGAGGACCATGAGTTTTTTTAGCCAAATTTTGAGGTTTGCAAAGGATTCTGGGTAACAGAACCTGGTCCGAGCCCTGCAAGTCACCACTCCTTGGATTCCCCTAGGTCTCTAGTTTTCAGAAATGCACAGGTTTGGTAGGTTTCCCTAGGTGCCGGCTGAGCTAGAGGCCAAAATCTACAGGTAGGCACTTCGCAAAAAACACCTCTGTTTTCTTCCAAAAATTTGGATGTGTCCATGTTGCGCTTTGGGGCGTTTCCTGTCGCGGGCGCTAGGCCTACCCACACAAGTGAGGTATCATTTTTATCGGGAGACTTGGGGGAACGCTGGGTGGAAGGAAATTTGTGGCTCCTCTCAGATTCCAGAACTTTCTGTCACAGAAATGCGAGGAACATGTGTTTATTTAGCCAAATTTTGAGGTTTGCAAAGGATTCTGGGTAACAGAACCTGGTCCGAGCCCCGCAAGTCACCCCTCCTTGGATTCCCCTAGGTCTCTAGTTTTCAGAAATGCACAGGTTTGGTAGGTTTCCCTATGTGCCGGCTGAGCTAGAGGCCAAAATCTACAGGTAGGCACTTCGCAAAAAACACCTCTGTTTTCTTCCAAAAATTTGGATGTGTCCATGTTGCGCTTTGGGGCGTTTCCTGTCGCGGCCGCTAGGCCTACCCACACAAGTGAGGTATCATTTTTATCGGGAGACTTGGAGGAGCGCTGGGTGGAAGGAAATTTGTGGCTCCTCTCAGATTCCAGAACTTTCTGTCACAGAAATGCGAGGAACATGTGTTTTTTTAGTCAAATTTTGAGGTTTGCAAAGGATTCTGGGTAACAGAACCTGGTCCGAGCCCAGCAAGTCACCCCTCCTTGGATTCCCCTAGGTCTCTAGTTTTCAGAAATGCACAGGTTTGGTAGGTTTCCCTATGTGCCGGCTGAGCTAGAGGCCAAAATCTACAGGTAGGCACTTCGCAAAAAACACCTCTGTTTTCTTCCAAAAATTTGGATGTGTCCATGTTGCGCTTTGGGGCGTTTCCTGTCGCGGCCGCTAGGCCTACCCACACAAGTGAGGTATCATTTTTATCGGGAGACTTGGAGGAGCGCTGGGTGGAAGGAAATTTGTGGCTCCTCTCAGATTCCAGAACTTTCTGTCACAGAAATGCGAGGAACATGTGTTTTTTTAGTCAAATTTTGAGGTTTGCAAAGGATTCTGGGTAACAGAACCTGGTCCGAGCCCAGCAAGTCACCCCTCCTTGGATTCCCCTAGGTCTCTAGTTTTCAGAAATGCACAGGTTTGGTAGGTTTCCCTAGGTGCCGGCTGAGCTAGAGGCCAAAATCTACAGGTAGGCACTTCGCAAAAAACACCTCTGTTTTCTTCCAAAAATTTGGATGTGTCCACGTTGCGCTTTGGGGCGTTTCCTGTCGCGGGCGCTAGGCCTACCCATACAAGTGAGGTATCATTTTTATCGGGAGTCTTGGGGGAACGCTGGGTGGAAGGAAATTTGTGGCTCCTCTCAGATTCCAGAACTTTCTGCCACAGAAATGCGAGGACCATGAGTTTTTTTAGCCAAATTTTGAGGTTTGCAAAGGATTCTGGGTAACAGAACCTGGTCCGAGCCCCGCAAGTCACCCCTCCTTGGATTCCCCTAGGTCGCTAGTTTTCAGAAATGCACAGGTTTGGTAGGTTTCCCTAGGTGCCGGCTGAGCTAGAGGCCAAAATCTACAGGTAGGCACTTTGCAAAAAACACCTCTGTTTTCTTCCAAAAATTTGGAAGTGTCCACGTTGCGCTTTGGGGCGTTTCCTGTCGCGGGCGCTAGGCCTACCCACACAAGTGAGGGATCATTTTTATCGGGAGACTTGGGGGAACGCTGGGTGGAAGGAAATTTGTGGCTCCTCTCAGATTCCAGAATTTTCTGTCACAGAAATGCGAGGAACATGTGTTTTTTTAGCCAAATTTTAAGGTTTGCAAAGGATTCTGGGTAACAGAACCTGGTCCGAGCCCCGCAAGTCACCCCTCCTTGGATTCCCCTAGGTCTCTAGTCTTCAGAAATGCACAGGTTTGGTAGGTTTCCCTAGGTGCCGGCTGAGCTAGAGGCCAAAATCTACAGGTAGGCACTTCGCAAAAAACACCTCTGCTTTCTTCCAAAAATTTGGATGTGTCCACGTTGCGCTTTGGGGCGTCTCCTGTCGCGGCCGCTAGGCCTACCCACACAAGTGAGGTATCATTTTTATCGGGAGACTTGGGGGAACGCTGGGTGGAAGGAAATTTGTGGCTCCTCTCAGATTCCAGAACTTTCTGCCACAGAAATGCGAGGACCATGAGTTTTTTTAGCCAAATTTTGAGGTTTGCAAAGGATTCTGGGTAACAGAACCTGGTCCGAGCCCTGCAAGTCACCACTCCTTGGATTCCCCTAGGTCTCTAGTTTTCAGAAATGCACAGGTTTGGTAGGTTTCCCTAGGTGCCGGCTGAGCTAGAGGCCAAAATCTACAGGTAGGCACTTCGCAAAAAACACCTCTGTTTTCTTCCAAAAATTTGGATGTGTCCACGTTGCGCTTTGGGGCGTTTCCTGTCGCGGGCGCTAGGCCTACCCACACAAGTGAGGTATCATTTTTATCGGGAGACTTGGGGGAACGCTGGGTGGAAGGAAATTTGTGGCTCCTCTCAGATTCCAGAACTTTCTGCCACAGAAATGCGAGGAACATGTGTTTTTTTAGCCAAATTTTGAGGTTTGCAAAGGATTCTGGGTAACAGAACCTGGTCCGAGCCCCGCAAGTCACCCCTCCTTGGATTCCCCTAGGTCTCTAGTTTTCAGAAATGCACAGGTTTGGTAGGTTTCCCTAGGTGCCGGCTGAGCTAGAGGCCAAAATCTACAGGTAGGCACTTCGCAAAAAACACCTCTGTTTTCTTCCAAAAATTTGGATGTGTCCATGTTGCGCTTTGGGGCGTTTCCTGTCGCGGGCGCTAGGCCTACCCACACAAGTGAGGTATCATTTTTATCGGGAGACTTGGGGGAACGCTGGGTGGAAGGATATTTGTGGCTCCTCTCAGATTCCAGAACTTTCTGTCACAGAAATGCGAGGAACATGTGTTTATTTAGCCAAATTTTGAGGTTTGCAAAGGATTCTGGGTAACAGAACCTGGTCCGAGCCCCGCAAGTCACCCCTCCTTGGATTCCCCTAGGTCTCTAGTTTTCAGAAATGCACAGGTTTCGTAGGTTTCCCTAGGTGCCGGCTGAGCTAGAGGCCAAAATCTACAGGTAGGCATTTCGCAAAAAAAACCTCTGTTTTCTTCCAAAAATTTGGATGTGTCCACGTTGCGCTTTGGGGCGTTTCCTGTCGCGGGCGCTAGGCCTACCCATACAAGTGAGGTATCATTTTTATCGGGAGTCTTGGGGGAACGCTGGGTGGAAGGAAATTTGTGGCTCCTCTCAGATTCCAGAACTTTCTGCCACAGAAATGCGAGGACCATGAGTTTTTTTAGCCAAATTTTGAGGTTTGCAAAGGATTCTGGGTAACAGAACCTGGTCCGAGCCCCGCAAGTCACCCCTCCTTGGATTCCCCTAGGTCGCTAGTTTTCAGAAATGCACAGGTTTGGTAGGTTTCCCTAGGTGCCGGCTGAGCTAGAGGCCAAAATCTACAGGTAGGCACTTTGCAAAAAACACCTCTGTTTTCTTCCAAAAATTTGGAAGTGTCCACGTTGCGCTTTGGGGCGTGTCCTGTCGCGGGCGCTAGGCCTACCCACACAAGTGAGGTATCATTTTTATCGGGAGACTTGGGGGAACGCTGGGTGGAAGGAAATTTGTGGCTCCTCTCAGATTCCAGAATTTTCTGTCACAGAAATGCGAGGAACATGTGTTTTTTTAGCCAAATTTTAAGGTTTGCAAAGGATTCTGGGTAACAGAACCTGGTCCGAGCCCCGCAAGTCACCCCTCCTTGGATTCCCCTAGGTCTCTAGTCTTCAGAAATGCACAGGTTTGGTAGGTTTCCCTAGGTGCCGGCTGAGCTAGAGGCCAAAATCTACAGGTAGGCACTTCGCAAAAAACACCTCTGCTTTCTTCCAAAAATTTGGATGTGTCCACGTTGCGCTTTGGGGCGTATCCTGTCGCGGCCGCTAGGCCTACCCACACAAGTGAGGTATCATTTGTATCGGGAGACCTGGGGGAACGCTGGGTGGAAGGAAATTTGTGGCTCCTCTCAGATTCCAGAACTTTCTGCCACAGAAATGCGAGGACCATGAGTTTTTTTAGCCAAATTTTGAGGTTTGCAAAGGATTCTGGGTAACAGAACCTGGTCCGAGCCCTGCAAGTCACCACTCCTTGGATTCCCCTAGGTCTCTAGTTTTCAGAAATGCACAGGTTTGGTAGGTTTCCCTAGGTGCCGGCTGAGCTAGAGGCCAAAATCTACAGGTAGGCACTTCGCAAAAAACACCTCTGTTTTCTTCCAAAAATTTGGATGTGTCCACGTTGCGCTTTGGGGCGTTTCCTGTCGCGGGCGCTAGGCCTACCCACACAAGTGAGGTATCATTTTTATCGGGAGACTTGGGGGAACGCTGGGTGGAAGGAAATTTGTGGCTCCTCTCAGATTCCAGAACTTTCTGCCACAGAAATGCGAGGAACATGTGTTTTTTTAGCCAAATTTTGAGGTTTGCAAAGGATTCTGGGTAACAGAACCTGGTCCGAGCCCCGCAAGTCACCCCTCCTTGGATTCCCCTAGGTCTCTAGTTTTCAGAAATGCACAGGTTTGGTAGGTTTCCCTAGGTGCCGGCTGAGCTAGAGGCCAAAATCTACAGGTAGGCACTTCGCAAAAAACACCTCTGTTTTCTTCCAAAAATTTGGATGTGTCCATGTTGCGCTTTGGGGCGTTTCCTGTCGCGGGCGCTAGGCCTACCCACACAAGTGAGGTATCATTTTTATCGGGAGACTTGGGGGAACGCTGGGTGGAAGGAAATTTGTGGCTCCTCTCAGATTCCAGAACTTTCTGTCACAGAAATGCGAGGAACATGTGTTTATTTAGCCAAATTTTGAGGTTTGTAAAGGATTCTGGGTAACAGAACCTGGTCCGAGCCCCGCAAGTCACCCCTCCTTGGATTCCCCTAGGTCTCTAGTTTTCAGAAATGCACAGGTTTTGTAGGTTTCCCTAGGTGCCGGCTGAGCTAGAGGCCAAAATCTACAGGTAGGCATTTTGCAAAAAAAAACTCTGTTTTCTTCCAAAAATTTGGATGTGTCCACGTTGCGCTTTGGGGCGTTTCCTGTTGCTGGCGCTAGGCCTACCCACACAAGTGAGGTATCATTTTTATTGGGAGACTTGGGGGAACGCTGGGTGGAAGGAAATTTGTGGCTCCTCTCAGATTCCAGAACTTTCTGCCACAGAAATGTGAGGACCATGAGTTTTTTTAGCCAAATTTTGAGGTTTGCAAAGGATTCTGGGTAACAGATCCTGGCCCGAGCCCCGCAAGTCACCCCTCCTTGGATTCCCCTAGGTCTCTAGTTTTCAGAAATGCACAGGTTTGGTAGGTTTCCCTAGGTGCCGGCTGAGCTAGAGGCCAAAATCTACAGGTAGGCACTTCGCAAAAAACACCTGTTTTCTTCCAAAAATTTGGAAGTGTCCACGTTGCGCTTTGGGGCGTTTCCTGTCGCGGGCGCTAGGCCTACCCACACAAGTGAGGTATCATTTTTATCGGGAGACTTGGGGGAACGCTGGGTGGAAGGAAATTTGTGGCTCCTCTCAGATTCCAGAATTTTCTGTCACAGAAATGCGAGGAACATGTGTTTTTTTAGCCAAATTTTAAGGTTTGCAAAGGATTCTGGGTAACAGAACCTGGTCCGAGCCCCGCAAGTCACCCCTCCTTGGATTCCCCTAGGTCTCTAGTCTTCAGAAATGCACAGGTTTGGTAGGTTTCCCTAGGTGCCGGCTGAGCTAGAGGCCAAAATCTACAGGTAGGCACTTCGCAAAAAACACCTCTGCTTTCTTCCAAAAATTTGGATGTGTCCACGTTGCGCTTTGGGGCGTCTCCTGTCGCGGCCGCTAGGCCTACCCACACAAGTGAGGTATCATTTTTATCGGGAGACTTGATGGAACGCTGGGTGGAAGGAAATTTGTGGCTCCTCTCAGATTCCAGAACTTTCTGCCACAGAAATGCGAGGACCATGAGTTTTTTTAGCCAAATTTTGAGGTTTGCAAAGGATTCTGGGTAACAGAACCTGGTCCGAGCCCTGCAAGTCACCACTCCTTGGATTCCCCTAGGTCTCTAGTTTTCAGAAATGCACAGGTTTGGTAGGTTTCCCTAGGTGCCGGCTGAGCTAGAGGCCAAAATCTACAGGTAGGCACTTCGCAAAAAACACCTCTGTTTTCTTCCAAAAATTTGGATGTGTCCATGTTGCGCTTTGGGGCGTTTCCTGTCGCGGGCGCTAGGCCTACCCACACAAGTGAGGTATCATTTTTATCGGGAGACTTGGGGGAACGCTGGGTGGAAGGAAATTTGTGGCTCCTCTCAGATTCCAGAACTTTCTGTCACAGAAATGCGAGGAACATGTGTTTATTTAGCCAAATTTTGAGGTTTGCAAAGGATTCTGGGTAACAGAACCTGGTCCGAGCCCCGCAAGTCACCCCTCCTTGGATTCCCCTAGGTCTCTAGTTTTCAGAAATGCACAGGTTTGGTAGGTTTCCCTATGTGCCGGCTGAGCTAGAGGCCAAAATCTACAGGTAGGCACTTCGCAAAAAACACCTCTGTTTTCTTCCAAAAATTTGGATGTGTCCATGTTGCGCTTTGGGGCGGTTCCTGTCGCGGCCGCTAGGCCTACCCACACAAGTGAGGTATCATTTTTATCGGGAGACTTGGAGGAGCGCTGGGTGGAAGGAAATTTGTGGCTCCTCTCAGATTCCAGAACTTTCTGTCACAGAAATGCGAGGAACATGTGTTTTTTTAGTCAAATTTTGAGGTTTGCAAAGGATTCTGGGTAACAGAACCTGGTCCGAGCCCCGCAAGTCACCCCTCCCTGGATTCCCCTAGGCCTCTAGTCTTCAGAAATGTACAGGTTTGGTAGGTTTCCCTAGGTGCCGGCTGAGCTAGAGGCCAAAATCTACAGGTAGGCACTTCGCAAAAAACACCTCTGTTTTCTTCCAAAAATTTGGATGTGTCCACGTTGCGCTTTGGGGTGTTTCCTGTCGCGGGGCTAGGCCTACCCACACAAGTGAGGTATCATTTTTATTGGGAGACTTGGGGGGATGCTGGGTGGAAGGAAATTTGTGGCTCCTCTCAGATTCCAGAACTTTCTGCCACAGAAATGCGAGGAACATGTGTTTTTTTAGCCAAATTTTGAGGTTTGCAAAGGATTCTGGGTAACAGAACCTGGTCCGAGCCCCGCAAGTCACCCCTCCCTGGATTCCCCTAGGCCTCTAGTCTTCAGAAATGTACAGGTTTGGTAGGTTTCCCTAGGTGCCGGCTGAGCTAGAGGCCAAAATCTACAGGTAGGCACTTCGCAAAAAACACCTCTGTTTTCTTCCAAAAATTTGGATGTGTCCACGTTGCGCTTTGGGGTGTTACCTGTCGCGGCCGCTAGGCCTACCCACACAAGTGAGGTATCATTTTTATCGGGAGACTTGGGGGAACGCTGGGTGGAAGGAAATTTGTGGCTCCTCTCAGATTCCAGAACTTTCTGCCACAGAAATGCGAGGAACATGTGTTTTTTTAGCCACATTTTGAGGTTTGCAAAGGATTCTGGGTAACAGAACCTGGTCCGAGCCCCGCAAGTCACCCCTCCTTGGATTCCCCTAGGTCTCTAGTTTCAGAAATGCACAGGTTTGGTAGGTTTCCCTAGGTGCCGGCTGAGCTAGAGGCCAAAATCTACAGGTAGGCACTTCGCAAAAAACACCTCTGTTTTCTTCCAAAAATTTGGATGTGTCCACGTTGCGCTTTGGGGCGTTTCCTGTCGCTGGCGCTAGGCCTACCCACACAAGTGAGGTATCATTTTTATTGGGAGACTTGGGGGAACGCTGGGTGGAAGGAAATTTGTGGCTCCTCTCAGATTCCAGAACTTTCTGCCACAGAAATGTGAGGACCATGAGTTTTTTAGCCAAATTTTGAGGTTTGCAAAGGATTCTGGGTAACAGAACCTGGCCCGAGCCCCGCAAGTCACCCCTCCTTGGATTCCCCTAGGTCTCTAGTTTTCAGAAATGCACAAGTTTGGTAGGTTTCCCAAGGTGCCGGCTGAGCTAGAGGCCAAAATCTACAGGTAGGCACTTTGCAAAAAACACCTCTGTTTTCTTCCAAAAATGTGGATGTGTCCACGTTGCGCTTTGGGGTGTTTCCTGTCGCGGGGGCTAGGCCTACCCACACAAGTGAGGTATCATTTTTATTGGGAGACTTGGGGGGATGCTGGGTGGAAGGAAATATGTGGCTCCTCTCAGATTCCAGAACTTTCTGCCACAGAAATGCGAGGAACATGTGTTTTTTTAGCCAAATTTTGAGGTTTGCAAAGGATTCTGGGTAACAGAACCTGGTCCGAGCCCCGCAAGTCACCCCTCCCTGGATTCCCCTAGGCCTCTAGTCTTCAGAAATGTACAAGTTTGGTAGGTTTCCCTAGGTGCCCGCTGAGCTAGAGGTCAAAATCTACAGGTAGGCACTTCGCAAAAAACACCTCTGTTTTCTTCCAAAAATTTGGATGTGTCCACGTTGCGCTTTGGGGCGTTACCTGTCGCGGCCGCTAGGCCTACCCACAGAAGTGAGGTATCATTTTTATCGGGAGACTTGGGGGAACGCTGGGTGGAAGGAAATTTGTGGCTCCTCTCAGATTCCAGAACTTTCTGCCACAGAAATGCGAGGAACATGTGTTTTTTTTGCCACATTTTGAGGTTTGCAAAGGATTCTGGGTAACAGAACCTGGTCCGAGCCCCGCAAGTCACCCCTCCTTGGATTCCCCTACGTCTCTAGTTTCAGAAATGCACAGGCTCGGTAGGTTTCCCTAGGTGCCGGCTGAGCTAGAGGCCAAAATCTACAGGTAGGCACTTCGCAAAAAACACCTCTGTTTTCTTCCAAAAATTTGGATGTGTCCACGTTGCGCTTTGGGGTGTTACCTGTCGCGGCCGCTAGGCCTACCCACAGAAGTGAGGTATCATTTTTATCGGGAGACTTGGGGGAACGCTGGGTGGAAGGAAATTTGTGGCTCCTCTCAGATTCCAGAACTTTCTGCCACAGAAATGTGAGGACCATGAGTTTTTTAGCCAAATTTTGAGGTTTGCAAAGGATTCTGGGTAACAGAACCTGGCCCGAGCCCCGCAAGTCACCCCTCCTTGGATTCCCCTAGGTCTCTAGTTTTCAGAAATGCACAGGTTTGGTAGGTTTCCCTAGGTGCCGGCTGAGCTAGAGGCCAAAATCTAAAGGTAGGCACTTCGCAAAAAACACCTCTGTTTTCTTCCAAAAATTTGGATGTGTCCACGTTGCGCTTTGGGGTGTTTCCTGTCGCGGGCGCTAGGCCTACCCACACAAGTGAGGTATCACTTTTATCGAGAGACTTGGGGGAACGCTGGGTGGAAGGAAATTTGTGGCTCCTCTCAGATTCCAGAACTTTCTGCCACAGAAATGCGAGGACCATGAGTTTTTTTTAGCCAAATTTTGAGGTTTGCAAAGGATTCTGGGTAACAGAACCTGGTCCGAGCCCTGCAAGTCACCACTCCTTGGATTCCCCTAGGTCTCTAGTTTTCAGAAATGCACAGGTTTGGTAGGTTTCCCTAGGTGCCGGCTGAGCTAGAGGCCAAAATCTGCAGTTAGGCACTTCGCAAAAAACACCTCTGTTTTCTTCCAAAAATTTGGATGTGTCCATGTTGCGCTTTGGGGCGTTTCCTGTCGCGGGCGCTAGGCCTACCCACACAAGTGAGGTATCATTTTTTATTGGGAGACTTGGGGAAACGCTGGGTGGAAGGAAATTTGTGGCTCCTCTCAGATTCCAGAACTTTCTGTCACAGAAATGCGAGGACCATGAGTTTTTTTAGCCAAATTTTGAGGTTTGCAAAGGATTCTGGGTAACAGAACCTGGTCCGAGCCCTGCAAGTCACCACTCCTTGGATTCCCCTAGGTCTCTAGTTTTCAGAAATGCACAGGTTTGGTAGGTTTCCCTAGGTGCCGGCTGAGCTAGAGGCCAAAATCTGCAGTTAGGCACTTCGCAAAAAACACCTCTGTTTTCTTCCAAAAATTTGGATGTGTCCACGTTGCGCTTTGGGGCGTTTCCTTTCGCGGGCGCTAGGCCTACCCACACAAGTGAGGTATCATTTTTATCGGGAGACTTGGGGGAACGCTGGGTGGAAGGAAATTTGTGGCTCCTCTCAGATTCCAGAACTTTCTGCCACAGAAATGCGAGGAACATGTGTTTTTTTAGCCAAATTTTGAGGTTTGCAAAGGATTCTGGGTAACAGAACCTGGTCCGAGCCCCGCAAGTCACACCTCCTTGGATTCCCCTAGGTCTCTAGTTTTCAGAAATGCACAGGTTTGGTAGGTTTCCCTAGGTGCCGGCTGAGCTAGAGGCCAAAATCTACAGGTAGGCACTTCGCAAAAAACACCTCTGTTTTCTTCCAAAAATTTGGATGTGTCCATGTTGCGCTTTGGGGCGTTTCCTGTCGCGGGCGCTAGGCCTACCCACACAAGTGAGGTATCATTTTTATTGGGAGACTTGGGGAAACGCTGGGTGGAAGGAAATTTGTGGCTCCTCTCAGATTCCAGAACTTTCTGTCACAGAAATGCGAGGAACATGTGTTTATTTAGCCAAATTTTGAGGTTTGCAAAGGATTCTGGGTAACAGAACCTGGTCCGAGCCCCGCAAGTCACCCCTCCTTGGATTCCCCTAGGTCTCTAGTTTTCAGAAATGCACAGGTTTGGTAGGTTTCCTTAGGTGCCGGCTGAGCTAGAGGCCAAAATCTACAGGTAGGCACTTCGCAAAAAACACCTCTGTTTTCTTCCAAAAATTTGGATGTGTCCATGTTGCGCTTTGGGGCGTTTCCTGTCGCGGCCGCTAGGCCTACCCACACAAGTGAGGTACCATTTTTATCGGGAGACTTGGAGGAGCGCTGGGTGGAAGGAAATTTGTGGCTCCTCTCAGATTCCAGAACTTTCTGTCACAGAAATGCGAGGAACATGTGTTTTTTTAGTCAAATTTTGAGGTTTGCAAAGGATTCTGGGTAACAGAACCTGGTCCGAGCCCCGCAAGTCACCCCTCCTTGGATTCCCCTAGGTCTCTAGTTTTCAGAAATGCACAGGTTTGGTAGGTTTCCCTAGGTGCCGGCTGAGCTAGAGGCCAAAATCTACAGGTAGGCACTTCGCAAAAAACACCTCTGTTTTCTTCCAAAAATTTGGATGTGTCCACGTTGCGCTTTGGGGCGTTTCCTGTTGCGGGCGCTAGGCCTACCCATACAAGTGAGGTATCATTTTTATCGGGAGTCTTGGGGGAACGCTGGGTGGAAGGAAATTTGTGGCTCCTCTCAGATTCCAGAACTTTCTGCCACAGAAATGCGAGGACCATGAGTTTTTTTAGCCAAATTTTGAGGTTTGCAAAGGATTCTGGGTAACAGAACCTGGTCCGAGCCCCGCAAGTCACCCCTCCTTGGATTCCCCTAGGTCGCTAGTTTTCAGAAATGCACAGGTTTGGTAGGTTTCCCTAGGTGCCGGCTGAGCTAGAGGCCAAAATCTACAGGTAGGCACTTTGCAAAAAACACCTCTGTTTTCTTCCAAAAATTTGGAAGTGTCCACGTTGCGCTTTGGGGCGTTTCCTGTCGCGGGCGCTAGGCCTACCCACACAAGTGAGGTATAATTTTTATCGGGAGACTTGGGGGAACGCTGGGTGGAAGGAAATTTGTGGCTCCTCTCAGATTCCAGAATTTTCTGTCACAGAAATGCAAGGAACATGTGTTTTTTTAGCCAAATTTTAAGGTTTGCAAAGGATTCTGGGTAACAGAACCTGGTCCGAGCCCCGCAAGTCACCCCTCCTTGGATTCCCCTAGGTCTCTAGTCTTCAGAAATGCACAGGTTTGGTAGGTTTCCCTAGGTGCCGGCTGAGCTAGAGGCCAAAATCTACAGGTAGGCACTTCGCAAAAAACACCTCTGCTTTCTTCCAAAAATTTGGATGTGTCCACGTTGCGCTTTGGGGCGTCTCCTGTCGCGGCCGCTAGGCCTACCCACACAAGTGAGGTATCATTTTTATCGGGAGACTTGGGGGAACGCTGGGTGGAAGGAAATTTGTGGCTCCTCTCAGATTCCAGAACTTTCTGCCACAGAAATGCGAGGAACATGTGTTTTTTTAGCCACATTTTGAGGTTTGCAAAGGATTCTGGGTAACATATCCTGGCCCGAGCCCCGCAAGTCACCCCTCCTTGGATTCCCCTAGGTCTCTAGTTTCAGAAATGCACAGGTTTGGTAGGTTTCCCTAGGTGCCGGCTGAGCTAGAGGCCAAAATCTACAGGTAGGCATTTCGCAAAAAAAACCTCTGTTTTCTTCCAAAAATTTGGATGTGTCCACGTTGCGCTTTGGGGCGTTTCCTGTTGCTGGCGCTAGGCCTACCCACACAAGTGAGGTATCATTTTTATTGGGAGACTTGGGGGAACGCTGGGTGGAAGGAAATTTGTGGCTCCTCTCAGATTCCAGAACTTTCTGCCACAGAAATGCGAGGAACATGTGTTTTTTTAGCCAAATTTTGAGGTTTGCAAAGGATTCTGGGTAACAGAACCTGGTCCGAGCCCCGCAAGTCACCCCTCCCTGGATTACCCTAGGCCTCTAGTCTTCAGAAATGTACAGGTTTGGTAGGTTTCCCTAGGTGCCGGCTGAGCTAGAGGCCAAAATCTACAGGTAGGCACTTCGCAAAAAACACCTCTGTTTTCTTCCAAAAATTTGGATGTGTCCACGTTGCGCTTTGGGGTGTCACCTGTCGCGGCCGCTAGGCCTACCCACACAAGTGAGGTATCATTTTTATCGGGAGACTTGGGGGAACGCTGGGTGGAAGGAAATTTGTGGCTCCTCTCAGATTCCAGAACTTTCTGCCACAGAAATGCGAGGAACATGTGTTTTTTTAGCCACATTTTGAGGTTTGCAAAGGATTCTGGGTAACAGAACCTGGTCCGAGCCCCGCAAGTCACCCCTCCTTGGATTCCCCTAGGTCTCTAGTTTCAGAAATGCACAGGTTTGGTAGGTTTCCCTAGGTGCCGGCTGAGCTAGAAGCCAAAATCTACAGGTAGGCACTTCGCAAAAAACACCTCTGTTTTCTTCCAAAAATTTGGATGTGTCCACGTTGCGCTTTGGGGCGTTTCCTGTCGCTGGCGCTAGGCCTACCCACACAAGTGAGGTATCATTTTTATTGGGAGACTTGGGGGAACGCTGGGTGGAAGGAAATTTGTGGCTCCTCTCAGATTCCAGAACTTTCTGCCACAGAAATGTGAGGACCATGAGTTTTTTAGCCAAATTTTGAGGTTTGCAAAGGATTCTGGGTAACAGAACCTGGCCCGAGCCCCGCAAGTCACCCCTCCTTGGATTCCCCTAGGTCTCTAGTTTTCAGAAATGCACAGGTTTGGTAGGTTTCCCAAGGTGCCGGCTGAGCTAGAGGCCAAAATCTACAGGTAGGCACTTTGCAAAAAACACCTCTGTTTTCTTCCAAAAATTTGGATGTGTCCACGTTGCGCTTTGGGGTGTTTCCTGTCGCGGGCGCTAGGCCTACCCACACAAGTGAGGTATCACTTTTATCGAGAGACTTGGGGGAACGCTGGGTGGAAGGAAATTTGTGGCTCCTCTCAGATTCCAGAACTTTCTGCCACAGAAATGCGAGGACCATGAGTTTTTTTAGCCAAATTTTGAGGTTTGCAAAGGATTCTGGGTAACAGAACCTGGTCCGAGCCCTGCAAGTCACCACTCCTTGGATTCCCCTAGGTCTCTAGTTTTCAGAAATGCACAGGTTTGGTAGGTTTCCCTAGGTGCCGGCTGAGCTAGAGGCCAAAATCTACAGGTAGGCACTTCGCAAAAAACACCTCTGTTTTCTTCCAAAAATTTGGATGTGTCCACGTTGCGCTTTGGGGCGTTTCCTGTCGCGGGCGCTAGGCCTACCCATACAAGTGAGGTATCATTTTTATCGGGAGTCTTGGGGGAACGCTGGGTGGAAGGAAATTTGTGGCTCCTCTCAGATTCCAGAACTTTCTGCCACAGAAATGCGAGGACCATGAGTTTTTTTAGCCAAATTTTGAGGTTTGCAAAGGATTCTGGGTAACAGAACCTGGTCCGAGCCCCGCAAGTCACCCCTCCTTGGATTCCCCTAGGTCGCTAGTTTTCAGAAATGCACAGGTTTGGTTGGTTTCCCTAGGTGCCGGCTGAGCTAGAGGCCAAAATCTACAGGTAGGCACTTTGCAAAAAACACCTCTGTTTTCTTCCAAAAATTTGGAAGTGTCCACGTTGCGCTTTGGGGCGTTTCCTGTCGCGGGCGCTAGGCCTACCCACACAAGTGAGGTATCATTTTTATCGGGAGACTTGGGGGAACGCTGGGTGGAAGGAAATTTGTGGCTCCTCTCAGATTCCAGAATTTTCTGTCACAGAAATGCGAGGAACATGTGTTTTTTTAGCCAAATTTTAAGGTTTGCAAAGGATTCTGGGTAACAGAACCTGGTCCGAGCCCCGCAAGTCACCCCTCCTTGGATTCCCCTAGGTCTCTAGTCTTCAGAAATGCACAGGTTTGGTAGGTTTCCCTAGGTGCCGGCTGAGCTAGAGGCCAAAATCTACAGGTAGGCACTTCGCAAAAAACACCTCTGCTTTCTTCCAAAAATTTGGATGTGTCCACGTTGCGCTTTGGGGCGTCTCCTGTCGCGGCCGCTAGGCCTACCCACACAAGTGAGGTATCATTTTTATCGGGAGACTTGGGGGAACGCTGGGTGGAAGGAAATTTGTGGCTCCTCTCAGATTCCAGAACTTTCTGCCACAGAAATGCGAGGAACATGTGTTTTTTTAGCCAAATTTTGAGGTTTGCAAAGGATTCTGGGTAACAGAACCTGGTCCGAGCCCCGCAAGTCACCCCTCCTTGGATTCCCCTAGGTCTCTAGTTTTCAGAAATGCACAGGTTTGGTAGGTTTCCCTATGTGCCGGCTGAGCTAGAGGCCAAAATCTACAGGTAGGCACTTCGCAAAAAACACCTCTGTTTTCTTCCAAAAATTTGGATGTGTCCATGTTGCGCCTTGGGGCGTTTCCTGTCGCGGCCGCTAGGCCTACCCACACAAGTGAGGTATCATTTTTATCGGGAGACTTGGAGGAGCGCTGGGTGGAAGGAAATTTTTGGCTCCTCTCAGATTCCAGAACTTTCTGTCACAGAAATGCGAGGAACATTTGTTTTTTTAGTCAAATTTTGAGGTTTGCAAAGGATTCTGGGTAACAGAACCTGGTCCGAGCCCAGCAAGTCACCCCTCCTTGGATTCCCCTAGGTCTCTAGTTTTCAGAAATGCACAGGTTTGGTAGGTTTCCCTAGGTGCCGGCTGAGCTAGAGGCCAAAATCTACAGGTAGGCACTTCGCAAAAAACACCTCTGTTTTCTTCCAAAAATTTGGATGTGTCCACGTTGCGCTTTGGGGCGTTTCCTGTCGCGGGCGCTAGGCCTACCCATACAAGTGAGGTATCATTTTTATCGGGAGTCTTGGGGGAACGCTGGGTGGAAGGAAATTTGTGGCTCCTCTCAGATTCCAGAACTTTCTGCCACAGAAATGCGAGGACCATGAGTTTTTTTAGCCAAATTTTGAGGTTTGCAAAGGATTCTGGGTAACAGAACCTGGTCCGAGCCCCGCAAGTCACCCCTCCTTGGATTCCCCTAGGTCGCTAGTTTTCAGAAATGCACAGGTTTGGTAGGTTTCCCTAGGTGCCGGCTGAGCTAGAGGCCAAAATCTACAGATAGGCACTTTGCAAAAAACACCTCTGTTTTCTTCCAAAAATTTGGAAGTGTCCACGTTGCGCTTTGGGGCGTTTCCTGTCGCGGGCGCTAGGCCTACCCACACAAGTGAGGTATCATTTTTATCGGGAGACTTGGGGGAACGCTGGGTGGAAGGAAATTTGTGGCTCCTCTCAGATTCCAGAATTTTCTGTCACAGAAATGCGAGGAACATGTGTTTTTTTAGCCAAATTTTAAGGTTTGCAAAGGATTCTGGGTAACAGAACCTGGTCCGAGCCCCGCAAGTCACCCCTCCTTGGATTCCCCTAGGTCTCTAGTCTTCAGAAATGCACAGGTTTGGTAGGTTTCCCTAGGTGCCGGCTGAGCTAGAGGCCAAAATCTACAGGTAGGCACTTCGCAAAAAACACCTCTGCTTTCTTCCAAAAATTTGGATGTGTCCACGTTGCGCTTTGGGGCGTCTCCTGTCGCGGCCGCTAGGCCTACCCACACAAGTGAGGTATCATTTTTATCGGGAGACTTGGGGGAACGCTGGGTGGAAGGAAATTTGTGGCTCCTCTCAGATTCCAGAACTTTCTGCCACAGAAATGCGAGGACCATGAGTTTTTTTAGCCAAATTTTGAGGTTTGCAAAGGATTCTGGGTAACAGAACCTGGTCCGAGCCCTGCAAGTCACCACTCCTTGGATTCCCCTAGGTCTCTAGTTTTCAGAAATGCACAGGTTTGGTAGGTTTCCCTAGGTGCCGGCTGAGCTAGAGGCCAAAATCTACAGGTAGGCACTTCGCAAAAAACACCTCTGTTTTCTTCCAAAAATTTGGATGTGTCCACGTTGCGCTTTGGGGCGTTTCCTGTCGCGGGCGCTAGGCCTACCCACACAAGTGAGGTATCATTTTTATCGGGAGACTTGGGGGAACGCTGGGTGGAAGGAAATTTGTGGCTCCTCTCAGATTCCAGAACTTTCTGCCACAGAAATGCGAGGAACATGTGTTTTTTTAGCCAAATTTTGAGGTTTGCAAAGGATTCTGGGTAACAGAACCTGGTCCGAGCCCCGCAAGTCACCCCTCCTTGGATTCCCCTAGGTCTCTAGTTTTCAGAAATGCACAGGTTTGGTAGGTTTCCCTAGGTGCCGGCTGAGCTAGAGGCCAAAATCTACAGGTAGGCACTTCGCAAAAAACACCTCTGTTTTCTTCCAAAAATTTGGATGTGTCCATGTTGCGCTTTGGGGCGTTTCCTGTCGCGGGCGCTAGGCCTACCCACACAAGTGAGGTATCATTTTTATCGGGAGACTTGGGGGAACGCTGGGTGGAAGGAAATTTGTGGCTCCTCTCAGATTCCAGAACTTTCTGTCACAGAAATGCGAGGAACATGTGTTTATTTAGCCAAATTTTGAGGTTTGCAAAGGATTCTGGGTAACAGAACCTGGTCCGAGCCCCGCAAGTCACCCCTCCTTGGATTCCCCTAGGTCTCTAGTTTTCAGAAATGCACAGGTTTGGTAGGTTTCCCTAGGTGCCGGCTGAGCTAGAGGCCAAAATCTACAGGTAGGCATTTCGCAAAAAAAACCTCTGTTTTCTTCCAAAAATTTGGATGTGTCCACGTTGCGCTTTGGGGCGTTTCCTGTCGCGGGCGCTAGGCCTACCCATACAAGTGAGGTATCATTTTTATCGGGAGTCTTGGGGGAACGCTGGGTGGAAGGAAATTTGTGGCTCCTCTCAGATTCCAGAACTTTCTGCCACAGAAATGCGAGGACCATGAGTTTTTTTAGCCAAATTTTGAGGTTTGCAAAGGATTCTGGGTAACAGAACCTGGTCCGAGCCCCGCAAGTCACCCCTCCTTGGATTCCCCTAGGTCGCTAGTTTTCAGAAATGCACAGGTTTGGTTGGTTTCCCTAGGTGCCGGCTGAGCTAGAGGCCAAAATCTACAGGTAGGCACTTTGCAAAAAACACCTCTGTTTTCTTCCAAAAATTTGGAAGTGTCCACGTTGCGCTTTGGGGCGTTTCCTGTCGCGGGCGCTAGGCCTACCCACACAAGTGAGGTATCATTTTTATCGGGAGACTTGGGGGAACGCTGGGTGGAAGGAAATTTGTGGCTCCTCTCAGATTCCAGAATTTTCTGTCACAGAAATGCGAGGAACATGTGTTTTTTTAGCCAAATTTTAAGGTTTGCAAAGGATTCTGGGTAACAGAACCTGGTCCGAGCCCCGCAAGTCACCCCTCCTTGGATTCCCCTAGGTCTCTAGTCTTCAGAAATGCACAGGTTTGGTAGGTTTCCCTAGGTGCCGGCTGAGCTAGAGGCCAAAATCTACAGGTAGGCACTTCGCAAAAAACACCTCTGCTTTCTTCCAAAAATTTGGATGTGTCCACGTTGCGCTTTGGGGCGTCTCCTGTCGCGGCCGCTAGGCCTACCCACACAAGTGAGGTATCATTTTTATCGGGAGACTTGGGGGAACGCTGGGTGGAAGGAAATTTGTGGCTCCTCTCAGATTCCAGAACTTTCTGCCACAGAAATGCGAGGAACATGTGTTTTTTTAGCCAAATTTTGAGGTTTGCAAAGGATTCTGGGTAACAGAACCTGGTCCGAGCCCCGCAAGTCACCCCTCCTTGGATTCCCCTAGGTCTCTAGTTTTCAGAAATGCACAGGTTTGGTAGGTTTCCCTATGTGCCGGCTGAGCTAGAGGCCAAAATCTACAGGTAGGCACTTCGCAAAAAACACCTCTGTTTTCTTCCAAAAATTTGGATGTGTCCATGTTGCGCCTTGGGGCGTTTCCTGTCGCGGCCGCTAGGCCTACCCACACAAGTGAGGTATCATTTTTATCGGGAGACTTGGAGGAGCGCTGGGTGAAAGGAAATTTTTGGCTCCTCTCAGATTCCAGAACTTTCTGTCACAGAAATGCGAGGAACATTTGTTTTTTTAGTCAAATTTTGAGGTTTGCAAAGGATTCTGGGTAACAGAACCTGGTCCGAGCCCAGCAAGTCACCCCTCCTTGGATTCCCCTAGGTCTCTAGTTTTCAGAAATGCACAGGTTTGGTAGGTTTCCCTAGGTGCCGGCTGAGCTAGAGGCCAAAATCTACAGGTAGGCACTTCGCAAAAAACACCTCTGTTTTCTTCCAAAAATTTGGATGTGTCCACGTTGCGCTTTGGGGCGTTTCCTGTCGCGGGCGCTAGGCCTACCCATACAAGTGAGGTATCATTTTTATCGGGAGTCTTGGGGGAACGCTGGGTGGAAGGAAATTTGTGGCTCCTCTCAGATTCCAGAACTTTCTGCCACAGAAATGCGAGGACCATGAGTTTTTTTAGCCAAATTTTGAGGTTTGCAAAGGATTCTGGGTAACAGAACCTGGTCCGAGCCCCGCAAGTCACCCCTCCTTGGATTCCCCTAGGTCGCTAGTTTTCAGAAATGCACAGGTTTGGTAGGTTTCCCTAGGTGCCGGCTGAGCTAGAGGCCAAAATCTACAGATAGGCACTTTGCAAAAAACACCTCTGTTTTCTTCCAAAAATTTGGAAGTGTCCACATTGCGCTTTGGGGCGTTTCCTGTCGCGGGCGCTAGGCCTACCCACACAAGTGAGGTATCATTTTTATCGGGAGACTTGGGGGAACGCTGGGTGGAAGGAAATTTGTGGCTCCTCTCAGATTCCAGAATTTTCTGTCACAGAAATGCGAGGAACATGTGTTTTTTTAGCCAAATTTTAAGGTTTGCAAAGGATTCTGGGTAACAGAACCTGGTCCGAGCCCCGCAAGTCACCCCTCCTTGGATTCCCCTAGGTCTCTAGTCTTCAGAAATGCACAGGTTTGGTAGGTTTCCCTAGGTGCCGGCTGAGCTAGAGGCCAAAATCTACAGGTAGGCACTTCGCAAAAAACACCTCTGCTTTCTTCCAAAAATTTGGATGTGTCCACGTTGCGCTTTGGGGCGTCTCCTGTCGCGGCCGCTAGGCCTACCCACACAAGTGAGGTATCATTTTTATCGGGAGACTTGGGGGAACGCTGGGTGGAAGGAAATTTGTGGCTCCTCTCAGATTCCAGAACTTTCTGCCACAGAAATGCGAGGACCATGAGTTTTTTTAGCCAAATTTTGAGGTTTGCAAAGGATTCTGGGTAACAGAACCTGGTCCGAGCCCTGCAAGTCACCACTCCTTGGATTCCCCTAGGTCTCTAGTTTTCAGAAATGCACAGGTTTGGTAGGTTTCCCTAGGTGCCGGCTGAGCTAGAGGCCAAAATCTACAGGTAGGCACTTCGCAAAAAACACCTCTGTTTTCTTCCAAAAATTTGGATGTGTCCACGTTGCGCTTTGGGGCGTTTCCTGTCGCGGGCGCTAGGCCTACCCACACAAGTGAGGTATCATTTTTATCGGGAGACTTGGGGGAACGCTGGGTGGAAGGAAATTTGTGGCTCCTCTCAGATTCCAGAACTTTCTGCCACAGAAATGCGAGGAACATGTGTTTTTTTAGCCAAATTTTGAGGTTTGCAAAGGATTCTGGGTAACAGAACCTGGTCCGAGCCCCGCAAGTCACCCCTCCTTGGATTCCCCTAGGTCTCTAGTTTTCAGAAATGCACAGGTTTGGTAGGTTTCCCTAGGTGCCGGCTGAGCTAGAGGCCAAAATCTACAGGTAGGCACTTCGCAAAAAACACCTCTGTTTTCTTCCAAAAATTTGGATGTGTCCATGTTGCGCTTTGGGGCGTTTCCTGTCGCGGGCGCTAGGCCTACCCACACAAGTGAGGTATCATTTTTATCGGGAGACTTGGGGGAACGCTGGGTGGAAGGAAATTTGTGGCTCCTCTCAGATTCCAGAACTTTCTGTCACAGAAATGCGAGGAACATGTGTTTATTTAGCCAAATTTTGAGGTTTGCAAAGGATTCTGGGTAACAGAACCTGGTCCGAGCCCCGCAAGTCACCCCTCCTTGGATTCCCCTAGGTCTCTAGTTTTCAGAAATGCACAGGTTTGGTAGGTTTCCCTATGTGCCGGCTGAGCTAGAGGCCAAAATCTACAGGTAGGCACTTCGCAAAAAACACCTCTGTTTTCTTCCAAAAATTTGGATGTGTCCATGTTGCGCTTTGGGGCGTTTCCTGTCGCGGCCGCTAGGCCTACCCACACAAGTGAGGTATCATTTTTATCGGGAGACTTGGAGGAGCGCTGGGTGGAAGGAAATTTGTGGCTCCTCTCAGATTCCAGAACTTTCTGTCACAGAAATGCGAGGAACATGTGTTTTTTTAGTCAAATTTTGAGGTTTGCAAAGGATTCTGGGTAACAGAACCTGGTCCGAGCCCAGCAAGTCACCCCTCCTTGGATTCCCCTAGGTCTCTAGTTTTCAGAAATGCACAGGTTTGGTAGGTTTCCCTAGGTGCCGGCTGAGCTAGAGGCCAAAATCTACAGGTAGGCACTTCGCAAAAAACACCTCTGTTTTCTTCCAAAAATTTGGATGTGTCCACGTTGCGCTTTGGGGTGTTTCCTGTCGCGGGCGCTAGGCCTACCCACACAAGTGAGGTATCACTTTTATCGAGAGACTTGGGGGAACGCTGGGTGGAAGGAAATTTGTGGCTCCTCTCAGATTCCAGAACTTTCTGCCACAGAAATGCGAGGACCATGAGTTTTTTTAGCCAAATTTTGAGGTTTGCAAAGGATTCTGGGTAACAGAACCTGGTCCGAGCCCTGCAAGTCACCACTCCTTGGATTCCCCTAGGTCTCTAGTTTTCAGAAATGCACAGGTTTGGTAGGTTTCCCTAGGTGCCGGCTGAGCTAGAGGCCAAAATCTACAGGTAGGCACTTCGCAAAAAACACCTCTGTTTTCTTCCAAAAATTTGGATGTGTCCATGTTGCGCTTTGGGGCGTTTCCTGTCGCGGGCGCTAGGCCTACCCACACAAGTGAGGTATCATTTTTATCGGGAGACTTGGGGGAACGCTGGGTGGAAGGAAATTTGTGGCTCCTCTCAGATTCCAGAACTTTCTGTCACAGAAATGCGAGGAACATGTGTTTATTTAGCCAAATTTTGAGGTTTGCAAAGGATTCTGGGTAACAGAACCTGGTCCGAGCCCCGCAAGTCACCCCTCCTTGGATTCCCCTAGGTCTCTAGTTTTCAGAAATGCACAGGTTTGGTAGGTTTCCCTATGTGCCGGCTGAGCTAGAGGCCAAAATCTACAGGTAGGCACTTCGCAAAAAACACCTCTGTTTTCTTCCAAAAATTTGGATGTGTCCATGTTGCGCTTTGGGGCGTTTCCTGTCGCGGCCGCTAGGCCTACCCACACAAGTGAGGTATCATTTTTATCGGGAGACTTGGAGGAGCGCTGGGTGGAAGGAAATTTGTGGCTCCTCTCAGATTCCAGAACTTTCTGTCACAGAAATGCGAGGAACATGTGTTTTTTTAGTCAAATTTTGAGGTTTGCAAAGGATTCTGGGTAACAGAACCTGGTCCGAGCCCAGCAAGTCACCCCTCCTTGGATTCCCCTAGGTCTCTAGTTTTCAGAAATGCACAGGTTTGGTAGGTTTCCCTAGGTGCCGGCTGAGCTAGAGGCCAAAATCTACAGGTAGGCACTTCGCAAAAAACACCTCTGTTTTCTTCCAAAAATTTGGATGTGTCCACGTTGCGCTTTGGGGCGTTTCCTGTCGCGGGCGCTAGGCCTACCCATACAAGTGAGGTATCATTTTTATCGGGAGTCTTGGGGGAACGCTGGGTGGAAGGAAATTTGTGGCTCCTCTCAGATTCCAGAACTTTCTGCCACAGAAATGCGAGGACCATGAGTTTTTTTAGCCAAATTTTGAGGTTTGCAAAGGATTCTGGGTAACAGAACCTGGTCCGAGCCCCGCAAGTCACCCCTCCTTGGATTCCCCTAGGTCGCTAGTTTTCAGAAATGCACAGGTTTGGTAGGTTTCCCTAGGTGCCGGCTGAGCTAGAGGCCAAAATCTACAGGTAGGCACTTTGCAAAAAACACCTCTGTTTTCTTCCAAAAATTTGGAAGTGTCCACGTTGCGCTTTGGGGCGTTTCCTGTCGCGGGCGCTAGGCCTACCCACACAAGTGAGGGATCATTTTTATCGGGAGACTTGGGGGAACGCTGGGTGGAAGGAAATTTGTGGCTCCTCTCAGATTCCAGAATTTTCTGTCACAGAAATGCGAGGAACATGTGTTTTTTTAGCCAAATTTTAAGGTTTGCAAAGGATTCTGGGTAACAGAACCTGGTCCGAGCCCCGCAAGTCACCCCTCCTTGGATTCCCCTAGGTCTCTAGTCTTCAGAAATGCACAGGTTTGGTAGGTTTCCCTAGGTGCCGGCTGAGCTAGAGGCCAAAATCTACAGGTAGGCACTTCGCAAAAAACACCTCTGCTTTCTTCCAAAAATTTGGATGTGTCCACGTTGCGCTTTGGGGCGTCTCCTGTCGCGGCCGCTAGGCCTACCCACACAAGTGAGGTATCATTTTTATCGGGAGACTTGGGGGAACGCTGGGTGGAAGGAAATTTGTGGCTCCTCTCAGATTCCAGAACTTACTGCCACAGAAATGCAAGGACCATGAGTTTTTTTAGCCAAATTTTGAGGTTTGCAAAGGATTCTGGGTAACAGAACCTGGTCCGAGCCCTGCAAGTCACCACTCCTTGGATTCCCCTAGGTCTCTAGTTTTCAGAAATGCACAGGTTTGGTAGGTTTCCCTAGGTGCCGGCTGAGCTAGAGGCCAAAATCTACAGGTAGGCACTTCGCAAAAAACACCTCTGTTTTCTTCCAAAAATTTGGATGTGTCCACGTTGCGCTTTGGGGCGTTTCCTGTCGCGGGCGCTAGGCCTACCCACACAAGTGAGGTATCATTTTTATCGGGAGACTTGGGGGAACGCTGGGTGGAAGGAAATTTGTGGCTCCTCTCAGATTCCAGAACTTTCTGCCACAGAAATGCGAGGAACATGTGTTTTTTTAGCCAAATTTTGAGGTTTGCAAAGGATTCTGGGTAACAGAACCTGGTCCGAGCCCCGCAAGTCACCCCTCCTTGGATTCCCCTAGGTCTCTAGTTTTCAGAAATGCACAGGTTTGGTAGGTTTCCCTAGGTGCCGGCTGAGCTAGAGGCCAAAATCTACAGGTAGGCACTTCGCAAAAAACACCTCTGTTTTCTTCCAAAAATTTGGATGTGTCCATGTTGCGCTTTGGGGCGTTTCCTGTCGCGGGCGCTAGGCCTACCCACACAAGTGAGGTATCATTTTTATCGGGAGACTTGGGGGAACGCTGGGTGGAAGGAAATTTGTGGCTCCTCTCAGATTCCAGAACTTTCTGTCACAGAAATGCGAGGAACATGTGTTTATTTAGCCAAATTTTGAGGTTTGCAAAGGATTCTGGGTAACAGAACCTGGTCCGAGCCCCGCAAGTCACCCCTCCTTGGATTCCCCTAGGTCTCTAGTTTTCAGAAATGCACAGGTTTGGTAGGTTTCCCTAGGTGCCGGCTGAGCTAGAGGCCAAAATCTACAGGTAGGCATTTCGCAAAAAAAACCTCTGTTTTCTTCCAAAAATTTGGATGTGTCCACGTTGCGCTTTGGGGCGTTTCCTGTCGCGGGCGCTAGGCCTACCCATACAAGTGAGGTATCATTTTTATCGGGAGTCTTGGGGGAACGCTGGGTGGAAGGAAATTTGTGGCTCCTCTCAGATTCCAGAACTTTCTGCCACAGAAATGCGAGGACCATGAGTTTTTTTAGCCAAATTTTGAGGTTTGCAAAGGATTCTGGGTAACAGAACCTGGTCCGAGCCCCGCAAGTCACCCCTCCTTGGATTCCCCTAGGTCGCTAGTTTTCAGAAATGCACAGGTTTGGTAGGTTTCCCTAGGTGCCGGCTGAGCTAGAGGCCAAAATCTACAGGTAGGCACTTTGCAAAAAACACCTCTGTTTTCGTCCAAAAATTTGGAAGTGTCCACGTTGCGCTTTGGGGCGTTTCCTGTCGCGGGCGCTAGGCCTACCCACACAAGTGAGGTATCATTTTTATCGGGAGACTTGGGGGAACGCTGGGTGGAAGGAAATTTGTGGCTCCTCTCAGATTCCAGAATTTTCTGTCACAGAAATGCGAGGAACATGTGTTTTTTTAGCCAAATTTTAAGGTTTGCAAAGGATTCTGGGTAACAGAACCTGGTCCGAGCCCCGCAAGTCACCCCTCCTTGGATTCCCCTAGGTCTCTAGTCTTCAGAAATGCACAGGTTTGGTAGGTTTCCCTAGGTGCCGGCTGAGCTAGAGGCCAAAATCTACAGGTAGGCACTTCGCAAAAAACACCTCTGCTTTCTTCCAAAAATTTGGATGTGTCCACGTTGCGCTTTGGGGCGTCTCCTGTCGCGGCCGCTAGGCCTACCCACACAAGTGAGGTATCATTTTTATCGGGAGACTTGGGGGAACGCTGGGTGGAAGGAAATTTGTGGCTCCTCTCAGATTCCAGAACTTTCTGCCACAGAAATGCGAGGACCATGAGTTTTTTTAGCCAAATTTTGAGGTTTGCAAAGGATTCTGGGTAACAGAACCTGGTCCGAGCCCTGCAAGTCACCACTCCTTGGATTCCCCTAGGTCTCTAGTTTTCAGAAATGCACAGGTTTGGTAGGTTTCCCTAGGTGCCGGCTGAGCTAGAGGCCAAAATCTACAGGTAGGCACTTCGCAAAAAACACCTCTGTTTTCTTCCAAAAATTTGGATGTGTCCACGTTGCGCTTTGGGGCGTTTCCTGTCGCGGGCGCTAGGCCTACCCACACAAGTGAGGTATCATTTTTATCGGGAGACTTGGGGGAACGCTGGGTGGAAGGAAATTTGTGGCTCCTCTCAGATTCCAGAACTTTCTGCCACAGAAATGCGAGGAACATGTGTTTTTTTAGCCAAATTTTGAGGTTTGCAAAGGATTCTGGGTAACAGAACCTGGTCCGAGCCCCGCAAGTCACCCCTCCTTGGATTCCCCTAGGTCTCTAGTTTTCAGAAATGCACAGGTTTGGTAGGTTTCCCTAGGTGCCGGCTGAGCTAGAGGCCAAAATCTACAGGTAGGCACTTCGCAAAAAACACCTCTGTTTTCTTCCAAAAATTTGGATGTGTCCATGTTGCGCTTTGGGGCGTTTCCTGTCGCGGGCGCTAGGCCTACCCACACAAGTGAGGTATCATTTTTATCGGGAGACTTGGGGGAACGCTGGGTGGAAGGAAATTTGTGGCTCCTCTCAGATTCCAGAACTTTCTGTCACAGAAATGCGAGGAACATGTGTTTATTTAGCCAAATTTTGAGGTTTGCAAAGGATTCTGGGTAACAGAACCTGGTCCGAGCCCCGCAAGTCACCCCTCCTTGGATTCCCCTAGGTCTCTAGTTTTCAGAAATGCACAGGTTTCGTAGGTTTCCCTAGGTGCCGGCTGAGCTAGAGGCCAAAATCTACAGGTAGGCATTTCGCAAAAAAAACCTCTGTTTTCTTCCAAAAATTTGGATGTGTCCACGTTGCGCTTTGGGGCGTTTCCTGTTGCTGGCGCTAGGCCTACCCACACAAGTGAGGTATCATTTTTATTGGGAGACTTGGGGGAACGCTGGGTGGAAGGAAATTTGTGGCTCCTCTCAGATTCCAGAACTTTCTGCCACAGAAATGTGAGGACCATGAGTTTTTTTAGCCAAATTTTGAGGTTTGCAAAGGATTCTGGGTAACAGATCCTGGCCCGAGCCCCGCAAGTCACCCCTCCTTGGATTCCCCTAGGTCTCTAGTTTTCAGAAATGCACAGGTTTGGTAGGTTTCCCTAGGTGCCGGCTGAGCTAGAGGCCAAAATCTACAGGTAGGCATTTCGCAAAAAAAACCTCTGTTTTCTTCCAAAAATTTGGATGTGTCCACGTTGCGCTTTGGGGCGTTTCCTGTCGCGGGCGCTAGGCCTACCCATACAAGTGAGGTATCATTTTTATCGGGAGTCTTGGGGGAACGCTGGGTGGAAGGAAATTTGTGGCTCCTCTCAGATTCCAGAACTTTCTGCCACAGAAATGCGAGGACCATGAGTTTTTTTAGCCAAATTTTGAGGTTTGCAAAGGATTCTGGGTAACAGAACCTGGTCCGAGCCCCGCAAGTCACCCCTCCTTGGATTCCCCTAGGTCGCTAGTTTTCAGAAATGCACAGGTTTGGTAGGTTTCCCTAGGTGCCGGCTGAGCTAGAGGCCAAAATCTACAGGTAGGCACTTTGCAAAAAACACCTCTGTTTTCGTCCAAAAATTTGGAAGTGTCCACGTTGCGCTTTGGGGCGTTTCCTGTCGCGGGCGCTAGGCCTACCCACACAAGTGAGGTATCATTTTTATCGGGAGACTTGGGGGAACGCTGGGTGGAAGGAAATTTGTGGCTCCTCTCAGATTCCAGAATTTTCTGTCACAGAAATGCGAGGAACATGTGTTTTTTTAGCCAAATTTTAAGGTTTGCAAAGGATTCTGGGTAACAGAACCTGGTCCGAGCCCCGCAAGTCACCCCTCCTTGGATTCCCCTAGGTCTCTAGTCTTCAGAAATGCACAGGTTTGGTAGGTTTCCCTAGGTGCCGGCTGAGCTAGAGGCCAAAATCTACAGGTAGGCACTTCGCAAAAAACACCTCTGCTTTCTTCCAAAAATTTGGATGTGTCCACGTTGCGCTTTGGGGCGTCTCCTGTCGCGGCCGCTAGGCCTACCCACACAAGTGAGGTATCATTTTTATCGGGAGACTTGGGGGAACGCTGGGTGGAAGGAAATTTGTGGCTCCTCTCAGATTCCAGAACTTTCTGCCACAGAAATGCGAGGACCATGAGTTTTTTTAGCCAAATTTTGAGGTTTGCAAAGGATTCTGGGTAACAGAACCTGGTCCGAGCCCTGCAAGTCACCACTCCTTGGATTCCCCTAGGTCTCTAGTTTTCAGAAATGCACAGGTTTGGTAGGTTTCCCTAGGTGCCGGCTGAGCTAGAGGCCAAAATCTACAGGTAGGCACTTCGCAAAAAACACCTCTGTTTTCTTCCAAAAATTTGGATGTGTCCACGTTGCGCTTTGGGGTGTTTCCTGTCGCGGGCGCTAGGCCTACCCATACAAGTGAGGTATCATTTTTATCGGGAGTCTTGGGGGAACGCTGGGTGGAAGGAAATTTGTGGCTCCTCTCAGATTCCAGAACTTTCTGCCACAGAAATGCGAGGACCATGAGTTTTTTTAGCCAAATTTTGAGGTTTGCAAAGGATTCTGGGTAACAGAACCTGGTCCGAGCCCTGCAAGTCACCACTCCTTGGATTCCCCTAGGTCTCTAGTTTTCAGAAATGCACAGGTTTGGTAGGTTTCCCTAGGTGCCGGCTGAGCTAGAGGCCAAAATCTACAGGTAGGCACTTCGCAAAAAACACCTCTGTTTTCTTCCAAAAATTTGGATGTGTCCACGTTGCGCTTTGGGGCGTTTCCTGTCGCGGGCGCTAGGCCTACCCATACAAGTGAGGTATCATTTTTATCGGGAGTCTTGGGGGAACGCTGGGTGGAAGGAAATTTGTGGCTCCTCTCAGATTCCAGAACTTTCTGCCACAGAAATGCGAGGACCATGAGTTTTTTTAGCCAAATTTTGAGGTTTGCAAAGGATTCTGGGTAACAGAACCTGGTCCGAGCCCCGCAAGTCACCCCTCCTTGGATTCCCCTAGGTCGCTAGTTTTCAGAAATGCACAGGTTTGGTTGGTTTCCCTAGGTGCCGGCTGAGCTAGAGGCCAAAATCTACAGGTAGGCACTTTGCAAAAAACACCTCTGTTTTCTTCCAAAAATTTGGAAGTGTCCACGTTGCGCTTTGGGGCGTTTCCTGTCGCGGGCGCTAGGCCTACCCACACAAGTGAGGTATCATTTTTATCGGGAGACTTGGGGGAACGCTGGGTGGAAGGAAATTTGTGGCTCCTCTCAGATTCCAGAATTTTCTGTCACAGAAATGCGAGGAACATGTGTTTTTTTAGCCAAATTTTAAGGTTTGCAAAGGATTCTGGGTAACAGAACCTGGTCCGAGCCCCGCAAGTCACCCCTCCTTGGATTCCCCTAGGTCTCTAGTCTTCAGAAATGCACAGGTTTGGTAGGTTTCCCTAGGTGCCGGCTGAGCTAGAGGCCAAAATCTACAGGTAGGCACTTCGCAAAAAACACCTCTGCTTTCTTCCAAAAATTTGGATGTGTCCACGTTGCGCTTTGGGGCGTCTCCTGTCGCGGCCGCTAGGCCTACCCACACAAGTGAGGTATCATTTTTATCGGGAGACTTGGGGGAACGCTGGGTGGAAGGAAATTTGTGGCTCCTCTCAGATTCCAGAACTTTCTGCCACAGAAATGCGAGGAACATGTGTTTTTTTAGCCAAATTTTGAGGTTTGCAAAGGATTCTGGGTAACAGAACCTGGTCCGAGCCCCGCAAGTCACCCCTCCTTGGATTCCCCTAGGTCTCTAGTTTTCAGAAATGCACAGGTTTGGTAGGTTTCCCTATGTGCCGGCTGAGCTAGAGGCCAAAATCTACAGGTAGGCACTTCGCAAAAAACACCTCTGTTTTCTTCCAAAAATTTGGATGTGTCCATGTTGCGCCTTGGGGCGTTTCCTGTCGCGGCCGCTAGGCCTACCCACACAAGTGAGGTATCATTTTTATCGGGAGACTTGGAGGAGCGCTGGGTGGAAGGAAATTTTTGGCTCCTCTCAGATTCCAGAACTTTCTGTCACAGAAATGCGAGGAACATTTGTTTTTTTAGTCAAATTTTGAGGTTTGCAAAGGATTCTGGGTAACAGAACCTGGTCCGAGCCCAGCAAGTCACCCCTCCTTGGATTCCCCTAGGTCTCTAGTTTTCAGAAATGCACAGGTTTGGTAGGTTTCCCTAGGTGCCGGCTGAGCTAGAGGCCAAAATCTACAGGTAGGCACTTCGCAAAAAACACCTCTGTTTTCTTCCAAAAATTTGGATGTGTCCACGTTGCGCTTTGGGGCGTTTCCTGTCGCGGGCGCTAGGCCTACCCATACAAGTGAGGTATCATTTTTATCGGGAGTCTTGGGGGAACGCTGGGTGGAAGGAAATTTGTGGCTCCTCTCAGATTCCAGAACTTTCTGCCACAGAAATGCGAGGACCATGAGTTTTTTTAGCCAAATTTTGAGGTTTGCAAAGGATTCTGGGTAACAGAACCTGGTCCGAGCCCCGCAAGTCACCCCTCCTTGGATTCCCCTAGGTCGCTAGTTTTCAGAAATGCACAGGTTTGGTAGGTTTCCCTAGGTGCCGGCTGAGCTAGAGGCCAAAATCTACAGATAGGCACTTTGCAAAAAACACCTCTGTTTTCTTCCAAAAATTTGGAAGTGTCCACGTTGCGCTTTGGGGCGTTTCCTGTCGCGGGCGCTAGGCCTACCCACACAAGTGAGGTATCATTTTTATCGGGAGACTTGGGGGAACGCTGGGTGGAAGGAAATTTGTGGCTCCTCTCAGATTCCAGAATTTTCTGTCACAGAAATGCGAGGAACATGTGTTTTTTTAGCCAAATTTTAAGGTTTGCAAAGGATTCTGGGTAACAGAACCTGGTCCGAGCCCCGCAAGTCACCCCTCCTTGGATTCCCCTAGGTCTCTAGTCTTCAGAAATGCACAGGTTTGGTAGGTTTCCCTAGGTGCCGGCTGAGCTAGAGGCCAAAATCTACAGGTAGGCACTTCGCAAAAAACACCTCTGCTTTCTTCCAAAAATTTGGATGTGTCCACGTTGCGCTTTGGGGCGTCTCCTGTCGCGGCCGCTAGGCCTACCCACACAAGTGAGGTATCATTTTTATCGGGAGACTTGGGGGAACGCTGGGTGGAAGGAAATTTGTGGCTCCTCTCAGATTCCAGAACTTTCTGCCACAGAAATGCGAGGACCATGAGTTTTTTTAGCCAAATTTTGAGGTTTGCAAAGGATTCTGGGTAACAGAACCTGGTCCGAGCCCTGCAAGTCACCACTCCTTGGATTCCCCTAGGTCTCTAGTTTTCAGAAATGCACAGGTTTGGTAGGTTTCCCTAGGTGCCGGCTGAGCTAGAGGCCAAAATCTACAGGTAGGCACTTCGCAAAAAACACCTCTGTTTTCTTCCAAAAATTTGGATGTGTCCACGTTGCGCTTTGGGGCGTTTCCTGTCGCGGGCGCTAGGCCTACCCACACAAGTGAGGTATCATTTTTATCGGGAGACTTGGGGGAACGCTGGGTGGAAGGAAATTTGTGGCTCCTCTCAGATTCCAGAACTTTCTGCCACAGAAATGCGAGGAACATGTGTTTTTTTAGCCAAATTTTGAGGTTTGCAAAGGATTCTGGGTAACAGAACCTGGTCCGAGCCCCGCAAGTCACCCCTCCTTGGATTCCCCTAGGTCTCTAGTTTTCAGAAATGCACAGGTTTGGTAGGTTTCCCTAGGTGCCGGCTGAGCTAGAGGCCAAAATCTACAGGTAGGCACTTCGCAAAAAACACCTCTGTTTTCTTCCAAAAATTTGGATGTGTCCATGTTGCGCTTTGGGGCGTTTCCTGTCGCGGGCGCTAGGCCTACCCACACAAGTGAGGTATCATTTTTATCGGGAGACTTGGGGGAACGCTGGGTGGAAGGAAATTTGTGGCTCCTCTCAGATTCCAGAACTTTCTGTCACAGAAATGCGAGGAACATGTGTTTATTTAGCCAAATTTTGAGGTTTGCAAAGGATTCTGGGTAACAGAACCTGGTCCGAGCCCCGCAAGTCACCCCTCCTTGGATTCCCCTAGGTCTCTAGTTTTCAGAAATGCACAGGTTTGGTAGGTTTCCCTAGGTGCCGGCTGAGCTAGAGGCCAAAATCTACAGGTAGGCATTTCGCAAAAAAAACCTCTGTTTTCTTCCAAAAATTTGGATGTGTCCACGTTGCGCTTTGGGGCGTTTCCTGTCGCGGGCGCTAGGCCTACCCATACAAGTGAGGTATCATTTTTATCGGGAGTCTTGGGGGAACGCTGGGTGGAAGGAAATTTGTGGCTCCTCTCAGATTCCAGAACTTTCTGCCACAGAAATGCGAGGACCATGAGTTTTTTTAGCCAAATTTTGAGGTTTGCAAAGGATTCTGGGTAACAGAACCTGGTCCGAGCCCCGCAAGTCACCCCTCCTTGGATTCCCCTAGGTCGCTAGTTTTCAGAAATGCACAGGTTTGGTTGGTTTCCCTAGGTGCCGGCTGAGCTAGAGGCCAAAATCTACAGGTAGGCACTTTGCAAAAAACACCTCTGTTTTCTTCCAAAAATTTGGAAGTGTCCACGTTGCGCTTTGGGGCGTTTCCTGTCGCGGGCGCTAGGCCTACCCACACAAGTGAGGTATCATTTTTATCGGGAGACTTGGGGGAACGCTGGGTGGAAGGAAATTTGTGGCTCCTCTCAGATTCCAGAATTTTCTGTCACAGAAATGCGAGGAACATGTGTTTTTTTAGCCAAATTTTAAGGTTTGCAAAGGATTCTGGGTAACAGAACCTGGTCCGAGCCCCGCAAGTCACCCCTCCTTGGATTCCCCTAGGTCTCTAGTCTTCAGAAATGCACAGGTTTGGTAGGTTTCCCTAGGTGCCGGCTGAGCTAGAGGCCAAAATCTACAGGTAGGCACTTCGCAAAAAACACCTCTGCTTTCTTCCAAAAATTTGGATGTGTCCACGTTGCGCTTTGGGGCGTCTCCTGTCGCGGCCGCTAGGCCTACCCACACAAGTGAGGTATCATTTTTATCGGGAGACTTGGGGGAACGCTGGGTGGAAGGAAATTTGTGGCTCCTCTCAGATTCCAGAACTTTCTGCCACAGAAATGCGAGGAACATGTGTTTTTTTAGCCAAATTTTGAGGTTTGCAAAGGATTCTGGGTAACAGAACCTGGTCCGAGCCCCGCAAGTCACCCCTCCTTGGATTCCCCTAGGTCTCTAGTTTTCAGAAATGCACAGGTTTGGTAGGTTTCCCTATGTGCCGGCTGAGCTAGAGGCCAAAATCTACAGGTAGGCACTTCGCAAAAAACACCTCTGTTTTCTTCCAAAAATTTGGATGTGTCCATGTTGCGCCTTGGGGCGTTTCCTGTCGCGGCCGCTAGGCCTACCCACACAAGTGAGGTATCATTTTTATCGGGAGACTTGGAGGAGCGCTGGGTGGAAGGAAATTTTTGGCTCCTCTCAGATTCCAGAACTTTCTGTCACAGAAATGCGAGGAACATTTGTTTTTTTAGTCAAATTTTGAGGTTTGCAAAGGATTCTGGGTAACAGAACCTGGTCCGAGCCCAGCAAGTCACCCCTCCTTGGATTCCCCTAGGTCTCTAGTTTTCAGAAATGCACAGGTTTGGTAGGTTTCCCTAGGTGCCGGCTGAGCTAGAGGCCAAAATCTACAGGTAGGCACTTCGCAAAAAACACCTCTGTTTTCTTCCAAAAATTTGGATGTGTCCACGTTGCGCTTTGGGGCGTTTCCTGTCGCGGGCGCTAGGCCTACCCATACAAGTGAGGTATCATTTTTATCGGGAGTCTTGGGGGAACGCTGGGTGGAAGGAAATTTGTGGCTCCTCTCAGATTCCAGAACTTTCTGCCACAGAAATGCGAGGACCATGAGTTTTTTTAGCCAAATTTTGAGGTTTGCAAAGGATTCTGGGTAACAGAACCTGGTCCGAGCCCCGCAAGTCACCCCTCCTTGGATTCCCCTAGGTCGCTAGTTTTCAGAAATGCACAGGTTTGGTAGGTTTCCCTAGGTGCCGGCTGAGCTAGAGGCCAAAATCTACAGATAGGCACTTTGCAAAAAACACCTCTGTTTTCTTCCAAAAATTTGGAAGTGTCCACGTTGCGCTTTGGGGCGTTTCCTGTCGCGGGCGCTAGGCCTACCCACACAAGTGAGGTATCATTTTTATCGGGAGACTTGGGGGAACGCTGGGTGGAAGGAAATTTGTGGCTCCTCTCAGATTCCAGAATTTTCTGTCACAGAAATGCGAGGAACATGTGTTTTTTTAGCCAAATTTTAAGGTTTGCAAAGGATTCTGGGTAACAGAACCTGGTCCGAGCCCCGCAAGTCACCCCTCCTTGGATTCCCCTAGGTCTCTAGTCTTCAGAAATGCACAGGTTTGGTAGGTTTCCCTAGGTGCCGGCTGAGCTAGAGGCCAAAATCTACAGGTAGGCACTTCGCAAAAAACACCTCTGCTTTCTTCCAAAAATTTGGATGTGTCCACGTTGCGCTTTGGGGCGTCTCCTGTCGCGGCCGCTAGGCCTACCCACACAAGTGAGGTATCATTTTTATCGGGAGACTTGGGGGAACGCTGGGTGGAAGGAAATTTGTGGCTCCTCTCAGATTCCAGAACTTTCTGCCACAGAAATGCGAGGACCATGAGTTTTTTTAGCCAAATTTTGAGGTTTGCAAAGGATTCTGGGTAACAGAACCTGGTCCGAGCCCTGCAAGTCACCACTCCTTGGATTCCCCTAGGTCTCTAGTTTTCAGAAATGCACAGGTTTGGTAGGTTTCCCTAGGTGCCGGCTGAGCTAGAGGCCAAAATCTACAGGTAGGCACTTCGCAAAAAACACCTCTGTTTTCTTCCAAAAATTTGGATGTGTCCACGTTGCGCTTTGGGGCGTTTCCTGTCGCGGGCGCTAGGCCTACCCACACAAGTGAGGTATCATTTTTATCGGGAGACTTGGGGGAACGCTGGGTGGAAGGAAATTTGTGGCTCCTCTCAGATTCCAGAACTTTCTGCCACAGAAATGCGAGGAACATGTGTTTTTTTAGCCAAATTTTGAGGTTTGCAAAGGATTCTGGGTAACAGAACCTGGTCCGAGCCCCGCAAGTCACCCCTCCTTGGATTCCCCTAGGTCTCTAGTTTTCAGAAATGCACAGGTTTGGTAGGTTTCCCTAGGTGCCGGCTGAGCTAGAGGCCAAAATCTACAGGTAGGCACTTCGCAAAAAACACCTCTGTTTTCTTCCAAAAATTTGGATGTGTCCATGTTGCGCTTTGGGGCGTTTCCTGTCGCGGGCGCTAGGCCTACCCACACAAGTGAGGTATCATTTTTATCGGGAGACTTGGGGGAACGCTGGGTGGAAGGAAATTTGTGGCTCCTCTCAGATTCCAGAACTTTCTGTCACAGAAATGCGAGGAACATGTGTTTATTTAGCCAAATTTTGAGGTTTGCAAAGGATTCTGGGTAACAGAACCTGGTCCGAGCCCCGCAAGTCACCCCTCCTTGGATTCCCCTAGGTCTCTAGTTTTCAGAAATGCACAGGTTTGGTAGGTTTCCCTAGGTGCCGGCTGAGCTAGAGGCCAAAATCTACAGGTAGGCATTTCGCAAAAAAAACCTCTGTTTTCTTCCAAAAATTTGGATGTGTCCACGTTGCGCTTTGGGGCGTTTCCTGTCGCGGGCGCTAGGCCTACCCATACAAGTGAGGTATCATTTTTATCGGGAGTCTTGGGGGAACGCTGGGTGGAAGGAAATTTGTGGCTCCTCTCAGATTCCAGAACTTTCTGCCACAGAAATGCGAGAACCATGAGTTTTTTTAGCCAAATTTTGAGGTTTGCAAAGGATTCTGGGTAACAGAACCTGGTCCGAGCCCCGCAAGTCACCCCTCCTTGGATTCCCCTAGGTCGCTAGTTTTCAGAAATGCACAGGTTTGGTAGGTTTCCCTAGGTGCCGGCTGAGCTAGAGGCCAAAATCTACAGGTAGGCACTTTGCAAAAAACACCTCTGTTTTCGTCCAAAAATTTGGAAGTGTCCACGTTGCGCTTTGGGGCGTTTCCTGTCGCGGGCGCTAGGCCTACCCACACAAGTGAGGTATCATTTTTATCGGGAGACTTGGGGGAACGCTGGGTGGAAGGAAATTTGTGGCTCCTCTCAGATTCCAGAATTTTCTGTCACAGAAATGCGAGGAACATGTGTTTTTTTAGCCAAATTTTAAGGTTTGCAAAGGATTCTGGGTAACAGAACCTGGTCCGAGCCCCGCAAGTCACCCCTCCTTGGATTCCCCTAGGTCTCTAGTCTTCAGAAATGCACAGGTTTGGTAGGTTTCCCTAGGTGCCGGCTGAGCTAGAGGCCAAAATCTACAGGTAGGCACTTCGCAAAAAACACCTCTGCTTTCTTCCAAAAATTTGGATGTGTCCACGTTGCGCTTTGGGGCGTCTCCTGTCGCGGCCGCTAGGCCTACCCACACAAGTGAGGTATCATTTTTATCGGGAGACTTGGGGGAACGCTGGGTGGAAGGAAATTTGTGGCTCCTCTCAGATTCCAGAACTTTCTGCCACAGAAATGCGAGGACCATGAGTTTTTTTAGCCAAATTTTGAGGTTTGCAAAGGATTCTGGGTAACAGAACCTGGTCCGAGCCCTGCAAGTCACCACTCCTTGGATTCCCCTAGGTCTCTAGTTTTCAGAAATGCACAGGTTTGGTAGGTTTCCCTAGGTGCCGGCTGAGCTAGAGGCCAAAATCTACAGGTAGGCACTTCGCAAAAAACACCTCTGTTTTCTTCCAAAAATTTGGATGTGTCCACGTTGCGCTTTGGGGCGTTTCCTGTCGCGGGCGCTAGGCCTACCCACACAAGTGAGGTATCATTTTTATCGGGAGACTTGGGGGAACGCTGGGTGGAAGGAAATTTGTGGCTCCTCTCAGATTCCAGAACTTTCTGCCACAGAAATGCGAGGAACATGTGTTTTTTTAGCCAAATTTTGAGGTTTGCAAAGGATTCTGGGTAACAGAACCTGGTCCGAGCCCCGCAAGTCACCCCTCCTTGGATTCCCCTAGGTCTCTAGTTTTCAGAAATGCACAGGTTTGGTAGGTTTCCCTAGGTGCCGGCTGAGCTAGAGGCCAAAATCTACAGGTAGGCACTTCGCAAAAAACACCTCTGTTTTCTTCCAAAAATTTGGATGTGTCCATGTTGCGCTTTGGGGCGTTTCCTGTCGCGGGCGCTAGGCCTACCCACACAAGTGAGGTATCATTTTTATCGGGAGACTTGGGGGAACGCTGGGTGGAAGGAAATTTGTGGCTCCTCTCAGATTCCAGAACTTTCTGTCACAGAAATGCGAGGAACATGTGTTTATTTAGCCAAATTTTGAGGTTTGCAAAGGATTCTGGGTAACAGAACCTGGTCCGAGCCCCGCAAGTCACCCCTCCTTGGATTCCCCTAGGTCTCTAGTTTTCAGAAATGCACAGGTTTTGTAGGTTTCCCTAGGTGCCGGCTGAGCTAGAGGCCAAAATCTACAGGTAGGCATTTCGCAAAAAAAACCTCTGTTTTCTTCCAAAAATTTGGATGTGTCCACGTTGCGCTTTGGGGCGTTTCCTGTTGCTGGCGCTAGGCCTACCCACACAAGTGAGGTATCATTTTTATTGGGAGACTTGGGGGAACGCTGGGTGGAAGGAAATTTGTGGCTCCTCTCAGATTCCAGAACTTTCTGCCACAGAAATGTGAGGACCATGAGTTTTTTTAGCCAAATTTTGAGGTTTGCAAAGGATTCTGGGTAACAGATCCTGGCCCGAGCCCCGCAAGTCACCCCTCCTTGGATTCCCCTAGGTCTCTAGTTTTCAGAAATGCACAGGTTTGGTAGGTTTCCCTAGGTGCCGGCTGAGCTAGAGGCCAAAATCTACAGGTAGGCACTTCGCAAAAAACACCTGTTTTCTTCCAAAAATTTGGAAGTATCCACGTTGCGCTTTGGGGCGTTTCCTGTCGCGGGCGCTAGGCCTACCCACACAAGTGAGGTATCATTTTTATCGGGAGACTTGGGGGAACGCTGGGTGGAAGGAAATTTGTGGCTCCTCTCAGATTCCAGAATTTTCTGTCACAGAAATGCGAGGAACATGTGTTTTTTTAGCCAAATTTTAAGGTTTGCAAAGGATTCTGGGTAACAGAACCTGGTCCGAGCCCCGCAAGTCACCCCTCCTTGGATTCCCCTAGGTCTCTAGTCTTCAGAAATGCACAGGTTTGGTAGGTTTCCCTAGGTGCCGGCTGAGCTAGAGGCCAAAATCTACAGGTAGGCATTTCGCAAAAAAAACCTCTGTTTTCTTCCAAAAATTTGGATGTGTCCACGTTGCGCTTTGGGGCGTTTCCTGTCGCGGGCGCTAGGCCTACCCATACAAGTGAGGTATCATTTTTATCGGGAGTCTTGGGGGAACGCTGGGTGGAAGGAAATTTGTGGCTCCTCTCAGATTCCAGAACTTTCTGCCACAGAAATGCGAGGACCATGAGTTTTTTTAGCCAAATTTTGAGGTTTGCAAAGGATTCTGGGTAACAGAACCTGGTCCGAGCCCCGCAAGTCACCCCTCCTTGGATTCCCCTAGGTCGCTAGTTTTCAGAAATGCACAGGTTTGGTAGGTTTCCCTAGGTGCCGGCTGAGCTAGAGGCCAAAATCTACAGGTAGGCACTTTGCAAAAAACACCTCTGTTTTCGTCCAAAAATTTGGAAGTGTCCACGTTGCGCTTTGGGGCGTTTCCTGTCGCGGGCGCTAGGCCTACCCACACAAGTGAGGTATCATTTTTATCGGGAGACTTGGGGGAACGCTGGGTGGAAGGAAATTTGTGGCTCCTCTCAGATTCCAGAATTTTCTGTCACAGAAATGCGAGGAACATGTGTTTTTTTAGCCAAATTTTAAGGTTTGCAAAGGATTCTGGGTAACAGAACCTGGTCCGAGCCCCGCAAGTCACCCCTCCTTGGATTCCCCTAGGTCTCTAGTCTTCAGAAATGCACAGGTTTGGTAGGTTTCCCTAGGTGCCGGCTGAGCTAGAGGCCAAAATCTACAGGTAGGCACTTCGCAAAAAACACCTCTGCTTTCTTCCAAAAATTTGGATGTGTCCACGTTGCGCTTTGGGGCGTCTCCTGTCGCGGCCGCTAGGCCTACCCACACAAGTGAGGTATCATTTTTATCGGGAGACTTGGGGGAACGCTGGGTGGAAGGAAATTTGTGGCTCCTCTCAGATTCCAGAACTTTCTGCCACAGAAATGCGAGGACCATGAGTTTTTTTAGCCAAATTTTGAGGTTTGCAAAGGATTCTGGGTAACAGAACCTGGTCCGAGCCCTGCAAGTCACCACTCCTTGGATTCCCCTAGGTCTCTAGTTTTCAGAAATGCACAGGTTTGGTAGGTTTCCCTAGGTGCCGGCTGAGCTAGAGGCCAAAATCTACAGGTAGGCACTTCGCAAAAAACACCTCTGTTTTCTTCCAAAAATTTGGATGTGTCCACGTTGCGCTTTGGGGCGTTTCCTGTCGCGGGCGCTAGGCCTACCCACACAAGTGAGGTATCATTTTTATCGGGAGACTTGGGGGAACGCTGGGTGGAAGGAAATTTGTGGCTCCTCTCAGATTCCAGAACTTTCTGCCACAGAAATGCGAGGAACATGTGTTTTTTTAGCCAAATTTTGAGGTTTGCAAAGGATTCTGGGTAACAGAACCTGGTCCGAGCCCCGCAAGTCACCCCTCCTTGGATTCCCCTAGGTCTCTAGTTTTCAGAAATGCACAGGTTTGGTAGGTTTCCCTAGGTGCCGGCTGAGCTAGAGGCCAAAATCTACAGGTAGGCACTTCGCAAAAAACACCTCTGTTTTCTTCCAAAAATTTGGATGTGTCCATGTTGCGCTTTGGGGCGTTTCCTGTCGCGGGCGCTAGGCCTACCCACACAAGTGAGGTATCATTTTTATCGGGAGACTTGGGGGAACGCTGGGTGGAAGGAAATTTGTGGCTCCTCTCAGATTCCAGAACTTTCTGTCACAGAAATGCGAGGAACATGTGTTTATTTAGCCAAATTTTGAGGTTTGCAAAGGATTCTGGGTAACAGAACCTGGTCCGAGCCCCGCAAGTCACCCCTCCTTGGATTCCCCTAGGTCTCTAGTTTTCAGAAATGCACAGGTTTTGTAGGTTTCCCTAGGTGCCGGCTGAGCTAGAGGCCAAAATCTACAGGTAGGCATTTCGCAAAAAAAACCTCTGTTTTCTTCCAAAAATTTGGATGTGTCCACGTTGCGCTTTGGGGCGTTTCCTGTTGCTGGCGCTAGGCCTACCCACACAAGTGAGGTATCATTTTTATTGGGAGACTTGGGGGAACGCTGGGTGGAAGGAAATTTGTGGCTCCTCTCAGATTCCAGAACTTTCTGCCACAGAAATGTGAGGACCATGAGTTTTTTTAGCCAAATTTTGAGGTTTGCAAAGGATTCTGGGTAACAGATCCTGGCCCGAGCCCCGCAAGTCACCCCTCCTTGGATTCCCCTAGGTCTCTAGTTTTCAGAAATGCACAGGTTTGGTAGGTTTCCCTAGGTGCCGGCTGAGCTAGAGGCCAAAATCTACAGGTAGGCACTTCGCAAAAAACACCTGTTTTCTTCCAAAAATTTGGAAGTATCCACGTTGCGCTTTGGGGCGTTTCCTGTCGCGGGCGCTAGGCCTACCCACACAAGTGAGGTATCATTTTTATCGGGAGACTTGGGGGAACGCTGGGTGGAAGGAAATTTGTGGCTCCTCTCAGATTCCAGAATTTTCTGTCACAGAAATGCGAGGAACATGTGTTTTTTTAGCCAAATTTTAAGGTTTGCAAAGGATTCTGGGTAACAGAACCTGGTCCGAGCCCCGCAAGTCACCCCTCCTTGGATTCCCCTAGGTCTCTAGTCTTCAGAAATGCACAGGTTTGGTAGGTTTCCCTAGGTGCCGGCTGAGCTAGAGGCCAAAATCTACAGGTAGGCACTTCGCAAAAAACACCTCTGCTTTCTTCCAAAAATTTGGATGTGTCCACGTTGCGCTTTGGGGCGTCTCCTGTCGCGGCCGCTAGGCCTACCCACACAAGTGAGGTATCATTTTTATCGGGAGACTTGATGGAACGCTGGGTGGAAGGAAATTTGTGGCTCCTCTCAGATTCCAGAACTTTCTGCCACAGAAATGCGAGGACCATGAGTTTTTTTAGCCAAATTTTGAGGTTTGCAAAGGATTCTGGGTAACAGAACCTGGTCCGAGCCCTGCAAGTCACCACTCCTTGGATTCCCCTAGGTCTCTAGTTTTCAGAAATGCACAGGTTTGGTAGGTTTCCCTAGGTGCCGGCTGAGCTAGAGGCCAAAATCTACAGGTAGGCACTTCGCAAAAAACACCTCTGTTTTCTTCCAAATATTTGGATGTGTCCATGTTGCGCTTTGGGGCGTTTCCTGTCGCGGGCGCTAGGCCTACCCACACAAGTGAGGTATCATTTTTATCGGGAGACTTGGGGGAACGCTGGGTGGAAGGAAATTTGTGGCTCCTCTCAGATTCCAGAACTTTCTGTCACAGAAATGCGAGGAACATGTGTTTATTTAGCCAAATTTTGAGGTTTGCAAAGGATTCTGGGTAACAGAACCTGGTCCGAGCCCCGCAAGTCACCCCTCCTTGGATTCCCCTAGGTCTCTAGTTTTCAGAAATGCACAGGTTTGGTAGGTTTCCCTATGTGCCGGCTGAGCTAGAGGCCAAAATCTACAGGTAGGCACTTCACAAAAAACACCTCTGTTTTCTTCCAAAAATTTGGATGTGTCCATGTTGCGCTTTGGGGCGGTTCCTGTCGCGGCCGCTAGGCCTACCCACACAAGTGAGGTATCATTTTTATCGGGAGACTTGGAGGAGCGCTGGGTGGAAGGAAATTTGTGGCTCCTCTCAGATTCCAGAACTTTCTGTCACAGAAATGCGAGGAACATGTGTTTTTTTAGTCAAATTTTGAGGTTTGCAAAGGATTCTGGGTAACAGAACCTGGTCCGAGCCCAGCAAGTCACCCCTCCTTGGATTCCCCTAGGTCTCTAGTTTTCAGAAATGCGCAGGTTTGGTAGGTTTCCCTAGGTGCCGGCTGAGCTAGAGGCCAAAATCTACAGGTAGGCACTTCGCAAAAAACACCTCTGTTTTCTTCCAAAAATTTGGATGTGTCCACGTTGCGCTTTGGGGCGTTTCCTGTCGCGGGCGCTAGGCCTACCCATACAAGTGAGGTATCATTTTTATCGGGAGTCTTGGGGGAACGCTGGGTGGAAGGAAATTTGTGGCTCCTCTCAGATTCCAGAACTTTCTGCCACAGAAATGCGATGACCATGTGTTTTTTTAGCCAAATTTTGAGGTTTGCAAAGGATTCTGGGTAACAGAACCTGGTCCGAGCCCCGCAAGTCACCCCTCCTTGGATTCCCCTAGGTCTCTAGTCTTCAGAAATGCACAGGTTTGGTAGGTTTCCCTAGGTGCCGGCTGAGCTAGAGGCCAAAATCTACAGGTAGGCACTTCGCAAAAAACACCTCTGCTTTCTTCCAAAAATTTGGATGTGTCCACGTTGCGCTTTGGGGCGTGTCCTGTCGCGGCCGCTAGGCCTACCCACACAAGTGAGGTATCATTTTTATCGGGAGACTTGGGGGAACGCTGGGTGGAAGGAAATTTGTGGCTCCTCTCAGATTCCAGAACTTTCTGCCACAGAAATGCGAGGAACATGTGTTTTTTTAGCCAAATTTTGAGGTTTGCAAAGGATTCTGGGTAACAGAACCTAGTCCGAGCCCCGCAAGTCACCCCTCCTTGGATTCCCCTAGGTCTCTAGTTTTCAGAAATGCACATGTTTGGTAGGTTTCCCTAGGTGCCGGCTGAGCTAGAGGCCAAAATCTACAGGTAGGCACTTCGCAAAAAACACCTCTGCTTTCTTCCAAAAATTTGGATGTGTCCACGTTGCGCTTTGGAGCGTTTCCTGTCGCGGGCGCTAGGCCTACCCACACAAGTGAGGTATCATTTTTATCGGGAGACTTGGGGGAACACTGGGTGGAAGGAAATATGTGGCTCCTCTCAGATTCCAGAACTTTCTGTCACAGAAATGCGAGGAACATGTGTTTATTTAGCCACATTTTGAGGTTTGCAAAGGATTCTGGGTAACAGAACCTGGTCCGAGCCCCGCAAGTCACCCCTCCTTGGATTCCCTTAGGTCCCTAGTCTTCAGAAATGCACAGGTTTGGTAGGTTTCCCTAGGTGCCGGCTGAGCTAGAGTCCAAAATCTACAGGTAGGCACTTCGCTAAAAACACCTCTGTTTTCTTCCAAAAATTTGGATGTGTCCACGTTGCGCTTTGGGGCGTTTCCTGTCGCGGGCGCTAGGCCTACCCATACAAGTGAGGTATCATTTTTATCGGGAGTCTTGGGGGAACGCTGGGTGGAAGGAAATTTGTACCTCCTCTCAGATTCCAGAACTTTCTGCCACAGAAATGCGAGGACCATGAGTTTTTTTAGCCAAATTTTGAGGTTTGCAAAGGATTCTGGGTAACAGAACCTGGTCCGAGCCCCGCAAGTCACCCCTCCTTGGATTCCCCTAGGTCGCTAGTTTTCAGAAATGCACAGGTTTGGTAGGTTTCCCTAGGTGCCGGCTGAGCTAGAGGCCAAAATCTACAGGTAGGCACTTTGCAAAAAACACCTCTGTTTTCTTCCAAAAATTTGGAAGTGTCCACGTTGCGCTTTGGGGCGTTTCCTGTCGCGGGCGCTAGGCCTACCCACACAAGTGAGGTATCATTTTTATCGGGAGACTTGGGGGAACGCTGGGTGGAAGGAAATTTGTGGCTCCTCTCAGATTCCAGAATTTTCTGTCACAGAAATGCGAGGAACATGTGTTTTTTTAGCCAAATTTTAAGGTTTGCAAAGGATTCTGGGTAACAGAACCTGGTCCGAGCCCCGCAAGTCACCCCTCCTTGGATTCCCCTAGGTCTCTAGTCTTCAGAAATGCACAGGTTTGGTAGGTTTCCCTAGGTGCCGGCTGAGCTAGAGGCCAAAATCTACAGGTAGGCACTTCGCAAAAAACACCTCTGCTTTCTTCCAAAAATTTGGATGTGTCCACGTTGCGCTTTGGGGCGTGTCCTGTCGCGGCCGCTAGGCCTAACCACACAAGTGAGGTATCATTTTTATCGGGAGACTTGGGGGAACGCTGGGTGGAAGGAAATTTGTGGCTCCTCTCAGACTCCAGAACTTTCTGCCACAGAAATGCGAGGAACATGTGTTTTTTTAGCCAAATTTTGAGGTTTGCAAAGGATTCTGGGTAACAGAACCTAGTCCGAGCCCCGCAAGTCACCCCTCCTTGGATTTCCCTAGGTCTCTAGTTTTCAGAAATGCACATGTTTGGTAGGTTTCCCTAGGTGCCGGCTGAGCTAGAGGCCAAAATCTACAGGTAGGCACTTCGCAAAAAACACCTCTGTTTTCTTCCCAAAATTTGGATGTGTCCACGTTGCGCTTTGGAGCGTTTCCTGTCGCGGGCGCTAGGCCTACCCACACAAGTGAGGTATCATTTTTATCGGGAGACTTGGGGGAACATAGATCAGCAAAACAAGTGCTATTGCCCCTTGTCTTTCTCTACATTTTTTCCTTCCAAATATAGGAGAGTGTGTAAAAAAGACATCTATTTGAGAAATTTCCTGTAATTCACATGCTAGTATGGTCACCCCGGAATTCAGAGATGTGCAAATAACCACTGCTCCTCAACACCTTATCTTGTGCCCTTTTTGGAAATGCAAAGGTTTTCTTGATAGCAATTTTTTACTCTTTATATTTCAGCAAATGAATTGCTGTATACCCGGTATAGAATGAAAACACACTGGAGGGTGCAGCTCATTTATTGGCTCTGGGTTCCTCGGGTTCTTGATGAACCTACAAGCCCTATATATCCCCGCAACCAGAGGAGTCCAGCAGACGTAACGGTATATTGCTTTCGATAATCTGACATTGCAGGGAAAAGTTACAGATTAAAACGTAGAGAAAAATTGATGGTTTTTTCACCTCAATTTCAATATTTTTCTTTTTCAGCTGTTATTTTCTGTAGGAAACCCTTGTAGGATCTACACAAATGACCCCTTGCTGAATTCAGAATTTTGTCTACTTTTCAGAAATGTTTCGGTTTCTGGGATCCAGCATTGGTTTCATGCCCATTCCTGTCACTGACTGGAAGGAGGCTGAAAGCACAAATAATTGCAAAAATGGGGTATGCCCCAGTAAAATGCCAAAATTGTGTTGAAAAATTGGGTTTTCTGATTCAAGTCTGCCTGTTCCTGAAAGCTGGAAAGCTGCTGAGTTTAGCACTGCAAACCCTTTGTTGATGCCATTTTCAGGGGGAAATCCACAAGCCTTCTTCTGCAGCCACTTTTTCCAAGTTTTTGAAAAAAAACAAAATTTTCACTGTATTTTGGCAATTTCTTGGCCTCCTTCAGGGGAAACCACAAAGTCTGGGTACCTCTAGAATCCCTAGGATGTTGGAAAAAAAGGACGCAAATTTGGCTTCGTTAGCTTATGTGGACAAAAAGTTATGAGGGCCTAAGCGCGAACTGCCCAAATAGGCAAAAAAAGGCCTGGCACAGGAGGGGGAAAAGGCCTGGCAGCGAAGGGGTTAACCCAGTGGGGACTGCTACAAGCGACACTCCACCACCACCAGACTACAGCCACCAGGCAGCATGACGATGGCAGAATTCTTCATCCAACATTGCAGCGCTGCAAGCAGCGCTGCCCTCCAGATAGAGAACCCGTGTTTCACCAGCCATTCCCTGGCGGTTTCACCTGCCAGGAAAAGGCTGGCAGAAGGGGAGCTCCAAAGCCCCCCTGGAGGGCCCATTGCACGGGTCACTGCCCGATTTGTGGGCAGTGATTTGCACAACAGGTACTGCTGCACACGCCGCACTGCGGCATTGACGACGGCTCCATGTGGAGCCATCGGCAATGTCCAGGCCCAGCATTCCACTGGGCCGGATGGCAGAAACACTGTCTCCGCCCGCCAGCCCAGTGGAATGTTGTTTATTGGGCCGACGGGGTCCTCTACAGGCTGGTAGTCTGTGTTCATGTACGTGTGAGTGTGACATCACTAAAGCTCCGCTGGAATAGGTTGGTTGGTGAGAAAATCTGCAAATGGATTGGTGGACATCTGTTAAGCCTAGTTGGTTGAGAAGGCAGGCAAAAATGATTTTGGGATTTAAATTGACTTCTTGATTCAATTGAAGTGTTGCCTAAACACAGAAATTACATTTTTCAAAGCATTAAGGAGTGCCCTAATAGGAGATGTGTTAATTCCAGTTAGAGTTAGAGTGGAAGAAATTACACCACCAGAAGGTACACCCGCATGTATTGTATTTGAAGAACAAGGTGCTGCGCCATGTCTTTAGTTAAAACAATGGTGCAAAGAGGCAGAGAAAGAAGAGAGCTTAGCATTTCCTTCCCATGGTACATTCAATTTGAGAATCTTAGAGAATTTGAGGAGAGTACTGTATGATTCGAAACCTCCTCCAAGACCTGCACAATTTGAAGCATTAGCTATATGGGAGTTAGTGGCCAGACAGCAGCAGCAACAGAACTTTGAGAGAAGAATGAGAAAAGCTGAGAAAACTTTAGCTGAAGTGAGATGGGATAGTGAGCAGAAATTTTGGAGAACTGAGACTTCACAGGGAATTAAGATGTTTCCTGCAATCATACAAGAGAATGAGACCAATGCCAAACAGAATACCAAGAAGAAGGGTTCATATCCTTTTGATGACAAAGAGCAGTCTAGAAAATCTTTGACTTATGATGAAGAATCAGATGATGATGAGTTTATTTTGCAATTATTGAGAAATTGTCCCCCACTGTGTGCAGCACATGAGACAGGTCAAAGTACTAGTGCAGACCTGACATCTCCGATACCTATTGAAACTACCCAGAGACAGATACAGTTTAATCATATTGTCCCGAACACTGCCACAGTTCAGACACCTATGCCGCAGGTTGACATACCGAGAATTTACCCAGATGTACCCAATTGTAGAGACTGCAACAAGTTTAATGTTGTCAACAGGACACGTTTCACAGAGGAGACATGTTTATCAGAATGCTAACCCCGATCCAGAATGAGTCCACCCCTACTTTAATGTCTCCGATGCAAGCACAGACAATTCTGAGATACACCCCTATAACAGGGTCACAGACAGATGTGTATGCATTAACAAGTCTGAATACAGGAGTAATGTAACCTAGAGATCAAAGGGTCTGACCGAGTACAGACGCTGTGTCAGTACCCATTACTATTGGTCCTGTTACACCATTGTTTGCCCAGGGAAGCTATGGGAGCAGTGAACAGCCAATTTTGAATTTAGGTGTAGAAATGGAAAGGTTCAATGTACATACAAGAGTGATGACTCTGATGAAAGCGACATTTGATATAACAGGTCCGTAAAATGAGTTGAGTCATTCCAGGACTCCACCGAATAATCCAGGGAGATCAGATTTAGGTCCTAACCCAATTATGAGGACACCAGAGACTCTGTGTTGAACATTACAAGTGCCCAGTAGAAGTAATAGCAATATCTTGTTGCAAAGTTTGACAGTCCAACAATTAACTGAATGGCTGGGAAGGCTGAATAACACACGAGGAGATTCAAATGGAGGAAGTACACTGAATTTGACCAGGCATAAATTAGAAGTAGAAGAATTATTTGAGGGAACCATCGGTTTAAACACAATTGTCTCATATAGTGAAGAGGAGTTGTGCTTTTTGTGCAAACTAATTGCCAACAGAGCAGGATTGATTCATCAGAAACTAGCAGATCAGGCAGAGAGATACGACATAGAGATTGAGAAAACAAAGCATTTGAGAAGAAGTTACAGTTTAGAACTTGATGCAAAAGACATTGAGAACATAAGAGTACCATGAATGAAAATTCACATTAGGGAATTAATCCAGAGCATTCAAATATGGGGAGCATTAGATAAATGGAAAGGCAGATGGGCAAAGAAATGAGACAAGGAGAAAAGGGGTTCTGCAAATTTAACTGCTAGTGTGCAGTAGACTGATGAGAATTTCCCCCAAGAACATAGTTTGGCAGAGGGTAGACAGGACAGCAAAAGAAGGAAAGGAGTCAATACGTGTGTATTATGAGAGATTGTTTCAGGCATTCAAACATTACTGTGGTACAGAAACAATTGAGACGAAAGACATTATTCATTTTGTGTTCAGGTTTGTTGAAGGATTGAGACCTAAAATTGGCCAGATGATTAAGAGTATTTAGAGTTGTTGGCAAGCAAATGCAATTTATGAAGTATTGCAGTATACCAAGTACTGTAGTGATGAGATTAAATTGAAGCAAAGAAAGTTGAAACAGAAGGCACTGGTGATTCAGATTAAAGCGGCACAATCAGGAATGCAAGGGAGTTTTCCACAGCAACAGGCAGGAAACATGTGGTTTCACAATCAGGCGAAAGGTAGAGATTGAGTTGGAACTGGAAATGTGAATCAAGGTGTTGATTTGAATACAGTAGTTGCCCAGGATGATATGCAGGCTATGAAAAGCAAGTTACCTTGTCACGCTTGCAGAGGCCTCGGACATTGGAAGCAGGACATTGGAAGCTGGAGTGTCTGATGATAGGACAGGAAGGTGTTGTTCCACAGATTAATGAAATCAATTCTTTTCCAAACATGTAAGGACCAAGAATGAGAGGTCCAAATTTTAATTTCCAAAATATTGTGAATTGTGTGCAAGGTCTTCGGTCTATGCATCAGATGCAAATGGCACATTTGCAGATGCCCCAGTCGCAGCAAATACAACCCCAAGTCCAAATGGGTCACAGGCAACACATTTATATACCTCAAGCCCCAGTGGAGGAGCAGCAGATAATGCTTCCTCAGCAGGGCACAGGCCAAAGGTTTAACATGAGTAATAACATAATACCCCAATACCTACTGCACAGTGAGGATGAATCTAATGATTACTAGGTCTCATTCTTAGTTGACACAGGAGCTACATCCTCTACAGTGAGAACTGCAGAAGTTCCTAACTTAACCCTTTCAGGGAAAGCAGTAAAGATTGTAGGAGTCACAAACCAGTATTTAACAAACCAGATTACAGAACCACTTTTAGTTAAAATTGGAAACTTCAAAGGCTTACACAAATATGTGGTTTGTGACTTGAGTCCGGTTTCCTTACTAGGAAGAGATTTGCTATGCAAAACGAGATGCTCAATTACCTGTTCAAATGATGGGATTGCCAATTAAACAAACAGTGATGAAGAAGATGACCATTTGAGGTAACACATTGTGATTCCGTGAATGAAGAGTACCCCTGATCAGTTTATTTCCTATTTTTACAGTACAAGATCTTCCTTCTGACTTACAGGGAACAGTTGAGATGAAAGTATGGGATTATTCAGGGAAAGATGTTGGCCTAATCAGAGGAGTTGAGCCAGTTAAAGTCCCAGTCAAGCCAAATGCAATTTTCCCCCGGATATCCAATTACCACATGACACAGGATACTATTGAAGGGATTGCACCTATAATTATGGAATTTGTAAGGCAAGGCGTTCTAAAAGTATTGAGCAGCCCATGTAACTCACCTATCATGGGTTTACGAAAACTCTGTGGGAAATTTTGGATTGTTCAGGATTTGAGGAAAATCAATGATATTGTGATTAAATGTTGAGCATTGGTGCCAAATCCAGCAGTAATATTGCTTCAGATCCCATGTGATGCTGAACGGTTCATTGTAGTGGACCTACCACAAGCATTCTTTTCTGTACCTCTTCACGAGGATAGCAAGTTTCCTTTCTGTTTTTAATTCCTTGATCAAGTGCCCTGGGGGTGCAGAATTCCTCAAAGATTTTCAAAGTCACCGTACTGAAAAAGAATTTGGAGTCATTGGAAATGCCTTTTGCCCGGGAGTATAAATACGACGCATTTGCGTCGCCGTCATTTTTTTAGACGGGAACGCCTTCCTTGCATCTCATTAACGCAAGGAAGGCGCTCACGCAAAAAAATGACGCTCTTTACTCATACTTTGGCGCTAGACGCGTCTAACGCCAAAGTATAAATATGGCGTTAGTTTTGCGCCGAAGTTGCGTCGAAAAAAACGACGCTAATTCGGCGCAAACGGAGTATAAATATGGCCCAAAGTGTCCCCAGCAAAAGTGCAGTATTGTCAGAAAGAACTGAAATATTTGGGACACCAAATTAAAAAGGGAGCTAGAAAGATTTCCAGAGAGAGAATCACAGCTATATTGAAGGTGACTCCCCCTGTTACGCATAGAGATGTCAGGATGTTTCTGGGAATTGTGAGCTATTGTTGCCAGTGGATTCTAAATTTTTCAATCATTTCAAAGCCATTACAGAAGCTGGTTACTGATCCGCTGGTGTTTGACCAAGTTTGCATGAAAGCCTTTACTGAGTTGAAAGAAAGTCTGTGCATAGCTCCAGCTTTGGGAATGCCTGACTACACCAAACCATTTATGTTGTTTTGTTGTGAGCGTGATGCATGTTCTTTGTCTGTCCTGATGCAGGTACATTGTGGAGTAAACCACCCAGTAGCATATTTTTCAGCTACTTTGGACCCAGTTGCAGCAGCGTTACCTGGCTGTTTGCGAGCTGTAGCAGCAGTTGGATTGAGCCTCACTCAGAGTGGGAGCATTGTGATTGGACATCCTTTAACTGTTTTGATCTCTCACTCCATTGAAGTTTTTACTTACCTGAACTAAGACCTAGCACCTTACAAATGCGAGACTGACACAACATGAAACTATAATTTTGGGGTCTCCAAATGTTACTCTGAAAAGGTCTACAGTGCCCAGCAACTTTGCTTTCAAAAGAAAATGTTGAAATTGATCAATTGAAAGATGTCGAACATGACTGTCTGGAAGTTACTGATTTGTTAACAAAACCTAGACCTGATTTTTGAGATACCCAACTGGAAGAAAATGACCAAATTATTTTTGTTGATGGTTCCTGTTTAAGAGATAACATGGGAACAGTGAAAGCAGGGTCTGCTGTGTGAACAATCTTTGGCATACTCAAAGCTTCTTGGCTTTGAGGAGTGTATTCTGCACAAGTAGCTGTATTAGTGGCTCTTACTAGAGTGTGCATAGTCTCTGCACAGCTTAAAGTTACCATTTATACAGACAGCCAGTACGGATTTGGAATAGTCCATGATTTTGGTCAGCTAGGGTCACAAAGAGGTTTCCTGACCTCTTCTGGTTCGCCAGTTAGAAATGGTGATTGAATACATGATTTGTTACAAGCTTAACAAATGCCTCAAAAGATTGCTGTGGTTAAAAATGCATTGCACACCAGAGATCCCAAGATTTAGTATCAATGAAAAATGGATATGCGGATAAAGTCTCAAGGTTTTGCGCATTGAATTATATTTCTTTCAAACACAAATGAGAACTGTTACCTGAAGAAGAGGTTTGTACGAATTATGCTTTAACTGTGATTGGCATTTGGGAACATAGGCTCTCATTTTAACATTGGCGGTACATACCACCTACCGCCACGGAGACAGACACCAACATACCGCCAGTACGGCTACCATCTGTCCGCCATATTATGAGCACTGCCTGACTTCCGCCACAATAAGGGTGGAAATCTGGCAGTGCTTATGGTGGTGGAAGGTGGTAATCTGGTACTGCTACCACCAGCACCGCAACGCCAGTAGAATGCCGCCAGACGTATTATGACCAGTTATACGGCCTGGCGGTGTTCTGCTGGCGAGGCGCTGCAGGCGGTAGCAGCGCCCCTTCCCGTTCCCTGCCGGAAGACCTCCTCGCCCAAGGTAAGTTGGTCTTCTGACAGGGGAGTGTGGTAGGAATATGGTGGGTGTTGTGTGTGTGTGTCTGAGTGTGTGCATGAATGTCTGAGTGTGTGTGTATGAATGCATCTATGTGTGTTGTTTGCATGGGTGTATGCGTGTGACTGAATGAGTGTAAGAATTGTGAAGTCAATGTGTGTTTGCATGTCAGTGTGATTGTGTTTAAGAATGTGTGGAAGTATGCAAGAATGGATGCGTATATGTCAGTGTGTGAAAGAATGCATGTATGTCAGTGTAAGTGAATGGGTGTATCCCTGGTGCGTGTCTGTGTATGCAGGTAAGGGGGGAGTGGGGCGCTGTGACTGTAGTGGGGGAGGGGTCAATTGTGTGGTGTGGGTGTGTATGGGGGTGAATGAGTAGATGGGAGGGGGTGGGGGTTAGTATGTGTATCGGGTGGGTGGGGTGTGAGTTTGGATGGAGGGGGGAATCAGGTGAGTGTTGGGGGTGGGGGAGCCGTCTACCGGTGATAGGGAAGGAATTCCCTGTCACCGGTAGGGCCTACCAACATGGTTTTTGTGGTGTTCCTAACGCCACGAAAACGATGGTGGTAGGCCGGCTCATAATGTCATGGGTGGTACTATGCCGGCCGCCAGGCTGTAGATAGACATCTGCCCGGAGGCTCATACCGCCATGATGGTATGAGTGGTAAATTGGTGGGTGCTCATAATATGGCAGTATGTACTGCCAGCCTGTTGGCAATACTACCGCCACATTAGCCCTGGTGATCAGAAGACCACCAGGGTCATAATGAGGGCCATAGTAATTTAATTACTTTATTATTGAAGTAACTTACTCTATCCTGTTCTAAAGAGCCCGGGAAATCAAAACAAGGTACCAGTTCCCTAAGCAATAGCTTTGCTACAGTAAGGCTGTCATTCCTTCCTGTGGGGTAGGCTTCAATCCAGTGACTAAAAATGCAAGCAATCACCAGCACATATCTCAATCCTCCACGCCAAATGGAGTCCCCCGCACTCACAAAGTCTGGGAAAATGGTCCTGGAGGTCGTAGGGTCACCTCTGCTAGTGCAGGGGTGCCCTGACACACACAGGTACTCTGCACCCAGCCTTCAGGGTTGGAAGGCCTGACAAATGGATGACTTATGAGTGACATGGTGCCGTGTAAATGGCAGTGAAAGGGTGCATGCACCCTTTCACACCAGCTGCAAGGGCAATCCTTTAGAAGCCTTTATATGGGCTCCCTATTGGTGGCAAAAGAAATGCTGCAGCCCATAGGGATCCCCTGGAATCCCAATGCCCTGGGTTCCCAAGTAACATATACTAGGGACTTTTAAGTTTAGTTTTTAGTTAGTTTTATGGGTTTGTAGAGCGCATAGCTACCCTAGGGCATCCCAGTGCTAACGGTACACGACTGTCGAAAAGACCAAAGAGAATAGATTAGCTGCAAAAAAGGATAGTTTTCAGCTTCTTCTTAAAGAGAAGTTCTGAAGGTTTGTGGCGAAGTTCAGAGGGCAGAGCATTCCAGAAACGGGCAGCCCTGATGGTAAAAGAATTACCTCCCCATGATCTCTTGACATGAGGTATATAGATCTGTTGAGAAGATAGTGATCTCAGGTGTCTAGAAGGAGCATAAATGGAGATCCGCCTTCTAAAAAAAAGAGGGCCCCTATTATGTAAATCTCCATGAATAATACACATAGATTTGAACTGAATACGCTGTTTGATCGGGAGCCAGTGAAATGTTACCAGAGCCGGTTTGGCAGAGAGATGCCTGGGGGAGTTAGTAAGAAGTCTAGCTGCCGCGTTCTGCACAATCTGCAGCCTCCTTATTACGTACTCTGGAGAACTAAGATACAGGGAGTTCCCATAGTCCAGGCGAGAAAGAACCAAGGCTTGGACAAGAATTCTTCTGGCAGTAAAAGGTAGAAGATTAAGAATCTTCCTAAGAGCTCTGATAAAACCAAAACAGACCGCAGAGATTCTTTTTACTTGCAGCTCCATCGTCAAACCAGGGTCAAGCAGGAAGCCTAGGCTTTTTACCTGTGCCTTTGGAGGAGGCAGACCATTAAAAGCCTCCAAATGCAGTGCCAAAGGGGAAACAAGGGGACCATGGCCTAAAATCAGTACTTACGATTTACCATCATTATATTTAAGTGTAGATTGGGTCATCCAATCACCAATATCCTTCATACAGCAAGCCAAATTAGCGGAAGAGGAATCCCCAGTACTAGAAAGGGATACCACTAATTGGGTGTCATTGGCATAGGTGACCATTGAAAGATTATAGGGAGTGATTACTTTGGCCCAAGATGATAAATAAATATTAAAAAGAGTTGGGCTCAGGGAAGAACCCTGAGGAACTCCACAAGTCAGAGACACAACGTCAGACAAAAAGGAACAATCCAAAACTTGGAAATATCTTCCTATAAGGAAAGAGGAAAGCCAAGAAAGGGCCATGCCTCCTAGCCCTGTCTTAGAGAGTCTACCACAAAGAAGGGTGTGATCAACAGTATCGAAGGCTGCACTAAGATCAAGAAGGATAATAGCAGCATGACCTCCTTGATCTAAAAGTTGACGAGCCGATTCAGTCACCGTAAGAAGCGCCGACTCCGTGTTATGTTGAGCTCTAAAACCCATTTGAGTAGGATGTAAGAGCTCATGACTCTCCAGATAACTGGTCAGTTGCAAATTTACATGTTTCTCCAGAATCTTAGCTAAAATAGGGAGAAGAGCAATAGGTCTGTAGTTGTCCAAAGCAGAGGGATCAAGCGTTGGCTTTTTCAGAAGAGGTTTTACAATAGCATGTTTGAGGGACTTAGGAAGAATGCCTGAAGACAAGGAGCTATTAAGTATTTCTGTCAGAGGTGAGACAATAATGTCTGCAGCCTTCAAAAGAATAGAAGGGGGAGCAGGGTCCAGGGGAGAGCCTGATTTGATGTTAGAGAGAAATTTAAGAGTTAACACGTCTGTCAGGGGTGAAAAATTAGTTAACTGGGTCTCAGCAAAAAGAGGATTGGTATCCTGCTCGTCTGACCTCTCCTGACAGGGGGATGAAGGAAAACCAGAGTATATCTTAGTAATCTTATCCTGAAAATGAGCTGCTAATGAATTACTATATGTAGTAGAAGCTTCTATCGGAGAGGCAGGCATAGGAGTTATAGTAAGCTCTTTAAAAATTTGGAAAATGTATTTCTGGGAGTTAGAAGAATTCTCTATTCTGTTGCTATAATAGGCAGTTTGAGCTGCCTTAATATTATAATGATATGTTCTAATAGCTTGCCTATAAGCTTCTTTGGCCGAGGAGCTGTAATTTTTCCTCCAGATTCTCTCTAGTTTTTTACAATTCTTTCTAAGTTCTAGTAGAGAGGACGAGAACCAAGGATTAGACTTATGAGAAGGTTTTTTTATTCTCAATTTAATGGGCAAGACTGAATTCAAGGAAGTAGAGATCCAGCTATCAAATAGATCCACGGCATTAGGGGAGGAATAGTCACTGATTGTAGAAGAGGCATGGAGTGCAGTATGCCAAATAATTGGTACCAACTTCGACCAGGTATGCCCCACAGTAGTGAGCCTGGGTTGTAGATCTCTGGAAACATCATAAGGAAAGATAAATGACAAAAGAAAGTGATCAGTCCAGAGTAAAGGCAAAGAGGATGGAATAGTGAGATCGGAGATATTGCTAAAAATAAGGTCTAAGGTATGACCCTTCAGGGGTACCAGCATGCCAGTAGTGGGTGGAATACTGGATTACCAGTACCCTATAACTATAATAATTTAAGGGAGAGAGAATAACTACTGGGGTCCTGATTAGCAGGATCCCAGTAGACACAGTCAAACACATTGACAAACAGGCCAAAAGTGGGTGTAACTATGGTAGAAAGAGGCTACTTTCCAACTTGAAGCCTTCCCCACACGAAGGAATGACAGCCTTACTGTAGCAAAGCTATTGCTTAAGGAACTGATACCTCATTTTGGTTTTCCGGTCTGTTTAGAATAGGATAGAGGAATTTACTTCAACAATGAGGTAATTAAATTACGATGTTTAGCCTTAAACATTGAGCAGAAGTTGCATTGTAGTTACCGCCCTGAAGCATCAGGACTTGTTGAGCAAATGAATGGTAACCTGAAAGACTTGCAAAGATGTGTACGTCCACAAATCTGAAATGGCCAGATGCACTACCGCTAGTTCTGATGAGTATGAGAAACACACGTGACAGGAAGACTAGACTGTGGACCGCATGAAATCCTCACAGGCAGAGCAATGAGTTTGCCAGCGATTCCTGCCAATGCTCTTGTGAACATAACAGATGGTATGGTGTTGGACTACTGCAAGGGTCTGGCTGATGTGGTTCGCTCTTTCTCTCATCAGGTGGAGGACACCATTGTGCAGCCATCTCAAGATCACAGCCACAACCTGAGAGCTGGAGACTGGGTTGTGATCAGAAAACATGTGAGGAAGACTTGTTTGGAGCCTCGGTGGAAAGGTCCTCACCAGGGAGTAGTGGTTAACACTATTGCTGTGAAGTGTGCAGGAGTACCGAACTGGATTCATGCCAGCCATACTCAGAAAGTACCCTGTCCTTTGGACAATGGTGGAGAGTTGTTGAGAGTACCTACAACTTCTGGGCAAACTCCAGAATCAGAGAAAGAAGCTGGAGAATCAGAGATAGAATCTGAACAGATCGAAAACATTCCAGACACTCGTGTGAGAGATGAAACGGAGGACATTGAGAAGAGTGACAATGAACCAACCTCAACTGAGGTAGCAGGAGAGTCTAGCCAGAGGAGGGCTTTCCCAGAAGCAGATGATCTTGAAAGACAAGCAGAACCAGTGACCCTGTAAAAGGGGTTGAGTTGGTTCAAAGTCAAACCGATTTGACTCCTCCAAGAAAATATCACAGGTATATCAAGTCAAAATCCTGCAGAACCTGAAAAAGCTAAAAGTCCAACAATGAAAAGAGCATTAACGAAGGTTCCACTGAAAGGAGATAAGTGGCCAAAATCACAAACGAAGAGAAAACAACGAATTACAGTGTCAACAATCGAAGAAGAAGTAGACACCACAAGAAAGGAAGATTTGAGTGATGGAGGATTAAGTGGAGACTGAAAGAAAGTGAACTGCAAATCGAAGGTATGCAGGTTGTGAATCGGCATTTGCAACAAGGAGTGATTGGCAAAGCGAACTTTTGTCATTTTGTTTTGATCATGAAATTCCAGGTCAATACTTTGGCATGTTAAGTAGGTCAATTAACTGAACTTTGAGAAAATTCTGTGCAACTGAAAGAAAAAAGGAAAGAGACATTGAAGGTAACCTGAAAAGACTTTTGAAATAAACTGATTTTGACAAGCTGCTAAACCGATTTTTGACAACAGTTACCATTTTTGACAGAAATCCTGGAAAAGAGACTGAAAGCTGTAAATATCTGCAAAGGAGATTTTTGTTTTGCTGCATAGTTATATTGTTTTCCTTCTATCTTCTGATTCTTTACAGATCATGAGTAACCCTAGAGGTTAGAAAGAATAGGTGTTGTAAATACATAGGTATTGGCTTTGTAGTTGTGTGTATAATAGTATGTTTGCTATTGATTGCAAGTGTGAGCTTTCTCAATAAAGCTGTAGCTAATCATACTTCTGATTTTGGAAATTACTACCACACTTACAGAGTTAGACAAATCCAAAAGGGATGAAATATATTTGCACATAGATAATACACAAAGAGATCTTTCTTCTAATGTTTTCTGTTGCTTATTGCATGAGTACGTTGAGACAATGATACAAGAAAGTGTTATGTTTGCACGCAAATTCCTTCATCAGTGGAAGCAGGAATAACCTATCATAGTTTGCCATAACATATGGAATTAGTTGCAGTCTTTTATTAACAAGGTTCTATAACCAATAATACATCCAGTATTTGTCTTCAAATCATGATTTGGTGTTTTCGTTTGTTCCTAATATTAAATATCTGAGTAGAGTGGCTAAGGAAAATAATATAGAATTAGTGAGGGGGTTCTTTGAACCTTCATTGACATTTGCCACGGCTTACGTGCACAGGAACAATCTTGCATGCTTACTTACACCAGTAGAAAAGAGTTTCTTAGATGAAACTGATGACAGGAGATAGGCATTAAAGGAGAAATTTGATAAGGGCTTAGTGAAAAGGACATTTAGAAATGACTATGCATTTAGTGAAATCAAAACACAAGGGAAGTTAGATTTAGATGCAGAACATGTAGGGAAGCTTTGCATATATAGACCAAAATCTAGAACTGATATATCATTTGTGGGAACGAGTGAATGCAGGCATGTGTTTCTCTTCCAGAGTAAATGGTCTTTTTATGTTAAATGGACAAGAGGATGGTATGGCACATGTTACTTGGGGATAGTCTTCCTAAAGTTTTATCATCTTTAGAACCTGAATGAGACACCTAAACTGAATTAATTACACCTTGCTAGACCAAAGAGAGAATCTTACTCCGGCATAATTGGATATATATTTGGAGCAATAATTCCTTCTGTGAGAGTTATTCCAAGTTCTAAGAAAATTAGAAACTTGTCTACTATTGTGGATAATATGCTGACTAGTTTTTCAGGAGCCATGGTCCTAATGGACACAGAAATGGCTGTGTCAGATCTATGACTCTTCAGAACCGCCTTGTGTTAGACATCCTTTTAGCAAAGGAGGGCGGAGTTTGTAGAATTCTGAAATCGCAACATTTTTGCACATTTATTCCTGACAATTGTAAAGGGGTTAAAAGCTTTATTAACAATCTAACTAATATTAAGTCTGACTTAGTTCTGGAAGAACCAAGAGTTTGGGAAAAGGTTGTCAAAGGTTTTGCTTCCGTGGGAGATTGGATGGGCAACCTAGGGAAAGTTATATTTATAAAAATAATACTGATAATATTGATAATTATGATGTGTATAATTGGATTATAGGGAATTCATAAATTGTATACTGTGATTAAAATGCAGAAGTTGAAAACTGATCAGAGGAGGGAAGAAATTAAGTTAGAAAGATACTTTGATTAAAATTGGAGAAAGAAAAGAAATGTCAATGTTATAATGAGACAAAATATTTGAATAATAAAATTTGTGTTGTATGATGTAAGGTGTGATGACACATTTACTCATCAGAGGAGGGATTGTGAAAGCTGAATTAATTACTAATAAATTTGCATTGATTAATGGCTAAGAATTTACATGAATTAAGATAACATAGAGAAAATGGTGTGTCTTGGAGAATGTGCCCACTTGAGTGGCCACCATGGTGTGTGTGACAATTAATAAACAATTCACACTTCTAGTTTAAATAAGGTGCACATGTAGAATAAAATGTTTTAGTGGATCATACTAATGTATTAATCTTATGTCTTTGCGCAAATATAGTAGGCACTGATTAATTCTGAGATTTTGGGCCTACTCGACAGAGCCTCATGTTAACCTATATGGCATAAAAAAAAATGTCATAAATGTTTTGTGAACGCCGAAAATGAACATTGTCCATTGTTCACACGGAGATAACCAAGCGATTTGTAAATGTCTTAAACTTTCTCATGAGAACTCCTTGCTGAAACGTCCTGTACTAGAAGTTGATACTTTGTAGATTTGATGCGTGAGAAAATGTTCCCAGGATTCAACAATGGCCGCACCGACTGCAGCTAGGATTGCAACTGAAAGGTTACCTGACAAAGCTGATGATGGGAACGGGGGAAGAGGAGCCAATAATCGCTGTGTGAAACTGTCAAATTATATCATGGATTTAGAGTGTAGTGTTTATTGGTCCTACTGTGACCAATTAAGGCATGAGAAAATGCTTTATCGATTTTTAGTATATCCAGACTACACTTTGCAGAACGGTTCAGTATTCTTTTATTCTAGTTTTGTTCAAGTCCTGTTTAAGGAGCTGAGCAGTTCCTTTTCTTCTCTTTCCTAACTTTAACTTCATTGCTTAGTTTGTAATTGCTGTTGATGCTGTTTCCTTAGTTTAAATTTTTCTAAGTTGGTTCAGTTAAATTAGAGCCGAACCGTGGCTGAGCCAATCCCTTTCACTGTCCCCTTGCTGACGCTGACCAGACGGATGTCCTACTGACGCAGAAATCGCAGCTGCTGATCCATTGAGGAGAATTATACAAAATGATATTATTTCTGTTGTAGATTTTTGTTCTTCCTTTTAGGTACCAACCACTATTTTGATTGAACCCTATTTAAATGTTTTCCAAATTAACTTTTGACTAAATTGCTTTCCATGAAGCTCAAACATGCTATTCTAATTGGAGGGTTAGTTAGTTAGTTTGCCGAATGTGTTGACAAATGTTATTAACAAGGAATTGATTTTGTTCACCTGTTGAATCTAGATGTATGCTATCTCTGTTGTTCACTTATTGATATTTTTAATTTGTACTGTAACTTTCGAATTTCTAATATTACATCTTTTAGTTGAATTGAGGTTCTTCTGCCACTTTGGTTAGCCTATGGTGTTTGTATATGCTTATCATTTGGTTTTGTGATTAATTTATGTGATCTTAGAATTGTTAATATAGGGAAATAAACTGTATAATTTTACTAAAAGGCGTCATTATTCATGGCCGCATGGGTCATGGTGTGTGAATATTACTGACTCAGCTTCTGATAACTGATTTGTTGTACATGTTATATTGCTGTTGGTTGGCTTATGTGTAAAGATTGTGTGCATGGTGGAATCACTCTAAGAGTAATCAAAAGGTCCTTCGAACCTCTAACGCATCCCCTTACAAAAGTGAAGTGACCCTAGACCCCTGCCTACTTCTTCTGAGCCTGCCAGCATGATTTTCAAAAAGGAAGGGGTCCATTTTTAGATCAGTTACCACCTCCATTGAGAACTGGATGTCTGGTCAGTGGTATATGAGAGCAGAATTCAGGTTGCAAATCATTAATACATTCAATACTGAATCTCAATTTAGAATGAACACCCCTTTCACACCCATTCAGTATGAGTCTCAAAACCCATTTACAAAACAGAACTTTTCTGACTCATAAAATGGAGTTTGCACATTAGAAATGGCAATTCTGTGCTAGCAAACCCAATAATATTACAAATGGCAGGGTTTGTGACTGCAAAAAGTCTTAATAAGTCTGACGCATGCACACATCTTTGATTCAGGAAACCGAATTCAGCAGGTTATGGAACTCACAAGGCTCATGTGTTATCCCCTTCTTAGCCGTGAGTCTGTCTCTTAACATTGTTTCCCCGTACAGTGCATTGGGTCAGACTGGATTATAGGGTAGATTTTTTTTGTCTGTGTGCCGGTTGTATTGACCTGTGAGCCAGTTTTTACTATTGATTTCACTGATATTACCACAAACATTACCTGCAGGAAACAAAGATGCATGCAGCCTTCCACGACGTACAAAATACACATATATATTTGAAATATATATACAAAATAAACTGTTCCGATTTGCAAATGTGGACTACCTTTTTAGCTTTTTTGTTGGCTGATGGGTGCTACTTTTATTTTGGTGTCAGGGTCTATTTTAGTCCCAAGCCGACCCTGACTGTGCATCTACTAGAAACCTCTACTTCAAGGAATTAACGAATCCAATCACTGAGAAGGGCAAAGTAATTTTTAAAAGTCTTAAAGAATGAGAGAGTAAATATGTGTGTGTGTGTGTGTGTGTGTGTAGAGAGAGAATGAGGACAGACAGGAAGCGAGGGAAAGTGTGTGGGGGGGTGGATGGCAGAGAGAGAGAGCCTGTGGGAGAAATAGTCCAGGCCTCATCTGCTTATTCTTTAATAAAGATGCGTACTGTGAGGGGGCCGCTGGTTAAATATTTATATTCATTGTGCTGTGTTACTTTGCCAGTTACAGCAATTAAACGGAGCACATTATAGCTTAAACAAATTCTCTTTTGTCAGAGGCTTTAGAGATTACTTTCGAAGCACAGTTGAAACAGAATGTCTTTGTTAATGTGAAGTGGTCAGAAATTATGTCAGGCCTGGGAGTCTGAACAGTAGAGTTGTTCATGGTGCAGTATTTCCACAAACAACTTCACTGCTAGAGAAGCTTGGCATACAGATGTGGCTTCTTCAACTGCTTCCTAACAACTACTCCATTACAGAGTTTGTCAATGATATTCCCACGACATGAAGCCACGTTATTGAATGTTCTATGTTTTTTGTATGAATGAATTTATAAAGTTCAGTACACATGCCTTTTTTCAAAGTGCTCACCATTCCACTCAAATAAACAGAAGTCAAAAAGCAAGTAGATAAATAGTCAAAACTCAGAACTGTCATCAACAGTTGAGATTGCAACTACCCTTTCGACCTCAAATAACGAAAATAATGATTAAAAGCAAATTTGAAAGTGCAGTGTGTTTCACACTTACTCAACACCAACAGAGATTTTTAGAGGCCAATATGCCAACTTTTTTATGCTAAATATTTCGGATTTGCTATTTTTATAAAACACGTAGGAAACATGGTGTTTGTACTGAATTGTAGATGTGATTATAGCCCAACACAATGATGCTCATTGTATCGACTTCAGAAGGATAAACAAATGAATTGTCCCTGCAGATCCCTCTTCAAGCAAACAGTCATGATTCTTCTAAAGGTACTTTTCCTGAGAGCAGGAGCCAAGCCACACCATTGATAGAATGTTCTGTTTGTGTGTGAGAAACATGCAGTGCTGCTGCCTGATCTGGGCGGGTCTTTGGGTGGGAAAATATTGCACTGCTGAGGCAGATGCTGTACCAAAGAGAATAACACTGTGTGGCTGCTCTACCCAGATCTATACGCGTTTATGATGATTTGAGACTCTCTGTGTGCTGTTTCTAGAGGAATCAGAATGATGTGTGAAACAAATGTGTTTGTGAAGTTGTCGGCCCATGTGCACTTCGTGGAGTGTAGCAAAGAGAGGTATTCTGAACAAACATAGCCCATTAGAAGAGGGCACAACAATTATTTTAAAAAGTGACCTAGGCATACATCTTCTATCTATGTATCAGGCCACTCTTCAGGTTAAACTACCGTCAATGATCACTGAACACCTGCATATCTGGAATGTGTAGCGTCCTCCCCAGCCTGGGTACACGCCAATAAATACACCAAACACAGAGCTATGTATTACACATCTTTATTTGTCTGCGTGTAACTGCAAACTCAACAGTCTGAACTTGCATTCACATCACCACGTTCTAACACTTATGTCACAGCTCTAAGGAGTCTAGTGATTCATACTCACATGACACTAAATCGCCCCTCTATTAAATAAAAAATGTGCATTTTTTTCAAACACATACACAATCATACAGTTCGATAAGCCTTCTTGGTGCTCTGATTGCTCATCGCAATTGTGTCTTTGGAAAGGGGGAATCGCAACAGGAGTGTCCACAATCTGCCTTGGCAATGCAGGAGCAACAGCACTCTGGGTGTTCCCAATTGTGCTTTCTGAATCAGCCTGTACGTTGACATCAATATCTGATGAGTGATGAGCCACATGTCTGGAATGTGAGGAATCCTGAGTAATGGATTTCCCAGGATATTGGGCAATCACCATTTGTTTGTTGGAGCAAACATTTTAGTAATGCCTTTAGTGACCCAGATGTCAGAAGAAGGTTTCATAATTAACAGCTTAAGGTAGAGAAAAATGCACTGACACAAAAGTGCTCATGTTTCCAATTCATTTTTGGTGGTCACCATTGTGCCTACAAGATTTAACAATGTGCTAACAAGATTTAAATAATGTTGAAGTATATTTTAAACATTAGAGTAATTGCTAGTAGTCAAACGAATGTGATTTTATTATGTTTAATGTGTGAGTTAAATAAACATAGGCATAAAAATAATTGCACTTCTCTGTCATATTTAATTTGATGCTTTAACAAGTTTGCAATTCATAATGAAATGTTTTACTTATTCTGATGATATGCTATTAATGCTGAATTTACAAATTTGCATATTATGTGTTTTATTAACAACAATATTAATGCATTATATTTCTCGAGTTAGCATTACTAGGCCTGCAAATCTCATATTTACTATCATGTAAAAGTGATGATTCATTTTTCTTTTTACAACATACATTTTTCCATTAGGTTGTTTTTATGAATAGTAAAGGGTTCCTTTCTTTAATTTTACAAGACCTGTTTCTAATTGACATTGGTTCTGGAATATTTAGGCCTGTTGACCAAACGTAAAATAAATTGTTTCTATCAACATCTGCTTTCACATGGGAAGACAATGAGTCCATTGTATACCCTGGGAAGAATTTGTATTATTGCAACTGATAGAAAACTGTAAATGACTGTTGGATCCACACAGAAGAAGAAGACGCCTTCAGACCAAACCTGAGAAAACTTCAGAATGTTCAGACTCTGATTTGTGTTTAGACCTTAATTGGATATTGCCCCTTTTGTGTGATGTGCAACCACTGAACTGTTGAATCGGAGATGTTTGTGTACTTTACTATAGGGATGGACTTCGTAAGTTTCAGTTAGTTGTCCTCTTGTTGTCCCTGAGAACGGTTCTCTATGCAGCTCGTATTCTGCACTTTCCCTGATGGTGCTTCTAACGGACTTTGCTGATGATTACATGCTTTGCTGATGAAGAAATCTTTGAATGCTGACCTGAGGAGAGGTATATCTCCCTGTTAATACTATTTGTCTAATAGAAGCTAGTATGCTGACACCTACCTATTTTATTTTTCTTGTTCGTTTTTCTTAGCCCAAGATTGTTTTCCAAATGTATTTTGTCTTCTTTTATTTTTTGTCTGCATGTGTTATTCCTTTCCCACACATGCATGTCCTAATTTGGTTAGTTGTGGGATAACTTATGTCCAACCCTGATTCTTGACTGCCTCAGATGCTACTCCATACACAATCATTCTTAAAAATGTTCCCAAATTGGGACCAAACATCGTTGAGACCTGGCCATATCTACGTAATAAAGTAGTACACTGGATGTCGAAGAATATATGTGCATCAGACATATTATTTTGTGAAATTCTTTATGCAAGGCGATTTGACTGAGTGGGATATTTGGAGGAAGAAGAGGGAGATTGTATTGTGGTCAATTTCCGTGATCCCCATTTTGTGGGAAACTTATTATTGGATCTAGATAAAAGACATCAAACCTGTAAAAACATGAGAAGGGAGATCATGGCGGTCCCCCTAGGATATTTCTATAGAATGTTGAACACTCCAGGCACAAGATACACATGGGCCATAAGGAAAACATCTAGCAATTTGGATATGCATGACAAATTAGAGTGTTCTAATCGATTTACTCCCCTGAGTAATATGGAGGACCTGGATTGACTACAGGAGGACATGAATAGAATAGGGACTCTGATAAAACACAAATTACTACTGTAGGGTCTAATCCGAATATTTTAAGCTGTAACGGTGACGTTGAGCCTGATAAGAGGTCCTTCGCAGGAGACTCAATCACACTAATGTTGTGGAACATAGCTGGAGTAAGAACCAAAATGGCTGAAGAGGAATGGCATACCATAATAAGTTCATCACATACAATATGTCTACAAGAGGCATGGCATACAGGATCTTTCTATATTGAAGGATATGCTATATTCTTTACACCAGCTTCCGCTTCAGCAAGCGGTAGGGCCAAGGGAGGGTTAGCAGTATTGATCTCAACACTGGTACCGTTTACATTGGTGAAATCCTTCCTTGACTCCCCTCATTATCAGTTTCTACATTTTCGGATAGATGGTATCATAGGTTTTGTATTCATAAATTATTACAACAATAAATTTGACGATACCAGCAAAGTAGTGGCATCAAACCTCCGAGATGATTTACAGATCTTCATAAACGATATAACATCTAGTTATACATTAGTATGGGCTGGAGAATTTAACATCGGGACGTGCCAGAACACTTTAGAAAAAAGATATGTAGATTTACTGATGATGGGGGAAATGCACAATGGCACTTTATACTTAGAATTGGTGGAACAAGATGGGGATAAGGGAACGAAGCTTCCAGCGTTTATAGGAAGAGGGAATTTCTCAACAATTGACCATATACTAATTTCCAAGAGTAAAACAGACATGATTGAATCTCTGAAGATTGAGCCAGCTATCTGTAGTGACCACTACCCTTTGTCACTTACTATGAGACTAGTTAAATCCTTCAATATAGGAGAAAGATTAGCAATGAACATAGGGATAAAAAGTGAAAATGGAATTATAGGTATGGGCAACCGACAATCATATACTTACAGAGGCCCAACTGGGATTTAGACCTGGGGTTGGCACCTTGGAACAATGTATAAATCTTAATTTAATAATAAGTAAATATACAATAGCAAAAAAGGGTCATGTGTCCCTATGTTTTGCAGATCTTAGCACCGCTTTTGATTTGGTGAACCATGCCAAGCTGTGGAAAGTCTTAGTAGACCTGGGTGCACCCCTAGATATAATTAACCTCTTGGCACAATTGTATAACCATTTAATAGCACAGGTGAGATATGGAAGAAATGGCGAGTGTACTCCAGATTTTAGAATAGGGAGAGGGATACGTCAAGGGTGTGTCTTGGCGCCCCTTCTATTTTCCCTTTATATAAACGGAGTAGATGCCCACCCAAAAAATATGGAAATCAATACCCCTAAAATATGGGAATGTCCTGTTGCAGTCCTTTTATATGCAGACGATGTGGTATTGCTGTCACGAACTGCAATGGGCTGCAGCGGTTGATGGAGGGCTTTGTAGATTTTATGGAGGCAAGAGATATGTCACTGAATATGAACAAAACTGTTGTAATGACTTGTGGATAGGGAAAGGCCATAAAGAAAAGTTATTTTATCAAGGGTCATAAATGCGAAGAGGTGAATAGATTTACATAGCTGGGTGTCCAGTTTTCTAATGTGGGCCATTGGAAACAACATTTAGAAATTATTAAGATGAAGTATATTAGGACAATAGAGGCTGTCTTTAGATCTTCAAATAAAATTGGTAATAAACCTCTTAGGGAAATGTTGCAAATTTACAAAAGCAAATCAATTAGCAGCATTACATATGTTTCGGCACTTTGGGGCTTAATGCCCGAGATCCATTCATTACAAGTATTAGAGAACAAATTCCCCTGTAGACTACTTGCAGTGCCAAATACTACTTCCACACTAATGGTACATCGGGAACTGGGCTGTTCTTATGTGGAAGACCTAATATATACCAATGCCTTATGGGCTTGGCACGGCGTCTGGTCTAAAGAAGGGACTCGACTTACCCTAAAGATTATCAAAGACTGCCTCACATTAGAATACCGGGATAGAATGGTTCACGCACCTAAAAGTTTTGCTGAAAGGCATAAATTAAGTACCAAATTTAGATGATCCAGGTATTATACTCCAATTTAGTAAAAAAGAAGTGAAAAATAAATTAACGGCATGGAGTGATAGCAATAGAATAAACAGAGAATGTAGGAAACCAACAGTAGCACTTTATATGACTGAAGTGAACGAGGTAATGCCAAATTATCTATCGATTTTTGCAAACATTTAGGATAGATTTTATTTAACTAGGATGCGTTTTAGGACGTTGCTTTTTTTAGTAGCTTTTCCAAAGGTGGGGATGTGGAGCAAAAACTTACCGAAGTGCCCCTGTGTAGGGCGATTTGCACAATCTACAATGCATTTTATTATATCCTGTAAATTCTATCATGATATTAGGAAATATTTTCTAAAACCTTTATTTGTTATTAACAAACCATTTTATTGTAGAGAAGCTTTCAACTATTTATGTAAATTGGACACCAAAGAGAAATGTGATTCAGTGCTAAAATTCATTTTATATGCTATAGAACAAAGGGAAAAAATGACACATTTAGAAAACCTCTGGTATGAGTAATGAACAATGGCCTACTTGTTGCAGCGAAGGTCCATATTTATTTATTTATCAGTAATGTCTTAAAATATTTTATTGTACATTATTATCCTTTTTAAAGAGTGTTGTATATCTTCTATGGAGTAAAATCTGAATAAAGATCGAATTGAATTGAATTGACTGCCTAATGACAAATTACTAGAATAGGCTGAAACATATTATGTGGATTTAGAAAAGACATAGCCCTTATGAAGGAGTTACAGGTTAGAGTACAGTACCAGAGACATTGCAAATATGAGATCACCTGGCATGAGAATGGACATTAAGGGAATAACTATGAACATTCAAATGTGGGGAGCATTAGATAAATGGGAAGGTAGATGGGAAAAGAAAAGAGACTAAAGGAAAGCAAAGCAGAATTTGTCTCCAGCTGGAGAAAATGAAGCCAATGATAGTATCAAAATGCTGCCAATGAGGGAGATTCCAGGTGGCTATGTACATGTCCCATAGAGCAGGTGTGACATATTGTCATTCACAAATGATTACCCAAGCTTGAGGGAGAAGTCAGTAGAGTGGTATAAGAAACAGAGAGATTTGTGAAACTTTCAAAATCTCTGTGGGAAGATTTGAGCACTTTATTTGACATTGTTGTTCCAGTCAGTTTGTGGGTTGAGTGCTAGCGGAGTGTTGATTGGCCAACTCGTAAACCGCAGAGAGATCCAGTTACAGGGGCACCATCTGAAGAGGTGGTGCAATGGTATTATAAAGTGATTGAATAAAAAAAAAAAAAAAAAGAGGGGCAGTTTTATGGAAAGTGGTGCTGCACTGAGTGAAGCGCCACTTTCCCTGCGCCCCTTAGCCCCCCCTACCGCCACTATGTGTGCGCCGTATTTAAAATACGACACACCATGGCACAGAGTAGGGGGCAATAGCATCATTTCTCATGACGCTATTGATGAACTCTGCAGGAGTAGCGCCAAAATATTGGCACTACCCCTACAGAGTAAATAAGGCCCCATTCTAAAGAATGGAAGCCCTCTTTTAACGCCTGCTCCTGAGCAGGCGTTAAAAGTGCCGTAAAATATGGTGCAAGGAAATCTCATAGATTTCCTTACGCCACTGTTCCGGCTCCCCTAACGGGGGAAAGGCCCCCTTTGCCTTCTCCGAGCTGAGGTGAAGCGAGTGCCTAGCTCCAGCTCTGGGAATGCATTACAACAATGCTTTTCTTTGTTTTATTGTGAAGAACAAGTTACTTATCTTCGGTAGCACATTTTCTGGTGGATACAGTATCTACCTGTGGATTCCTCACTTTTGGAATATTCCTAATGCACCAGCATTCAACGGAAATCTTTTCTTTCTAGGTCTTCATATCGACAAGGAAATCACAATGAAATGCCTCTGCACGCAACTCCATCTGACATCATCAGAGCCATGAGGAGTCCTTGCCCACGTGTTGACGTCAGTTTCACCCACTCTTTTACTGTGCCTTCGAGGTGAACGGGTGAACACCAACATTACAAGCACAATATGTGCGAACTCAATGCAAGAATTTATATGTATACATCCCTATGCAAACATATACTCTGTATAGAGAACTTGCCAGAAATACATATATCCAATATATATACAAACAATGTCATTCTTGGCATAACCAGACAGGTGATGGGGAAGCGGGTGGGACAGTTAGGAATCCACAGGTAGCTACTGTATCCACCAGAAAAAGCATTACCGAAGGTAAATAACTTGTTCTTCTGATGGATGCATCTACCTGTGGATTCCTCACCCTTTCTATAGAGTACCAAAGGAGTCCCGCAGTCGGAGGGAGGTGAGTGTCTGTCTGGCCATACCAAGAAATCCTGCAGCACTGAACAGGCAAAATGGTCGTCCCTCCTCACTTCTGAGTCCAAGCAATATTGCTTTGTGATAATGTGGAGGAAAGCCCAAGTTGCTGCTTTGCAAATATCTACAACAGGCACACCTCTAGCCAAGCCGAAGTAGTAGACTTAGATCTGGAAGAATGAGCTCTAATGACCTCAGGGGGATCCTTCTTTGCCAGTGCATAACATGTGTTAATGCAAAGAATGACCCACCTTGATAGCGTTCTTTTGTGGACGGTTTGCCCTTCAACTTGCCCACATAGCCAACGAAGAGCTGCTCGTTCGTCCAAAATTCTCTCATCCTGTCCACGTAGAAGCTCAATTCTCTTTGGATACAGATGGTTTTACACTTAGAGCTGGTAGCACACGAACACGTCTAGCCGACGTGATCGCTATGGGAAAAAATAGTTTTAAATGTAAGGAGCCTCAATGGGAAACTATGCAATAGTTCAAATGGTGTACCCATCAGATACGCTAAAACTAAATTGAAATCCCATTGAGGCCTTATAAACGGAGTGGGAGGAAACCTATTAGTCAAACCCTTAAGAAACCTTAGATACTATAGGGGACTTAAATAACTAAATTGGTCAGGTAAACAAATAAATGCAGACAGCGCAGACAGATAGGCCTTTACCATCACAAATGCACAACTTGTAGTGCCAAGTAGAGAGCAAACTGTAAAACGTTGGACAAACAGGCCTTTAAAGAATCAACATGATTTAACAAAATTGGCCCATCTACCAGCAGTTTTGGTGGAGTGTTGCATGGCCGATAATATAACATCTACCACTTCTGGGGGAAGAGAAAAGGAATTCAGGTTACCTCTTTCAATCTCCAGGCTTGTAGGTGCATGCTCTGAAGCTGGGGGTGTATAACGTGCCCCTGCGACTGAGAGAGAAGGTCTGCCTTGTGAGGGAGATGGAGCAGAGGGTAATACAAGAGGTGAAGGATATCTGTGTACTACATCTTTCTTAGCAATTTGGGGCTATTAATATGACTTGGGCCCGGTCTTGGCAAATCTTCCTCAGAAACCGAGGAGTCAAGGGTATGGGAGGAAATGCGTAAAGCAGCCAGTTGCTCCAGCTCAACTGAAATGCTCCCCCAATGATCCCTACATCAGAAATTGTTGGCTGCAGAAAGACAGACAGTGCACGTTCTTGCGAGTGGGAAACAGGTCCATTTGAGGTGTCCCCCATAACTGGAAGATGTGAAGAAACACCTCCGGTTGGAGTCGGCACTTGCGGTCGGCTAAAAAGTGCTGACTGAGACTGTCCGCATGTATATTGAGAACTCTGGCCAAATGGTTTGCTACTATGCGAATCCAATGGTCATGAGCTCAGGACCAGAGGACTTGAACCGACTGACTGTGAATGGAAGGGAGGAAGACCTTGAGAGCCAGACGTATTGCCCCTAATTCCAATAGATTGATGCGAAACATCTGTTCTTCTGGAGACTAAAGTCCCTTGATCTCCAGATCCCCCAGATGTGCTCTCCACCCTAAAGTAGAAGCATCCGTTATTACTGTAATCACTGGAGATGGTGTGCAAAATGGCCTCCATTGTGAAAGTTTGCTACCCACAATCCACCATTAAAGATGCACTGCAGTGTCTCTGGAGACTCTAATTGACTCCTGACCATCAGAATACAGGAAGCAAACAGAGCAAGCAGGTGTAGAACCTTTAGGACTGGAACTACCGCTCCATTCAGAAACATTGGAATCATAACTGAATGTGCCGAATCCTCTGAGGAGGAGGGTAGGCGTGATTCAATGTTGTGTCCAGTACTGCCCCAATTAATGGGAGGCGCTGAGAGGTCTTCAGGTGAGATTTGGGCACGTTTAATGTAAAGCCCAGGTTGAACAACAACTGGGTTGTTACCTGCAAATAATGCAGTACCAACTCTAGAGACTTGACTTTGATCAACCAATCATCCAGGTAAAGAAATACCAATATTCCCCTCCTTCTGATATGCATAGAAACCACTGCTATCACCTTTGTGAAGACTCGAGGTGCAGAAGTAAGACCAAAAGAAAGGACTACAAACTGGTAGCACTGTGTCCCCAGAATGAATCGGAGATACTTCCTGTGTGACTGCAGAATGGGGATGTGAAAATATGCATCCTGCAAGTCGATAGGCACCATCCAGTCTTCCTTGTCCAGCACAAGAAGCACCTGAGCTAGGGTCAGCATCTTGAATTTTACCTGTTTGAGGAACCAATTCAAAATCCTCAGGTCCAGGATGGGCTGCAGAATCTTTCTTTGGGATCAGGAAATATTTTGAATAGCATCCCTGATCCTTTTCCTGCTCTGGAGCCAAATCCACTGCACCCTTTAAAAGTGGATTTTGTACCTCTTGCTGAAGCAACAGCAAATGATCATCTGAACAAAAAGTCTGCTTGGGAGGGAAAGGAGGGGGAAACTCACAAAATGAAAGGGAATACCGTTTTCCTACACTGCTTAACACCCAAGAGTCTGATGTTATTGACTTCTACTCTTGGAAAAAATGAACTAACCCCCCCCCTACGGGTAACACATGCTGCTGAAAGGGGAGAGAACTAGGGCTGCTTTCCTGAAAGGTTCACAGCGGAGGAGGAAGAGGAGGAGGGGGAAGGCTGCTGAGCGGCACCACATTGCCTGTCTCCCCTGACCTCTGTATGACCTAAAGAGGGGGTTGGCAGACTATTGACTCAGGAACTGCTGCCTGAAAGGAGGGGCTGCAGCCAAACCTCTTAAACCTATGGAAAAATCTATAGGTTGAGGAGAGTGACTGAGGACCTAAAAACTTAGCTGTGGCCTGGCTCTCCTTGAACCTTTCGAGCACTGAATCAGCCTTTTCTACACACAATATGGAACCGTCAAAACGGGAGATCCATTAAGGTAGATTGTACATCAGGGGAGAACCCCGATCCCCTAAGCCATGCATGTCTTCTGCCAGCCACTGATGTACCCATGGCTCTGGCAACAGAGGCCCTCATTACAACTTCGGCGGTTTTATAATAAGACCGCCGAAGCTGCGGGTGGCACTATACCACCAGTGCTGGCTGTATTTGTGGCTCCCTATTATGACTTTTCCGCTGGGCCAGCAGAAAAGTCACATCAACATTGCCGCTGGCTCATAATAAAGCCGGCGGCAATGTTGATGTTCAGCGGGTGCAGCAGCACCCGTCGCGCATTTCACTGCCCGAAATTCGGGCAGTGAAATGCACGATGGGGCTGTGCCTGGGGGCCCCTGCACTGCCCATGCCAAGTGCATGGGCCTTGCAGGGGCCCCCAGGGGCACGGTGTTTACCGCCATGGACAGGCTGGTGTTTGGAGAATATGACCGACTGGCGGTCAGTTGCAGGGGCCGGCGGTATGGCCGTGGCTAATGCGCCACGGTCATAATACACTGCTGATACACCGCCAGCCTGTTGGCGGTGTTACCACCGATGTACCGCCGGCCGCCAGGGCCGTAATGAGGCCCAGAGTCTGCAATGTCAAGGCCCATTTGAGCGACCTGCTTAGCTGCTGCCTGACTATCCTGCAGCAGCTCCTTAAAATGTTCCTGCACATCTTGTGGCAGTTTGGGAACCACCTCCTTAGCAGAGTCCATCAGTGCATGGATATATCTCCCTAATACACATGTAGCAATAACCGATTTCAAGGCCATGCTACATGATGACTGTCCCATGCATTTTGATTCCCTATCTGCAGGATGAGTAGGAAAGGAACCAGGAGCCGCTTTTGAAGGACAAGAAGCCTGGACTACCAGACTTTCAAGTGTCGGATGCTGACTGAGGAATTGTGGATCACCTGGCGCAGCCCTATATCTTCTGGCAATTACTTTGGAAACAGCTGGAGTAGACACAGGTTTCTGCCACAGATCCAGAAACAGCTCTGACAAAGCCTTGTTAAACATCAGCAAAGGTTCTGGTGTAGAAGAGGACGAGTGGAGAACCTCAGTCAGGATATTGGACTTCAGTTCAGCTATGAGTAATGGCAATTCCAAAAGGTCGTCAGGCGTAACAACAGGGGTCATCAACCTGTTAAAAATGCTGAACATAGCATTTAAAAAGAAAGATGGATCCTCCCCAGGAGTTGGGAATGCCGAATATTCATTTCTAGGCTGGACCCGACTTGACTCGTACTCCTAAAGCTCCTGTGGTGTAACAGGAGAGAACTGCGCTGCAGGACTTGAGGGCAACGCCGAGATCTCAACCAAAGATGGTGACATCTCTAGTGATTTTAGTTGTGGAAGAGAAAGGGTGGGGGTCACCTCCCATGTTGAACAGCTCAGAGATTTGGAAGCCGGTGACAAAGACCTCAGGATAGTATCTCAGGAAGAGCAACGCCGAGAACTGTGGCGACACCACTTAACATATGTTCTCGAAGGACTATGGGAAGACGACTCCTCTTGATGCCTGGATCATCTACGGCCCTGTTTCTCCCTTTTGGCCTTTGCCAGGAACAGTTTTACTTCTCTTTCCTTCAATGCCCTCGGGTTCATACTTTGGCAAGAAGAGCATCCCCTGACTTTGTGATCATAACTCAGGAACAAGAGGCAATTTTTGTGTGGGTCAGTGACTAAAATATGACCTCCACACTCTCTACTGTGCTTAAAGGCTGACTTCTTCGATGGAGACATTGTAGCATGAAGAAAACTTGACAAAGAAGCTCCTTAGACACAGTGTAACACCTGGAGAGGTATAAAAACCATAAGCGTTGAAAGTGCATTAAAAAGAGAACTGACATCAGCACGCCGGCAAAACGCGTTATGCTCTGATGATGTCAGATGAGTCCACGTGGAGTTATTTCATTGTGATGTCCTCGTCGACGTTGAGAGCTAGAAAGAAAAGATTTCCGTTCAATGCTGGTGCATTGGGAGTATTCAAAAGGTGAGGAATCCACAAGTAGATCCATCACAAAGAGCTGGTTGTGCACTTTCTGTTTTGACACAGTTACATGGAGGTGTCAACAGGCCAGTGGCATATTTTTCCCCCCACACATGTTCCTGTAGCTGATCCATATCCCTGCTGCTTAAAATCTGCTGCAGCCGTAGGTGCCAGTATCAGTCAGTGTGAAAGCATTGTCAAGGGCCACCCTCTGAATGTTTTTGTGCCCCATTCTAAGGAAGTTCTTTGAAGTCGAACCAAGACCCATTATTTAACCCTTGCTCATTTGACCCGGGTCAAACAAGCTATTCTGGGGTTACCAAATGCAAACATTAAAAAATGTCAAACACTGAACCCCATAACACTTTAACCCCTAACTGTTGAAAATGTAAATGATTGCAAAGGTGAAGTGGAGCACGACTGTCTCGATGTCAGTGAACCGTGCACCAAACCAAGACCTGATATTCAAGATACCCCACTAGACTATGGTGGTCATTACAACCCTGGCGGTCGGTGTTAAAGCGGCGGTAAGAATGCCAACAGGCCGGCGGTAAGGAACACACCCCACGAGGAACCAGGACGCCATGGAACCAGAGCTCCAAATTTTTCCAGCCTTTATCTTCCTGCTCCTGTACCAGGAGCACGAACGCCGGCGGCGAAGACCACGGTGAGTACTGCACCTACGACACAGGGGAGGGGGGAGGGAAAAAACAGTGACACACACATGCAACACCCCACCCCCACCCTCACCCACTACAACACACACGCTAATACATCATGATACATCACAGTTACACCCCCCAACCCCCCCTGGAAGATTGCAAGGACAAAAGGAAATGAGTAAAAAAATTGTGATATATTCAATTACATACATCCAAAATATTTACAAATATATACATTTATACTATATACAATTAAATACACCAAGAACACAAGTCCAAGGGAGTCCACCATCATAGTCCATGGATCACTGGGCCCAAAAGGCCACACTCAATACCCGAACAAGATGGAGAGAACACTACAGGGGCATCAGATAGAAATAAAACAGGCACCTCAGGGGGAAGGGAAAGGGTGGGCACCTCAGCCGGTTGAGTGCACAACACCAAATACACGAGGGGGTCCCATGCCCACTGTTCAATCCTGGGGAGTGCAAAGCCACAGTCTCTCAAGTCTCTACAGTGGGTGGTTTGCCCACTGCCACATCCTGGAGAGTGCAAAGCCACAGTCTCTCAAGTCTCTATAGTGGGTGGGTTGCCCACTGTTCAGTCCTGGGGAGTGCAAAGCCACAGTCTCTCAAGTTTCTTCAGTGGGTGGTTTGCCCACTGCCATATCCTGGGAAGTGCAAAGCCACAGTCTCTCAAGTCTCTACAGTGGGTGGGTTGCCCACTGTTCAATCCTGGGGAGTGCAAAGCCACAGTCTCTCAAGTCTCTACAGTGGGTGGTTTGCCTACTGCTATATCCTGGGGAGTGCAAAGCCACAGTCTCTCAAGTCCCTACAGTGGGTGGTTTGCCCACTGCTTTATCCTGGGGAGTGCAAAGCCACAGTCTCTCAAGTGGATGTCAATCTCCACTAGTTCTGGAGGGGGCCTTGTGCCCAGAGTGTTTCCTCCTGCCAAGTACTAAGGTAGTGGATAACAGTCTCCACTGGTTATGGAGGGGGCTTTGTGCCCAGAGTGCTTCATCCTGCCAAGGACTGGGGTAGTGGATGTGATACTCCACTGGTTCTGGAGGGGGCCTTGTGCCCAGAGTGCTTCACCCTGCCAAGGACTGAGGTAGTGGATGTCAATCTACACTGGTTCTGGAGGGGGCTTTGTGCCCAGAGTGCTTCATCCTGCCAAGGACAGAGGTAGTGGATAACAGTCTCCACTGGTTCTGGAGGGGTCTTTGTGCCCAGAGTGCTTCATCCTGCCAAGGACTGAGGTAGTGGATGTCAATCTCCACTGGTTCTGGATGGGGCTTTGTGCCCAGAGTGCTTTATCCTGCCAAGGACAGAGGTAGTGGATAACAGTCTCCACTGGTTCTGGAGGGGGCTTTGTGCCCAGAGTGCTTCATCCTGCCAAGGACTGAGGTAGTGGATGTGATACTCCACTGGTTCTGGAGGGGTATTTTTGCCCAGAGTGCTTCATCCTGCCAAGGGCTGAGGTAGTGGATGTCAATCTCCACTGGTTCTGGAGGGAGCTTTGTGCCCAGAGTGCTTCATCCTGCCAAGGACAGAGTTAGTGGATAACAGTCTCCACTGGTTCTAGAGGGGGCTTTGTGCCCAGAGTGCTTCATCCTGCCAAGGACTGAGGTAGTGGATGTCAACCTCCACTGGTTCTGGAGGGGGCTTTGTGCCCAGAGTGCTTCATCCTGCTTGTGGGGGCCTCAGTAGCATCAGAGCTTTTGGCGCTCATGGGCCTGTGGTGCTTGTGGCGGCGGTGTCCTTGGCAGCGGTGCTTGTGGTGGCGGTGTCCTTGTCAGCGGTGCTTGTGGTGGCGGTGTCCTTGGCAGCGGTGCTTGTGGCGGCGGTGTCTTTGGCAGCAGTGCTTGTGGCGGCGGTGTCCTTGGCAGCGGTTCATCTGCTGGCGGTCCTGTCTGTGGTAGTGGGGCTGCTGGCGGTCGCCTCCTGCCAACGGGGCTGCTGCTGGCGGTCCTGTCTGGGGCAGTGGGGCTGCTGGCAGTCGCCTCCTGGGCAGCGGGGCTTCTGCTGGCGGTCCTGTCTGGTGCAGTGTGGCTGCTGGCGGTCGCCTCCTGGGCAGCGGGGCTGCTGCTGGCGGTCCTGTCTGGGGTAGTGGGGCTGCTGGCGGTCGCCTCCTGGGCAACGGGGCTGCTGCTGGCGGTCCTGTCTGGGGCAGTGGGGCTGCTGGCGGTCACCTCCTGGGCAGCGGGGCTGATGGCAGTCTTCTCCGGCGTGCTGATCTTCACACACTTGCCGGTTTTCTTGTGCCCCTTCCCCACCTTGGAAGGTGTTGCAGCTGACTCCACAGTCCCAACTGTACCCCTGTGAGCCGGGCACTGGCCAACTTTTGATGCTTGACAGGTGGGGGACTGTCCATGCTGTGGCTCCTTGCCACACTGCCTGCCCTGCTGCCTGGTGCACTCCATAATCCGGTGACTACTGGCACCACTGGTCCCGCCGATGTTGTGGCTGAGGTGCTAGGTTGGGACCTGGAGAGTCGGGCTCTAGGAGACTGACGGGGTGGGGGAGGTGAGGGAAAGAGGTCAAGGGTGGACAGGAAAAGTTTCTTAGGAACACTGGGACGGGTAGATGGAGGGGGTTTGGGAGTGGAGGAAGAGGTAGTGGTTGTAGGAGGTGTACGTTTGCTGATTTTGGGTGAAGGTGCATGGGCTGGAGGCTGTCGTGAGGTGGATGGCTGTTGGGTGGGTGTGTGGCTGCGTTTGTGTACCCCGGGAGGTGGCCTCACAGACACACTGGGAGAGGACACGGGGGATGTGTGAATGGTAGTGGGGGTGGTGATTGCACGTGAGCGGGGTGTGGTAGTGGGTGTGCTGGTGATGAACGTAGTGGCTGAAGATGTAGTGCATGCAGGTATGAGTGGAGACGAGACAGGGAGGGATGAGGGAGATGAGTAGGAGGGGGATACAGTGGAGGCAGTGGATGTTGGTATGTCTGCATGTGTCTGATGCTTGCGTGAGTGCCTGTGGGATGTGTGGTGCTTATGTTTGCCTGAGCTTCCTTTGTGTGTTGAGGTGTGTGCATGCTGGTCTGATGGTGTGCTTGGGATAGGCTGAGGTACAGGGATGTGGGTCTGGGTGGAGAAAGTTGGAGGGGGGAGGCTAGAGACAGGGACAATGGCTGCCATCAGTGCTGAGGCCAGAGTCTGAAAAGATCGCTGAAGGGCTGCCTGACCAGAATGAATGCCGTCCAGGAATGCGTTGGTTTGTTGCAACTGCCTCTCTACACCCTGGAAGGCATTCAAAATGGTAGACTGCCCAACAGTGAGGGACCTGAGGAGGTCAAGGGCCTCCTCACTGAGGGCAGCAGGGGTGAGAGGGGCAGGGGCTGAGGTGCCTGGGGCGAAGGTGATGCCCACCCTCCTGGGTGAGCGGGCACGGGGCAAATGCTGAGGGGCTGCTGGGATGGCAGTGCTGGAGGGGAGGTTGCGGCTGTACCTGTAGATGCGGGGGCACAGATGGGCCTGCCACCGCAAGGGAGCTCCCATCAGCGGAGGAGTCTCTATAGTTGGTGTCTGCTCCTGTCCCCGCCATGGAGCTCCCCTCACCCTCCGTCCCACTGGTGAACTCGGAGTCCGTAGTCTCGCCCTCCTGGGCCATGTGGGATGCAGCTCCGTCCTGCTCCGGTGCCACTGTTCCTCCACCTGATGATGCTAATGCACACAAGTACAGGGAGACCACAAAAAGGGGGGGGGGGTAGACAGAAGAAAGACATGTTGAGTGCATGCAATACCGCTACCGTTGGCAGACACGACAGACACAGAAGCCCCCTGCACTACGCCGCACACTTGGGGTCCACTATTCAATCCCTGGGGCATGGCTTACAAGGCTATGGCCTATTTCTGCACACATGGATGTCACAGGAGCCTGACTAGGTGTAGTTGACACTATACCCAGGTGGGGTGGGGTGCCACAGGGTCTGCCTGAAAAAAGGGACTTAACTAGCAAACTCGCCCTGGCCTAGGGGAACCCACAGTCCACCTCCCCCACCCAGACACCTACAATGCACGCTGAATCAGCTGAATGAGAGTGTACTCACCCCCTTGTTGCTGCTGTGATGCCCTCAAGCACCCATCCAACTCCGGGTACGCCACCGCCAGGATCCTGAACATCATGGGGGTCATGGTGCGACAGGCACCCCTCCCACGTTGGGAGGCCATCCCCAGCTGGGCCTCTGCCGTTTTCTTGCTCCAGCGGTGAATGTCCTCCCATCTTTTCCGGTAGTGGGTGCTCCGTCTGTGGTAGACCCCCAGGGTCCGGACATCCTTGGCGATGGCACGCCAAATATCCTTCTTCTGGTGGACGCTGACCTACAGGAATAGTACAGGGGAAAAAGAGAAGTTATTACCAACTGCACAGTCATTGGCCCGCATCCCTACCCTTGCCATGTAGCACATGCACTCACCGTCGTTTCATGCACGCCTCATTCTCCCCCCCCCCATCTTTCATCCACACCACTCCACACAGGCATTGCCCATACAGCATGCTCCCAGTGTACTTACCTGTTTGTCTGGAGGACCGTAGAGTACCGTGTACTGGGGGAGTACCCCATCCACGAGTTTCTCCAACTCCTCCGTGCTGAAGGCAGGGGCCCTTTCCCCAGACGCACGAGCCATTGTCTCTTCCAGACTGAGGTCACAGCAGCACTTGCAGTGTAGGTCCTCACCTGTCAAAGATCAGGTATCGAGTGATTGCACAGATAGAAAATGGCGGTCACGTCCGCGGCGGTGCGTACCGTAACTGCCGGCGTACATCGTCATTGGCTCCTGAGACCCATAGGGTCCAATGTTAACCAATGCAGAATTCCCCGCGGTGTTCGACCGCCTACCGCGATGGTGTACAACGCCAGCGCAGTTACCTCATATCCCATTGTCCCACTTTACAGGTCAGGGAGCCTCCATTTCAGGGGCCCACATGGCTTTATTTTTAACTGTGTTACACATACCTAGGCCTTGGCTCAACACTCATACAGGCAAATTTCGTTTTATGAATAGTTTTCTGAGTAAGCTGTGTTCACGTACCTCAGAGTTGGTTGACTCTGTGCTCGCTGTTCTCCTCCATAGGCATTGTCCGCTGGGGCATGTGAGGATATGGCGGCATCCTCCGGTGTACAGACCGCTGGTGGACCTGTCGACAATGGAGGAAAGACATGTGATCATCACCTACAGGCTTGATCGTGCCACAATCCTGGAACTGTGTCCCAGTTGGAGCCAGACCTTATGTCAGCTATCCGCCATCCCTCAGGAATCCCCCCTCAAGTGCAGGTGCTGTCACTACTCCATTTCCTTGCAAGTGGATCATTTCAAACAACAGTGGCCATAGCATCAGGGATGTCCCAGCCTATGTTTTCTAACATGTTGTCCAGATTGTTGTCTGCCCTGCTGAAACACATGCTGAACTACATCGTTTTCCCTCAGGTGGAGGATTTGCCTACAGTGAAAGGTGACTTCTACGCCCTGGGACATATCCCCAACATCATAGGTGCCGTTGATGGGAGACATGTGGCCTTGGCCCCCCCGCAGGAGTGAACAGGTGTACATAAACCGGAAGAGTTACCATTCAGTTTAATACACTAATTCGAAATCACAGACTCCAGATTGTTTTGTGCTTTAAGGGTGTTTATTTAAGTGCTCAATATTGGAGGGGGTTGTCAAAGGGTGAGGGGTGATGGTGGAGGAATGTCCATGGCAGAGTCCAAGCTATTAGTCTCACAGGTGCATTGTCCAAAGGGGCATTGGAAGTGGAGCTGGGGCAGTTTGAGGATGGACAGGGTGACAAGGTGGGACAAAAGGATGATAATCAGGGTGGTCTCATTTCTTGGCGGGGGTCTTGGCATTGTTCTCTGTCTTTGTCCTGGATCTCAGGGACCGTTTGCGGGGTGGTTTTCCATCTGTAGGGGGTGGGGTGCTGGTGTGGTGGTCCTGTGGCGGTGCCTCTTGTCCACTAGCGCCGGCGAGGTGGTGGGCGGTTCATCTTCCAGGCTAGTGTCAGGGGCCCCTTGTTGTGCCACAGTGTCCCTCCTGGTGTTGAGGACTTCCTTCAGCACCCCTACGATGGTGCCGAGGGTGGAATTGATGGATTTGAGTTCCTCCCTGAAGCCCAAATACTGTTCCTCTTGCAGCCGCTGAGTCTCCTGAACCTTGACCAGTACTGTTGCCATCGCCCTCTGGGAATGATGGTAGGCTCCCATGATGTTGGAGAGGGACTCGTAAGGAGTGGGTTCCCTGGGCCTGTCCTCCCCCTGTCGCACAGCAGCCCTCCCAGTTCCCCTGTTTCCCTGGGCCTCTGTCCCCTGAACTGTGTGCCCACTGCCACTGCCCCTAGGGCCCTGTTGTTTGTGGGGGTGGTGGGTTAGCCTGGGTTCCCTGTAGGGGTGGACACACTGCTGATTGACGTGTCCTGGGGACAGAGGTATGGGCCCGCTGGGTGGGTGCTGTGCTAGTGTTTCCAGAGGGGGGAAGCTCTGTGGTGGCCTGTGACTGTGTCAGGGGAACCGACTGTCCCGAGGTCCCAGATGGGCCGGGCTGGTCGTCTAGATCCAGTTGGACAGAGCTGCTGTCATCACTGTGGGCCTCTTCTGTTGGTGGTGTAGACATGTCTGGACCCTCCTGTCCGGTGGCGTTGGGTAGGGGTCCTGCAGGGGTGTAAAAGCATGATTATTGCATCTGTGTGTGCCATGGTGTGCAATGGGTGGGTGACTGTGTACCCCAGTGCTTGCATTCCTGTGTGGGACCTTGTGTGATGATGGTTTAGGGGGGTATATGGGTATGTGCAGTGGCCATGCTTTGGTGATGGGTGTCCATTCTTTGTTGTTGCATTCAGGGCTTGGTGTTGGGATGGGTGGTTTGTGATATTGGGACATTTGTGAGGAGTTGGAGTGATGGAGTGAGGGCGAGGGTGGGGGTATGTGATGGCATGCAGGTAGGGTGGGGGATGTAATAGTAAAGATTTGACTTACCAGAGTCCATTCCTCCAGCTACTCCTGCGAGGCCCGCAGGATGCAGAATAGCCAAGACCTGCTCCTCCCATGTTGTTAGTTGTGGGGGAGGAGGTGGGGGTCCGCCGCCAGTCCTCTGAACCGCAAGGTGGTGTCTTGAGACCACGGAAAGCACTTTACCCCGTAGGTCGTTCCACCTCTTCCTGATGTCATCCCTATTTCTTGGGTGCTGTCCCACTGCGTTGACCCTGTCCACGATTCTTCGCCATAGCTCCATCTTCCTAGCTATGGAGGTGTGCTGCACCTGTGCTCCGAATAGCTGTGGCTCTACCCGGATGATTTCCTCCACCATGACCCTGAGCTCCTCCTCAGAAAACCTGGGGTGTCTTTGCCGTGCCATGGGGTGCTGTGGGTGATGTGTGGATTGGTGTGTGTTGTGATGTGTGGGGTGATATTTAGTGGTGTGTTGTGTGAGGTGCGTGGATGTTATGTGGGTGATGGTGTTGAGTGCCTGTGGATGCATGTTTGTAGATTGTGGTGTCTCTTTCTGGCCTTCTTTCTGAATTTTTGGTAGTAGGGGTTTGTGGGTGATGTGGGTGTGTGTTTTATATTGTATTGGGTGTGTGGGAGTGGTGTGTGTATGTGTATCAGGTGTGTGTATTTGGAATTGTCCAATGTGGTAGTGTTTTGTAAATGTGTGTGTATTTTGAGCGCGGCGGTTTGTACCGCCAATGGAATACTGTGGTTGAAAGACCGCCGCGTGGATTCGTGGGTCGTGATAGTGTGGGCGTATTCCTGTTGGTGTGACGGTGGAGGTTTTGTGATCGCCAGTTTAGCACTGACTTTTGGTGTGGCGGACTTGTGTGGGTGTCTAAATTTTGGCAGATTCTGAGCTGTGGGTCATAATGACTGTGGCGGAATTCCGCGGCCGCGGCGGTGTGTTGGCGGTCTTCTGCACGGCGGTAAGCGGCTTTTACCGCCAATGTTGTAATGACCCCCTATGTCTATGACTATAACAATGTGTATATGTTGATGGCTCCTGTTTAAGAAATACTGATGGAATTCTGAGAGCTGGTTATGCAGTTTGCACACTCTCTGGACTCAGGAGTGATAGAAGCTTCATGGCTTCAATGAGTCTTTTCTACACAAGTAGTCAAATTGGTTGCTCTTACTAGAGCATGCTGTCCTTCTGAACAGCTTAACGTGGCCATTTTCACTTATAGTCAGCATGGTTTTAGTATCATTCATGACTTCGGACAGTTATGGTTCCAGAGACGCTTAATGACCGCATCTGGATCACCTGTCTGAAATGGTGACAGAGTTTATCAACTATTGAAAGCATTACAGTTGAGCATTACAGTGAAAATTGCAGTTGGTAAATGTGCAGCACATCAAAAGTCAGGTGTGTACATCTCCTTAGGCAATGCCTATGCTGACCAGGTAGCACAATACTGTGCTCTCCATGGCACATTCTTTAATGAGGAATGGAGCAATGGAAGCAGCACCAATGAGACAAACCAAAGAATCTTTATGACAGAAACTGATACTTGGGAAGAAATTCAAAGATTACAGGAAGAAGTAACAGAAGAGGAACGTAGAGGTTAGAGTAGAGCATGTTGTGTTCAAAGAGATCAGGAGCTTTGTTTGGGTTTCCATGGAAGGGGAAGCAGTGTTGCCAAATAGTTTGTTACCTTTAATGGCTAGGCATCACCATGGACAGGCACACATTGGCAGAGACACTGTGATCAGAACTTTAAGACACACATGATTTAACCTCAGATTCAGGTTGGTTGAAGAAGCTGTGTTTCACAGATGTGTAACATTTCAAAAGATGAATGTAGGGAAATGCTCTGTGGTTAATCTGAGCCACACAGGTAGATCAGGAGGTCCTTTCAACAGAATGCAACTTGATTTCATTGAAATGGCTGCTTGCAATGGAATGAAGTATGTTTTGGAGGTGGTGTGTGTTCTCACATTGGGTCGAAGCTTACCGTCCCTGCAGGAATGATAGCCTTACAGTTGTAAAGCTGCTTTTGAGAGAGATGATTCCACGATTCAGATTTCCGACTTCTTTGGAATCAGACTGAGGATCTCATTTCAATAATGAGATCATAAAATAATTGTGTGCGACAAAACAAATTGAAGAAAGTTTGCACTGCAGTTAAAGACCAGAGGCCTCTGGATTAGTTAAGTAGATGAATGCAACTTTAAAGTCTTGACTGGCTAGAGTTTGTGCATATACAATGTTGAAATGGCTGGATGCATTCCCTCTTGTTCTGATGGGCATGTGCAGCACACCCAACAGAAAGACAGGACTGTCCCCTCATGAAATCATTGTGGGGAGAGCTATGAGGTTGACCCCTATGCCTGCAAAGGCACTTGTGAACATTACAGATTACTTGGTGCTGGATTATTACAAAGCACTAGCTGATGCGGTTTTCTCTTTGTCTCACAAGGTTGAAGAAGCAACTGCTCAACCGCCACAAAAACAATGCTACAACATGAGTAAAGGAAACTGGGTTCTGGTGAAGAAGCATGTCAGAAAGTTATGCCTAGAGCCACCCTGGAAAGGGCCTTTCCAGGTTATCTTGGTGGCAACAACTGTTGTGAAGTGTGCTGGTCTGCCGAATTGGGTTCATGCGAGCCACACACGCAAAGTTCCATGTCCTCTTGAAGATACAGTGACTGTTCCTCTAGGGTCATATACAGTGAGAGAAAGGGGTCCAGGTTAACTGTGAGGACTGGACAAGTGGCTGTCGCAGGACATGCACAGACTGGTTAAAATCTGAGCATGTCAAAAGCAGTATGAGGTGCAGGAGGCTCAAGCCAGAATCAGTCAACTCCTACTAGCTTAGAAAACGGTGAAACCCCAGTTGTGCCTGAAACAAGAATTGTGGTTGGAGACCAGTGGCCTACAGAAAGTCCGGACTCAGAAGTAAATGTGCCTCCAGCTACAGCTGAAGTGACTGAAGAATCTGATATAGGTGACAGTGAAAATCATGCTTGAAGGAGGTCAGAAAGAAAAAGAGTACCAAGTCGAATATATTTATCTCCTGAATGGATGTACTACACAACTAATGAATGGCAGAAGGAGCTTGTTACCTTTTGTGCACAAAACTTGCCCCAGATTTAAACTTTGACGCCCAAGCCCGCGGACGCCAAAATCCCACCGTGTGCATCATTTTCTGGATGCGGGAAACCGCCTTGCGTTAATCATATGCAAGGTAGGCGTTCCCGTCCAAAAAATGACTTAAACACCTGTGCGTCGTATTTATGCTTCCGGGCAAAAATGCAGCACGGCCGGGAGGCGGAGTCGGAAAATGACACACAGCCCGACTTGCGTAAAAAATTAACGCCTGGGTCAGGGCAGGCGTTAAAATGGGGCAAACACACCTGTATATAATCAGAACACACAGAAGCAACAGCAGAGCAGCAAAAGGGAGACATGGAGGTTCTACTCTTCCAGCGTGCAAGCAGACGCAGAGCCCAGCAACAACAACAGCAGCTACCACAACACCAGCAGGGACCCCAAAGGCAGAGCAGAAGGCAGGAGAGGATATTCCACACCAGAACAACCCTTCATGGCCCCAGGGAACATGACATTCTCCAGAGGTATAGGTTGAACTGGCAGGCCATTCAGCAGCTGCTGCGCAACATAGAGCCACAGTTGGCACCCACCTTGCTGACACCCGCACCATCCCAACAGAAACCAAGCTGCTAGCTGTACTTCACATGTTGGCAAGTGGCTCCTTTCAAAGCACTGGCGCCCTGTTTGCCGGAATATCACAGCCATCATATCTGCCTTCTTGCCCAAAGAACTGGATGGTATATTGGACTCACACCCGCCACATCTGCTTCCCAAACACACTGTAGAAGCAGCAGGAGACAAAAAAGGGTTTTTACCTCATTAATGGATTCCCACACGTCCTTGGTGTCATCGACTGCACACATGTACGCCTTGTGCCACCTGCTGTAACTGAACACCTCTACGGCAACAGGAAGCACACACACTCCATAAATGTGCAGGCCATTGTCGATCACCAAGGATTGATCACCAGCATCGTGGCAAAGTATCCTGGGAGTGTACATGAATCATTCATCTTCCGTCACTGTACCATCAATCAACACTTCCAGGATGGACGATATGGCAATGGACTACTTGTTGGTAAGTACAAAAACCTACTTATATACACACTGCACAGCAACCCTCTAGGACACACAACACATACCCCACGACAGCAACATGTGGACAGGAAGACACAGAGGTCGTGACATCGCTAGCCATGTTTGATAGGTCTGCAGTGAATCTGTCACACATCTGAAATTAGTGTACAGTCAAATGTTAAAACATCAATGATCAAAACATATGGAGAGGTTTGGCTAATTGTCACCTTGCAAAATGTAAGCGTCTCACTGATGTTTAAATTAATCCATTGCATGTGTCTAAAGGTATGGGATGTCCAGGGTACATAGATGCTAACGTGTTACCACCACTGTCAAAATGAATCTGTGTATGGAACTATCATCTCACAGCCAGAGAAGACACAGGGACACCTGTATCACAAGTCACAATGCTTGGGAGTGCACACTGTACTGCAAATCCCAAAACATACTGCAGACAACCGGTCAGGAGGCAAACACTTGTTCAGCCAAGGAAACAACCCAATGCAGATGGTACATCCTACAAGCCTAGGAAGCAACACAATAAGACAAAAGAGTCACAGACAACACAAGACAACTACTGCCATGCAAGGTGATATTAATGGGGCAAGCTACATCAACATGATCCCATTCATTTTCTTTTTCAGCTGATCAGGGGTATGGGATCCAGACATGGATTATGACACTATTTGGCAACCCAAGCACTGCAGCAGAGTGTGCCAACAATGAGGCACATGGGAGGACACGCAGCATAGTGGAGAGGACCTTCGGCATCCTCCAGTCGAGATTCAGGTGCCTCGACATCACTGGAGGCAGCCTCCTATATTCCCCAGAAATGGTCTGGAAGATCATTCTAAGATGTGCCATCCTGCACAACATTTGCATACGAAGGAACATTCCCCTCTTAGAACCAGAGCCACAAATGCCTGAAGAGGAGGATGCTGGCCTGCAACATGAGGGGGAACAACAAAACACAGCGCCTGGATTGCGTAGGTGCCAACATATTGTGAACAAGTTCTTTTAAAACAACTCACCATCACCACTGTATTAACTAATGTAAATAAACACCGATAATAATCACCATATCATGGTATGGCTAATCATTTGTGCTCACCTTTATGTCTAACTATCAGAATAAGAGTGTAGCCTCATGGAGCATTGCTTATATACCGATCATGACACAAAAGTTTCCTGAGCAATTGTGATGCATATTATACAACAGTCACATACACACACACTGGAAATGACATATATCCTGTACATTTCCCATTTGAAGGGCAATAGCAGAGCGCCACACCTATTTCACACATACATGTTGGCAACATGGTTCATCGCAGCATAGATCACACAACTAAGACACCATCAGTCTATGAGGGAAAGAAATGCCTCATACATGAGGCAGTGGATGTGCTATTGCATTGGTAATTAGGAATGAATGTCCAGACCCTTGACAGCAGTAAGTCGTGCAGCACCTATCTTTGCAAGGACTATCTGTGACTAGAGTTCCCTAGAAGCAGAACATAGACAGCACAAGTGCCATACCTATGACAAGCATTGCGCACATGACATTCCATGTACATGTCAGCCCATTTCCTAACTCCTGACACACCCATGCTCCTGGTCTCAACCCACCTGTCTGAAGAGGTCCCTGGAATGGTAATATGTGTACCCCGATATTCCCTCCTCTACACACACAGACTAACAATAGTAATCCAGTGTGCTACACCCTTTCCTATGGTATGCCATTGTCATAGTACATCTGACTGCATGGACGTCAGGTCAATTAATACACTGACTTGTAGTTTCTGAGCCCTGTTATCACCTGTAGATTGCTTCCTGTGTGAAAGGTACTGTTGGCCATTTGAACTGGAATCTCACCAACATGACTTGTGATAAACTGATGCAGCACACACCTGTGATCACCTCCATGCACACCACCCATTTGAACATGCACTGCCCCTGCAGATGCTCGGAACAGCATAGAAGTTGCCATTTTGTCAAATCCACTGTTATGCATTGCTAGTAATTAAGCCGTGTAACACAGCCCTTGGGTTTATGTGTCACCTTCAAAAACACAAGACAAACACAGTTTCCCATGTCAACTGTCTTGTTCTTCCTCAGACCACTGAGAATGTACCTTGTGAAATTGCTGGATCCTGATTGACCCTGCATCCTGTCAGCCTGACTGGCACCTGTCTGTGCGTTACCCTAAAGGTTCCTTGTGGCTACATATGTACCACACTTGCATTACCAAACCTCACATTCCTCAGGGTGTATTTTGTCATGTGCTTCCTCAAGGCATACCCAAATACATTGTATAGCATCATCTGCTTTTTAAATGTACCATATTAGTAAAATTGTCTTTCAATACCAAAATCATGGCCTATCCCTTGTCTGGGTCTCATGTATGCATGAACAACAAAGTGTGACAATTTACCATGGCCGTATGCAGGGATTGGGTATGGTGCCTCCAGCAGAACCATCTACCTCTGATAATGTGCATGAAAAGTCCACACATGTTAGGACCCTGACAGTTCACGCACTGAATCACATTGCTAACAACATATTGATGGGCTGTGCTGCTGAATAGCTGCAAGATTAATCAACACAGAGGCTATGATGTTCCCAGATGCAGTGGGAACTTTACAGGCCAACCTGTGTACAAATGTTGTAATGACACCTGCCGGAACATGACTCCTGAGATATGATCTCACTCAGCACACCAAGGTTGCCCTGTTGACAGTCTCATAACACGTCTGCAGTGACAGGGTGGGACCATCCCCATGTAGGTTCTCATGTCCTCACCGACTTTACTCACATTGATCTCCGAAGGTTGCTCAGTAGATACAGGAATAGCCGCCACTGACTCATGATGAGACCTGGATGTAACTGTGACAACATAGACCCCTAAAAATATACAGGATCAACATTGGACCACACACATGAACCAGACACCTCTGTGCAATTGAGCACTGGAAATATGTAGCCACGTGCTGCCTCTTCTGCTGGTCCACCACTGCCACTGGAGAGATGTGGCTCAGTCATATGACCACAACTGTGGTGTGATATAACAGTTGGGGGTCACCTTTGGCTGTCTGTGCCAATAACATGGTACCCACTTAGTCTGTACAGGTGCCAGATTCACGGTGGGTTCACCAACAAGTGCCTAGGAAGCAGTTTCCAAATTTCTAGGACATGGGATGGGCAACTTTTGGACCATTGACATGAACAAGCGTCTGCCATCTATCCGGTGCATGCTTTGTCATTTGTGGTGTCTACGTTACCCAATATCTTGGAAGTACACACAACAGATGTTGCTACATCTATGACTAGCACATGTCCTCTCTCATTTCCACACTGACTTGCATCTAAGGTTTGGACACATTGGGGGTTATTCTAACTTTGGAGGAGGTGTTAATCCGTCCCAAAAGTGACGGAAAAGTGACGGATTTACCACCAGCCGTATTACGAGTCCATTATATCCTATGGAACTCGTAATACGGCTGGTGGTATATCCGTCACTTTACCGTCACTTTTGGGATGGATTAACACTCCTCCAAAGTTAGAATAACCCCCATTGACTTCACATTCATACAAGCATTTTTGCAATGATGCATCTTGTGATGCTCACACAGTGGGTCAACAACTACATTAGTAGCCAATGCACACACATTGAACCATAGGCATTGAGGTATTGTACTTATGTGCGTCACCTTGCTATCCTCTCCTGATGCCAAACATGCCCAATTTGTGCAATACATATATGTAGGCCACACATATGTCAATCTAGTGCGTCAGCCAAGCGTAAGAATCCTGTTAAGGAATTAGCTGATCATGGTCCGCAGCAGTATGATGTCTCACATGTGACCATACACCGTTAATGCCAAAGTGGGTGCAATCAGCTTATCTCGGTTGTGTCACAAATGTAACATTAAATTAAAATGGCAAAATGGCCCAAACCCAGTTAATGCCCTGAAATTTTGACGCATACGTGTCAAAAAATGACGCACAAGCGTAAAAAAATAACACTTATGCCTGAAAAACAACGCATTATACCCTTAAATTCCGTTAAGTGTACGACTATTTCCAAATATATGGATGCGGCCTAATTTTTACTCCTGTGCGTCGAAAAAAATTACGCACATACTGTATGCGTAAAATATTATGACGCATAACGATACAAACGGTGGCCATTTTATGCAGGATGTGATGTAATAGGACATCCTGTTTACAGATTATGTACAGTGGGGGAACTTTCGCTTTGCAGTCTGTGATTCTTCTAGACTGTGTGGCTGTGTTCTGAGTTTTGTCCAGTGAAATTGTGCTTTTGTCTCCTGTGTGCTCCATTACTTGTTAGTTTGTGATTTAAAATTGTTGTTGTATACTGTCTGAGTGTTTATTGTGTACTATTGTCCAGTATTGTATTGTCTTTGTTGTTTGTGGGAGTCTGTTGTGGGTAGTGTTAGTTTGTAGATAGTTGGGCACTTTTAGTTGTTAAGTTTACTTTTTTCTTATTCTACTTTCCCCCTTTCCCCCTTTTCTCCTTTGTTCTTCTTTATCCTCTATTCCCCTTTTTCGGTGCTAAGATGTTGGGTAGGCCACGTCTTGGCAAGATGGGTGAGGAGGAGCTTGGGGGGGGTTCATATGGCTGGTGTGCCATTTCCTCCCACTTATGATTGAGGCAGGGGGGCGGGTGATACAAGGGTATCGCAACGAGGCACGTAGAATCCGGTGGGGAAAGGTCCTGCATCACTTGCAACGTGTGTATCGGAGCCAGAGGAATTACCACCAGCTGAAGCACCGCTGGGCTGACCTCATCTCCAGGGAGCAAGATCTGCTGGACCACCTGGGAATTGTGAATGGTGGCCCTGTTGGTTAGTACAAATCGTGTAAATGTGCACAATTAAAAACTCTGTAGTGACATCAGATGATTTGTACAATATCTGCCGGCTATGTTGTTGATGTGTGGAATGCTTTGGAAACATACAGGGTCATTGATGGACTATGTGAAGGACCACAATTGCTAGCTGTCAGGAAGCAACTGCTCTGCAAACTCAATGAATACTTTTGCTTAATGTAAGTTGGTGCCGCCTTTGTGTCAGACATCAACACAAATTGGGAGCCAATCATGTATATATAGGTCACATTTGCCAGTGAGGCATAGATTTTCCAAAACATTACCGACCTTTCTTGACGCAACAGCTAGACTGACTTAAGAAATACTACATGATGCAGAAAATGAGTGCAGGCTTCACATTGATGACTCAAAAAAAGTTGGATAAGGCCCTTCTCATGTTGCATGTGAAAGCTGAGGGCCTAGAAGCACGTTTTCACCAAAACAACTTAAGAATATTGGGCTTGTGGAATCCACTAAAGTGGGCACATTGGAACATTTTGTGGGAACAACTTCTCTCTGACCTGTTAAGATGCAAAACATTTTCAGATATCCTAGTAGTGGATCTTGTCGATTTCTCTCTTGCACTGCGCACAGTGCCGGGAGTGAAACCTCGTCCAATCATAGCAAGACTGCTGAATTACAGGGCTCATGATGTGGCAGTCCAGAGGGCATGGGAGCTTAAGGTCCTACACCATGATGGCACAACACTGTGCCTGTATATGGATTTCACACAGCAGGTCCATGGAGGCCCAGAAGCAATTCATCCTGGCAAAGCGCAAGTTGTTGGAACTGCAAATGGAGTATATCAAACTCTACCCTGTGCTTCCGCGGGTACTGGTGGATGGAAAGTGGTAATTTTTGGAGACCCAAAGCAGCTACAGCAATTCTTTAAGCAGCGAATAGAGGCAAGTGTGTGTAGACGTTCTTCCAGATTGGTTGTTGGAACCTTACATACACTGGAGGAGCAAGACTAGCAGTCACTGTACTATGGTTTGTGTTTCTCATGTTGGAGGAAGGATCGACATATCAGTGAGTCAGATTCTCAATGTTCTTACTCTGGTGCCACCTGTAAGATGCTGGAATATTTAAATTAAGACACTCCAGTCACATGCGTTCTCAGGGAGATGCCCCTCTGGTTTCGCATCAACCTGCGAAGGGGTGAGTGAACTGTATACTGACACTGTTCCCCTTACATCTGTTGTGCAGTGACTTGGATTATTGTTAGAGACATTCAGAGCACATTATACAATGTTGATTGAGTGGGGGGAATGGCTGAGGTACTTTGACATGAGCAGCTGTTGTCTGATGTTTGAAGCACATGCTATTCTTGTTACACACCCACCTGTGTCATTTTGTAATGGGGGGAGACTGGTTGTGTAACATCTGTCCCCATGTGGGCGCCACCTAGTATTGCTTGGGGTTCTTTTGGTTGGGTCTCGGGTGGGTACTGGGTAGGAGCTGTGTCTATTACTGGGGTTCACAGCGTGGGCAGGTGGTGGGTCTTGTTTATGTTAACCATCTACTATGCACTGGCATTGGTGGTGGAGTTTGTGGACTATGGTTTTTGGTTTGACTGGACAGGCAGAGCTGCAGGGCAATGGGGAATGAGGAATGTGATGCAGTAGTGCCCTTCACTGCTCAAGTTTGTCACTTGGAATGTCAGAGGACTAAATGACTGTAGAAAGATACGCAAAGTAGTGGCATATTTACAGCAACAAAAGATAGACTTAGCCACATTACAGGTAACCCACCTGGCACCTGGATGCAGCGTATTAACGCAGCGTTGTAAGCAGGGACTTTGCTGCACAGTGGGTTTTTACCATGCATACTACGGGTGTGCTGGTTTGGGTCCGGCAAGGTACTGGTGTAAAAATACAGGAGGTTTGTGTGGACAAGGACAGCAAATATATGGTGGTGCAATGCTCTAAAGACGGTTTGGCAGCTCTGGTGGTGTATGGACCTAATTATGATGAGCCGTAGTTTTTTTCATACTTTGCATACCCAGCTACCTCACTGGAGTGACCTGCCTCATATTTGAGGCAGAGAATTAATTGTGTGCTATGCCCTCAGCTAGATCTTTCTGGGGGTCTGCCTCTGTGGACCTGCGTAGCAGCCCGCACCTTCAATGAAATTGCAGAGCAGCCTGGTAGATATCTGGAGGCGAGATACCCCCACTACTCCTCGGTACACAACATTCACACCCACGTAGATTTCTGGTTATTATCCAGCAGCTTGGCTCTGCATGTCCAGGGTTGTGAACCACTGACTTGCACATACCCTGATCACTTGCCAGTGGTCTAGGAGTTGGAATTAAGCAGTCCACGGCCACCTGTGTTCTCTATGCAATTTCCACGATACTCAATTTTGGATGCCGTGTTCTGAGAAGAGCTGATGCAGGCCATTGTTGAGTACTTTGGCAATAATAATGTCTCCGTCACAAAGTTTCCAAAGGTCTGAGATGCCTTCAAAATTTACTTAAGGGGGTCACTCTTTCTAAGCATGCAGACTACTTTGGTCACTACATGGTCGGCTGACACTCCTAGAGGCCAAGATTGCTGACTTGGAGTGGGAACACAGGGAAACAGCGAATCAGAGCCTGCTTGGGGACCTACAGGCCAAGTTAGAGTAGTACCACAAGGTAGTGCAAAGCGAGGTATATTACCTGGGGAAATATGAAACCACAAAATTGTATGGTGAGGGCCTAGGTCTGAGGGCCACATTGGCGGCACTGATGACCCCCCTGGAGGAAGATACGATCCTGGAATTGAGGACGGAGTAGGAGTCGACTTTATGCTCAGCAGAACAGGTCTCTGAGTGGTTTCACCAATATTAGGCAGAGTTGTACAAATCACGCCTCTCATACAATGATAAAGCTATGTCTGACTATCTTTCACACATCACCATAAAGTGGCTCACAGTAGAATATAGAGAACAACTTATGGCTCCGTTGAATCCCAGGGAAATACAAGCAGGGCTTAAGGACATGCCGAGAGGCACCTGGCACGGACTAGTTGATGTGGCCTTCTAAAAGGCCCATCAAGATCAACTAGTAGCACAGTTGGTTACCCTGAATGAAAAAATGGTAGAAGAGAGTTGCATGTCACCCACAATGTGTGAGGCCCTCCTAGTCACTCTGTTAAAGTCAGGCGAACCAACCGATAATTGCTTGTCCTATTGACCATTGTCGCTTTTGAATGTTGACACCAAAGTTTTTGCAATGATACTCACTAACCACTTGGCATCGTTGCTCCCTGTGGTTGTCGGCCCAAAGGACTCTGGTTTCATCCTTGGAGGGTCCCTGTCTTACAACCTTAGAATGCTATTTGAGGCAATCCAATGTATGGACCCTGAAGTTCGCGGCATGGCAATAATTGTAGACTCTGAAAAAGCGTTGACCTGGTTGAGTGGAGTTTTATGCTTGCTGTATTGCGATGCAATGGTGTTGGTGATGTCTTTCTCCTCCTGATTCAAGTACTCTACATGTGTCCAACTGCCTGTATCCGTGTTAATGGAATTGTCACAGATACTAGAGATATCACAAGGGGCGCCAGACAGGGATGCCCCCTGTCACTGTTGCTGTTTGCCTTGGTAGTTGAGCCATTGGCTTGTGCACTCCATGAGTACCATTCAAACACAGAGGTCTGGTTCCCTCACTGCAACTTGATTGTCTCAGTCTACGATGATGAAACTCTCTTGTATGTGTGGAACCCAGAACATATTCTAACTCTGGTCCTGTTGTTTGGGGGCACTGTGGAATGTGCATTAATTGAGATAAATCCCTGATATTTCCACTTATTGCTGTCATGACTCTGGTGCAGTTAGACTACCTTCTACAATGAATGACTGAATCAATGTGACATATGGGAATTCAGGTTTATATGGACCCGGCTGTGGTAATATTGAATAACTATAGTAGAGCAGAGCAGAAACTATTGGATGCGGTTGACCGTTGGATTAGGCTACCTATGTTGCTTGCTGGGCACATTGCAATTATGAAGATGGTGGTGTTGATCCATTTTTTGCTCTTATTGTTGAATATTCCAACCCTCTTGCCCAGCGCAGTGTTTGAAATGTGCCCCCACCTATGACTGGCTTGGCCTGTGCTGGGAAACAGCCTTAGTGCATTGGGCTAGGCTGTCTATATCCTATGAAATGGGTAGGTAAAATGCTCCCACCCTGGAGATCTGTTATAGGGCAGCTCAATGCATGTTTGCCCACGATTGGCTACATGGCCCGAGGGACCTGCCATGATGTGGCCTGCATAGGTTTTATTCATGAAACTTATTTAGCTCTTCAACGTGTTTGATTCTCTGAATTCGACAATCCATCCTTGGCAGCACCTGCTTGAACAGCAGACAGTATCTTTGTTTTATTAACCATGTGCGCCACTGGGGTGGTGTCTGTGGTGGCCCTTGGGACAGGAACAGGGTGTGGCAGATGCATTGTGTGAGATGGGCTTTCAATCTTTGGAACACTTTGTCTAAAACGGGGTAATGAGTGATTGGGAAAAGGTTCTGGCGCAGAATGACAGACCTATTGTCTTGGCACAATTCCACTATTGCAGGACGTGCCACACAATGTGCTATCTCCTGGGAGAGGACTTGAGCCTCCGAGTTGCCAGCATTGATGCACTTAATACAGGTGACTACATCACACCACATTGTCACAAAACTCTATACGCTTGCGCAGGGTGCATGATGCCTAGGGATCACAAAGGTCAGGCTTGATTGTCAGAGAGATCTGAGAAGTTTCAGAGTTATTAAAGGAAAACAAAATATAGATATCTAGGGATGCAGATCCTCAGTGGATCCAACATTCCACATGCTGATATCTGATTTACTTTTCACACTTTAACCAGGAACTGTTGGCAGCCATTTTGGGATGCGGACTCAGCCGAGTTCTGAAAATAAAGTTAAAAAAGAAAGAAAAGGGGGAGGTGTAGGAACACCCTGACCCCATGGCCCTAGAATGCTAGAAGGCAGTGTGTGGTGTGGGCTGATGCCTATAGGGGAGGATGGATGTATGCGGGGGCTTTCAGTGTGGGGCTGGATGCATGGTTGATGTTGGCAGCACGGCCTGGCCAGGCCCTGCGGCAACCCCCACTCCACACAGTTGAAGGCTGTGCGTGGCATGGAGTTGGATGCCTATAGAAGGTTAGCTGAAGGGCCTGGCCTGTGGCCAACCTCTGCCACGTACAGCCGAAGGCCATGCATGGCACAGGGTAAAATGTCTACTGGGGGTTGGCTGCAGGCCCTGCGGCCAAACCCATGCTGAGCAGAGCCAAAGGCCATGCGCAGTGTGGGGCTGGATGCATGCGGGCGGTTGTCCGCAGGGACTGGCCACAGGCTGCATTAAAAAAAAAACTAGAAATTCGCCTAAAAAAACAAATTTTACAGGGACATTATAGTTAGGAATTAGCATTTAAAAAAACCTTAGAAACTATGGCCCTCATTACAACTTTGGCGGGCGACAACCAAGTTGTAACCGCCGCGCGGCAGCCAATGTGGCCGCACATCCACAGTGGCCATCACAACATCCCCACTGGGCCGGCGGGCAGAAACCGAGTTTCCGCCCACCGGCCCAGCGGGGATGTCGGTCGCAACACGGGAGCCGGCTCCAAATGGAGCTGCGGTGTTGCGGCGGTGCGACGGGTGCAGTTGCATCCGTCGCACTTTTCACTGTCTGCTATGCATTGAATGGAGATAATGGTGCACCAAAATTTTGCCCAATTGGAAATTAGGGGACTGTACAACAAGTTTGATATAATCGTATGACACAAAGAGAAATCAGACATTATGGGGGTGATTCTGACCCGGGTCGGCGGGAGCACCGCCAACAGGCTGGCGGTGCCCCGCAGGGCATTCTGACCGCGGCGGTTTGGCCGCGGTCAGAAAGGGAAAACCGGCGGTCTCCCGCCGGTTTTCCGCTGCCCTGGGAATCCCCCATGGCGGCGCAGCTTGCTGCGCCGCCATGGGGGATTCTGTCACCCCCTACCGCCATCCTGTTCCTGGCGGTTCGCCCGCCAGGAACAGGATGGCGGTAGGGGGTGCCGCGGGGCCCCTGGGGGCCCCTGCCGTGCCCATGCCAATGGCATGGGCACGGCAGGGGCCCCCGTAAGAGGGCCCCACTGGGTATTTCAGTGTCTGCCTAGCAGACACTGAAATACGCAATGGGTGCAAACTGCACCCGTCGCACATGCCCACTCAGCCGGCTCCATTCGGAGCCGGCTTCCTCGTGGGGAGGGGTTTCCCGCTGGGCTGGCGGGCGGCCTTCTGGCGGTCGCCCGCCAGCCCAGCGGGAAAGCCAGAATGGCCTCCGCGGTCTTTCGACCGCGGAGCGGCCATATGGCGGTTCCCTCCAGGCGGGCGGCGCCCGCCGCCCGCCGGGGTCAAAATGACCCCCTATGTGCCTTTGCTATTACCTAGACACTTTGTCACTCTGTCTTAAAGACTTTGTGGTTTAATTCTTCGAACCATCCTTATCTCTGTCCTGCCCGATTCATACTTTTCCTCCTTATGAGGGAAGTGCCCCGTATTGCCTGTCTTGCTGAACTTTGCTGTGTTTCCTGGCTGATGGCGAATCAACTGATGTCCTGAGGACAAAGACTGACTCTGTATGCTGACCCATTACGGAGGGTAAATATATATAATGATGAAATTGTAATTGTCTGTTTGCCTTTCCTTTCTAGGTACCAACTGCTTCCTTTGATAGAGACCATAGATAGATGTTTTCCAAATTTGTGTTACTAAATTGTTGTGCATGAATCCCAACATGCTAATGCTAATTCGAGGTTAGTTAAGGAGTTCATTAAACGGACGCAAATAGACAATGACTAAATCAATGCTTTGTTGAATAACGTGCTAATAATGCTCTGCTAGTTAATCCATGTTGATGTCGTGCTTTGTTCTGATGTTTATGATCTTTGCTTTGATTAAATCTTATTCTAGTTGCCATATTGTGACATTACTGATGTGTTTTCTGGTTTTGAGACTAATAAACTTGCTAGTAGAGTGTAATCAATAGGGAATCTTACTAATCTTTGTGTGGTAATTCATGGTTGAAAGTTCATGGTGTGATCAAACTTTATTGATGTATTTGTCTAGATTGGTTTACCTTCAAATATTGAATATTCAGAAAATTATTGACCTAGTGATTTATATGTTGATTAGTTGTCTCGTCCTAAGGTGTCTTCAATCAGGTTCAAAAGATTCATTGGCCTAAAACGAGTCCCAAACAAGCAAATTATCTAGGACGGGACGCGTTATTACCCTCCCCTACAATCACGGTAACTGGCTCTGCTTGCCCTCAGCTTTTGCAAACTCTTCAATCCACTGTGCTGGCCTTGAACTACCACTCTGACAAACTGGACATCCAAGTTGATTTGCTGAATACATTGGCCTCTTTTGTAGCTGGTATTGATAAAAAAATCGAAAATCTCAACTAGCTAATTACTAGAGCACAGACAAATTCTAATTTTATGCAACCAACATGCTGCTGTTCTCATTGAAAGCCTTTCATCTTTGCCCACCTTTTTAAACTTGGTTGTATGTGAAATCAAGAGGCTATCTTCAGCTCCTGTGCCCCCGGTGCCCCTGCCGAATCTAAGTTCTATTCCAGATTTGGCTCGGGACCCCCCTCAACCAAAAACATTGTACGATTATTTTCTCCCTGTTAAGAGGGCAACCTTCACCAATCTTCCTCGGCCAGCTACTACTGGAATCCTGGAGCATGGCATTGCGGCCAACTGTGCTCCTTTGATCTCTTCTTCATCTGAACTTGAGTCCATGGTGCCCGCCTCCTCCCATTTTTCCTGCATTCCTGCACAACCTGTTTCAGCCCAGTCAACACCTTCAGGAGTTGATCCTGTGGCTCAACACTCGTTGAGCAAGAGGGAAAAAAAAAGACTCCGCAAACAACGGAACAACAGGCGGGGCCAACCGCCTCAAGGATTTCTAACTAATGTCCAATTGTCGGCTGGCCCTGAGGTACAGCAGCTCTTGCAGTCGCGGGCGGCTCCCAGGGAAACTTCCCCGCCTAATCCCTGGTTGACCTCATCCGCTGACTTTCCTCTCCTGAGTGAACCTGCTAAGGACCCTCCGGCTGACACTATTGTGCAGGAAACTGAACTCCTCTCCAAGGACCATTTGATCTCAGCTGAGAAAGGCAACTTAGGCAGTGTGTTGGTTTCGGTAGCCCCACACTGGGGAAGCGGAGTGCCTGATGTTCTGCCACCACACTGTTTGAATCTAAACCTGTTTATGGGAATGCGGACGGTGATGCTTTGGATTTTGGTTCTTCCAATTTCCTCAAGCTGCCATCTGACAATAAAAGCAGCCCTCCTGTAATTTTGCCACCAAGTCTCCGGTCCGTCCGTGCCGATACTCCGGCCCTAGGGGACCCTGTGGGCTCACTCAATACAGAGGAACAGTTACAGCTTTCATTTCCCCTGTGTCCCTCCACAACCTCATTGGAACGCTCAATTTTTTAACTTGTGTTTACCCCAGAATATCGTTCCAGGGGCCCTCATGACATCTTGAATAGGGGGAACATTTTAAGACTCTTTAATGCCACCCTGGATCTTAACTACATTGGATCAATTATCTACCATAACTACCATCCCCAATGAAATCTTAGGGAGTATTTTTCAAAAAAAAAGTTTGATTTAAAATTCAATTAAATCTTGATGAGGAGTTATCAGTACATTTAGGATAAAGTGTTAATATAAGTATACCTTGAATAATTTGAATAGTTTAATCAGCTGGCTTTCACACATATTTGTTTGTATTTTTTTGAATTTTAAATCAAACATTTTTTTTAGAATAATACTCCCTAAGATTTCATTGGTGATGGTAGTTATGGTAGATAATTGATCAGGTTTAGTGTACATAGTAGTTTGTAAATTAAAATTTCAAAAGTTTATTATTTTTTTATTTTTTTATTTTTGATTTATCAGGGTGACATTGTGGCAACAGAGTCAAAAGGCAAAAGAGTTATTATATCGAAGAACTGGCTAGTGCAGTATGAGATCGATTTTGAAACAGAATCCTCAAGTAAAAAATTTTTTTCTATATTTTGCATGTATTTATTTATAGTTGATGTATTTGGAAGTCCGTATTCCATTCAGGGTATTCTGTATAAAGGGGATCTCATGAGGGCAGTGTGATTCTCAATATTTTGATAAAAAATGAAATGAATTATGAGTGACATTATTACTTTATGTTCTGTTTAAATTGGAGCAGTTTCATTAATAGTAATCAATTTGTAGATTTCTTACATGAATAAGAATTATGATATGTGAAGAAGTTATTTATGTTGTTTGCATATATAAGTTTGAGGTAGTAATAATGTGATCTCAGCACATTTAAAGATGGCCGAAATGATTACATTCAATATCAGTAAGTTCTGTTAGTCCATTGTCTATTTCTCCAGTTAGAGTGTAATAGTCTGTTGTATTTAGTCACTGAATTAGAATGGCACTTTTGTTACCTGTGAGCAAGGAGCGGAGGCTCCAAAATGCGTCAGGTTTTTTCTTTGTTGGATTTAAAATAAACATGCTGGTGATTAAAGAGTCACAATATGTTGCTTTGATTACGCTGACATGTTTCGTGTGTTCTGGCAACGTGTTGCTTGGATATATATATATATATATATATATATATAAACAATTATATTAAGACGCCAGTTTGAGGCCCAAAAACAAGTCTGCCCTCTTACTGGTCGTGGAGGATGCTAAGTAGAGAATGGATTAAGAGGGCACATTTGCCATTATACTTCTGGATCTCAGCGCAACCTATGACACTTTTGATCACCATTTACTCCTCCAACGGATATGCAAGGCCGTTGTCGCAGGGAAAGCCCATGACTGGCTTAGCTCCTTCCTGAAGGATAGATCTTTTTAGATATTCGATAAGGCCTGTTCCTCTGATACTCTCCCTGTTACCTGCGGGGTGCCGCGGGGTTCATCTCCTAGCCCTACGTTGTTCAATTTCTATTTGCAACCCCTGACAGATATTATAATCCCCTTTAGAATTTCCATAGCTTCCCATGTGGATGACACCCAGCTGGCTTTCTCGTTGTTTCCTGATTCGGATTCCTCATTATCCATGCTGGAAGCTTGTCTGGAGCTAGTAGCCAGATGGATGAACAAATTGTGTCTCAAACTTAATGGATCTAAAACAGAACTTATGGTCCTTGAGAATATTCCTTCTCCTCAAGGGGCCCTGTGTTGGCCAGGATGTCTTGGTCACCCGTCCCCAAAATGGCTATAAAAATGTGGGGTATGATTGAATAAAATGATTTCTATGGATACCCAGGCCCCCAAACTATTAGCCAGCTGCTTCGGAACCCTATGTATGTTACGCAAGATTCTACCTTCACTTCCCCCCTTGAGAAGGCTGGTAGTCCCAGCATCGATCCTCTCCCACCTGGACTGAGGTAACGCACTCTATCTTGATGCTCCCAAGGCAGTCATTCAAAAATTACAAGTGGTACAGAATGCTGCTGCCCACACTTTGTTTGGGACTCCTAGTTTGAGTATGTCAGACAAGGCCTGGACAACCCATTTACTACCAGTTGCCCAACAAATTGAATTCAAAGCATTGTATACTGCAGATGGAGCCCTTCGTGCAACTGGGCCTCCCATCCTATGCCAGCTTGTCATCCCCTACAACCCCAAAATGCTTCTAAGAGATACCAAAGCACACCTGGTAACTGTCCCTGGTACAGAAAGAGCTAGCAGTGGAGAACGGTCCTTTCACCTTAATGTGGCCACACTCTGGATTCCCTCCCCCCAGTCATCTGATCCATGGACAATGAGCTGTACTTTGGAAAATGTCCCAAGACCTGGCTTAGGATGGACTAACCCACCAGGTGTCACCTCTGGCCTTAGTGGAAGAGTGCTCTCAACCAGCAGGGGGATGTCTGCGGCTTGCCATGCGCTCTATAAATACCATACCATAGCACAGTATAGCATAACATATGAGAATCAGCAAAGTCAGAGAGCTAGCCAGAAAGGTGCAATCACAGAAAAACCCTATAGGCAAATGATGCAACAAGGAGGGAATCTTTCTTTGCTAAATAAAGACATCCATATAAACCAATCACAATTCCTTCCTCGGGACGTCTTTCTTCTCTCAGATGTCTTGCGGTTGTCTCACAAGAGGCCAGTCAGATCATAAAAACAGAGCAATTTCTGATTATATGAAATGCAGCAATGCATCAACTGTTTTTCTACTTTGAACAACAAATCTCATGTCTTACTTTTTTCAAAATGTCAAAAATACACAGTTATGAAGTTAATTTCAAATGTATGATCTCACGAGCGGGTCGTAAGAGATGAACAGGAAGTACAGACCGCTCGTAGTCCAACCAGGGGACTGTGTGTCGGGCTCCCGTGATTGTCTCACAGGAGCTGTACGTTTGTAAACTAAATAATTAATACATGATGCATACTTTACTGACTTTATTTTTAAACATTAGCGTCCAATAATAACTGACCAGGTAAAAAGAACCATTTACAACCTTTACAACAGATTATAGCAAAATGTATAACTCTGCAATCTTGTGAGTCTCTCGCAAGGGAAATTAAACACCTTTAAAATAGATGTAAATAGTGAAAATACATAATTTAAAGTATAGTAAAAACTGTTCAGTGTCTTTTTAAAATATAAATATGAAGTTTATGTAAAGATACAAACAAAGACTTTGAAAACTATGCTGGGAATATTTCTGTGTATGTGAGCTATAAAAACTAAGACGTTAAGCATTCATAGTGCAAGCATTGTTAGAGTAGTTAGTGTCTATGTATTTTTAAATCTATTTTTATTTAAAAACAACCCTAGAAATTCTCTGAATAAATTAAAGGTTAAAGTAACGTTATATTTAGGTATAATAAAAATATGAGTTTTTGTTTAAAGAAACCTTAGAAATTCACTGGAAAAACCAAGGGATAAAGTAACATTATAGTTTGGTGAATTTTTCAGAGACAACGTTAATGTTCTGAACTAAAATATTCACAGACATTATGGTGGTCATTACAAACCTGGCGGACGGTGTTAAAGCGGCGGTAAGACCGTCAACAGGCCACCAGTAAAAAAATTGTAATTACTACTGTGGCGGAAACCGCCAACAAAGACAGCCACTTTAACACTCCGACCGCCACGGCGGTACAAACAAACAGCGCGACGGTCACCGCCAACAGACAGGCGGGAGACAATGTACCGCCCACACTATTATGACAGGCCAATCCGCCACCTTTTCCGGGGCGGATAAACCGCGGATAAAAACACGGCGGAAACAGGAATTTCGAAGGGAAAACGCTCACCTTTACACACTCCACGAGGAACGAGGACACCATGGAACCGGAACTCCAAATCCTACCTGCAATAGTCTTCCTGCTCCTCTACCAGGAGCATGAATGCCGGCGGCAAAGACCACGGTGAGTACTGCACCTACGACACAGGGGAGGGGGGAGGCAAAAAACAGGGACACACATACGCAACACCCCCACACCCACCCCCCCCACCCACTACAACACACACACTAATGCATATCAATACATCACAGTTACACCCCCCAACCCCCCCGGAAGAATCAAAGACCAAAGAAAATGAGTGTAACCATCGGAATATATTAAAAACAAATAGGCAGAAACATCTATATATATACACCATGTACAAAATAAATACCAGGCATAGTAGTCCAGGAACTGCACAAAGAAAGTCTGTGGAACACTGGGACCACACTGTATGGGAGAGGCCCACACAAGATCCCCGACCATGACGGAGAGAACACTGCAGGGGCATCAGATACCAAGAAAACAGGCACCTCAGGTGGAGGGAAAGGGGGGTTCAGCCGCTTGAGTGCACAATGCCAAATCCACGAGGGGGCCACATGCCCACTGTTCAATCCTGGGGAGTGCAATGCCACAGTCTCTCAAGTCTCTACAGTGGGTGGGTTGCCCACTGTTCAATCCTGGGGAGTGCAAAGCCACAGTCTCTCAAATCTATACAGTGGGTGGCTTGCCCACTGTGCAATCCTGAGGAGCGCAAAGCCACAGTCTCTCAAGTGGATAACAGTCTCCACTGGTTCTGGAGGGGGACTGGTGCTCAGAGTGCTTCATCCTGTGAAGGACAGAGGTAGTGGATGGATATCTCCACTGGTTCAGGAGGGGGACTGGTGCCCAGAGTGCTTTATCCTGTGAAGGACAGAGGTAGTGGATGGATCTCTCCACTGGTTCTGGAGGGGGACTGGTGCCCAGAGTGCATCACTCACCCCGTGACGGACCCAGTTGCGTCAGTGCCCCTGCCGCTCATGGGCTAGCGGTGTTTGAGTTGGCGGTGCCCTGTTCAGCGGTACTTGAGTTGGCGGTGCCCTGTTCAGCGGTGCTTGAGTTGGCGGTGCCCTGTTCAGCGGTGCTTGAGTTGGCGGTCCTTCATGGCCCAGCGGGGCTTTTGCTGGCGGTCCTTTATGGCCCAGCGGGGCTGGTGCTGGCGGTGGCCTCCTGGGCAGCTGGGCTGGGGCTGGCGGTGGCCTCCTGGGCAGCTGGGCTGGGGCTGGCGGTGGACTCCTGGGCAGCTGGACTGGGGCTGGCGGTGGCCTCCTGGGCAGCTGGGATGGGGCTGGCGGTGGCCTCCTGGCCAGCTGGGCTGGGGCTGGCGGTGGACTCCTGGGCAGCTGGGCTGGGGCTGGCGGTGGCCTCCTGGGCAGCTGGGCTGGGGCTGGCGGTGGCCTCCTGGTCAGCTGGGCTGGGGCTGGCGGTGGCCTCCTGGCCAGCGGGGATGATGGCGGTCTTCTCCGCTGTGCAGCTCTTCCCAGACTTGCCGGGTTTCTTGTGGCCCTTCCCCACCTTGGAAGGTGTCACAGCTGACTCCACACTCCCACCGGGAGCAGCTTTGGTGGCTGGAGTCTTCCCCCTCTCCCGCCGGGCACTAGCCAACTTCTGATGCTTCACAGGTGGGGGACTGTCTGTGCTGTGGCTCCGTGCCACACTGGCTGTCCTGGTGGCCGGTGCGCTCCACATACCGGTGACTACAGGCACCACTGGTGCCGGATATGTTTTGGCTGAGGTGCTCCTTCGGGACCTATGAGATGGACGGGGTGGGGGAGGTGTGGGAAAAAGGTCAAGGCTGGACAGGAAAAGTTTTTGGGACACACTTGGACGGGTAGCTGGAGGGGGTTTGGGAGTGGAGGAAGAGGTGGTGGTAGTAGGAGGTGTTCGTTTGGTGACCTTGGGTGAAGGTGCATGCGCTGGAGGCTGTCGTGAGGTGGATGGCTGTTGGGTGGGTGTGTGCCTGCGTTTGTGTATCTTGGGAGGGGGCATCACAGACACACTGGGAGAGGACACAGGGGATGTGTGAATGGTAGTGGAGGTGGTGACTGCACGTGAGCGGGGTGTGCTGGTGTGTGTGCTGGTGAGGGACGTAGTGGCTGTAGAGGTAGTGCATGCAGGTGTGAGTGTAGACGAGACTGGGAGGGAGGAGGGAGACGACGAGGAGGGGGACACAGTGGAGGCAGTGGATGTTGGTGTGTCTGCATGTGTGTGTTGCTTGCGTGAGTGCCTGTGGGATGTGTGGTGCTTATGTTTGCCAGAGCTTCCCTTGTGTGTTGAGGTGTGTGCAGGCCGGTCTGATGGTGTGCTTGGGATAGGCAGAGGTACAGGGGATTGGGTCTGGGTGGAAGAAGTTGGAGGGGGAGGCTAGAGACGGGGACAATGGCTGCCATCAGTGCTGAGGCCAGAGTTTGAAAAGCTCGGTGAAGGGCCGCCTGACCAGAATGAATGCCCTCCAGGAATGCATTAGTTTGTTGCAACTGCCTTTCTACACCCTGGATGGCATTCAAAATGGTAGACTGCCCAACAATGAGGGACCTGAGGAGGTCAATGGCCTCCTCACTGAGGGCAGCAGGAGTGACTAGGACAGGGCCTGAGGTACCTGGGGCGAAGGTGATGCCCACCCTCCTGGGTGAGCGGGCACAGGGCGAAGGCTGAGGGGCTGCTGGGAGGGCGGTGCTGGTAGGGGGGGTGGCAGCTGTACCTGTACATGCGGGGGGCACAGATGTTGCCGCTACCACAAGGGAGCTTCCATCAGAGGACGAGTCCGTGTCGCTGGTGTCATCTCCTGTCCCCGCCGTGGAGCTCCCCTAGCCCTCCGTCCCACTGGTGAATTCCGAATCCGTAGTCTCGCCCTCCAGGGCCATGTGGGATGCAGCTCCCTCGTGCTCCGGTGCCACTGCTCCTCCGTCTGATGATGCTAATGCACACAAGAACAGGGAGACCACAAAAAGGGAGGGGCGACAGAAGAAAGACATGTTGAGTGCATGGATTACCGCTACCGTTGGCAGACATGACAGACACAGAAGCCCCCTGCACTACACCACGCTCTTGGGCTCCAATGTTCAATTCCTGGGAAATGACCTACAAGGCTATGGACGACATCTGCACACATAGATGACACAGGGGCATGACTAGCTGTACTTGGCACTCTACAGAGGTGGGCTGGGGTGCCACATGGCCTGCCTTACGGAGGGGCCTTGCCTACGGAACTCGCCCTGGCCTAGGGAAACCCACAGCCCTCCTCCCCCACCCAGACAACTCCACTGCGTGCAAAGTCAGCAGAATGAGAGTGTACTCACCCCCTTGTGTCTGCTGTGATGCCCTCAAGCGCCCATCCAACTCCGGGTAGGCCACCCCAAGGATCCTGAACATCAGGGGGGTCATGGTGCGACGGGCACCCCTCCCACGTTGGGAGGCCATCCCCAGCTGAGCCTCTGCCGTCTTCTTGCTCCAGCGGCGAATGTCCTCCCATCTTTTCTGCCAGTGGGTGCTCCGTCTGTGGTAGACCCCCAGGGTCTGGACTTCCTTGGCGATGGCACGCCAAATATCTTTCTTCTGGTGGGCGCTGACCTACATGAAATGTACAGGGGAAGAAGAGAAGTCATTACCAACGCCACCGTCAAAGTGATTGGCCCCCATCCCTACCCTTGCCATGTGGCACATGCATTCGCCGTTTTTCATGCACGCAGCACTCTGCCCCCTTCCTTCTTACATCCAGCCCTCTCCACACAGGCATAGCCCATACAACATGCTCCCTGTGTACTTACCTGTTTGTCTGGAGGACCGTAGAGTAGCGTGTACTGGGGGAGGACCCCATCCACGAGCTTCTCCAACTCCTCCGATGTGAAGGCAGGGGCCCTTTTCCCCGACGCACAAGCCATTGTCTCTCCCAGACCGAGGTCACAGCAGCACTTGCAGTGTAGGTCCTCTCCTGTCGAAGATCAGGTATCGAGTGATTGAACAGATAGAAGATGGCGGTCACATCCGCGGCGGTGCGTACCGTCACCGCCGGCGTACATCGTCATTGGCTCCTGGGACCTATAGGGTCCAATGTTAACCAATGCACCATTGCGCCGCGGTCTTCGACCGCCTACCGCGACGGAGTACAATGCCAGCACAGTTACCTCACATCTCAATGTCCCACTTTAGAGGTCAGGCAGCCACCATTTCAGGGGCCCACATGGCTTCATTTTCAACTGCGTTACACATACCTAGGCCTAGACTCAACACACATACAGGCCACCTTTTGTGTATGATTGGTGTTCTGGGTAAACTGTGGGTACGTATCTCTGAGTTGTTTGACTCTGTGCTCGCTGTTGTCCTTCATAGGCACCGTCCGCTGGGACATGTGAGGAGATGGCGGCATCCTCCGGTGTACCGACCGTTGGTGGACCTGTCGACAATGGAGGAGCGACATTTGATAATCACCTACAGGCTTGACCGTGCCACAATCCGGGAACTGTGTACCCAGTTGGACCCAGACCTAATATCAGCTATCTGCCATCCCACAGGAATCCCCCCTCAAGTGCAGGTGCTGTCAGTGCTCCATTTCCTTGCAAGTGGGTCATTTCAAACAACTGTGGCCATGGCATCAGGGATGTCCCAGCCTATGTTTTCCAACGTATTGTCCAGAGTGTTGTCTGCCCTTCTGAAACACATGCGGAGCTACATCGTTTTCCCTCAGGTGGAGGATTTGTCTACAGTGAAAGGTGATTTCTATGCCCTGGGACATATCCCCAACATCATAGTTGCAATTGATGGGACCCATGTGGCTTTGGTCCCCCCCCACAGGAGTGAACAGGTGTACAGAAACCGGAAGAGTTATCATTCTATGAATGTACAGATGGTATGTTTGGCAGACCAGTACATTTCCCATGTAAATGCCATGTTCCCTGGCTCAGTGCATGACGCTTACATCCTGCGGAATAGCAGCATCCCTTATGTGATGGGTCAACTCCAGAGGCACCGTGTGTGGCTATTAGGTGAGCACCTGGAAGCTACTCAGTGGGAATGGTTGTCTGGGTCTGGGGTTATCCCTCCAGGTTAGTGTGTGTCTAACAGTTGCCCCTCGCCATTTGCAGGTGACTCTGGTTACCCCAACCTGTCATGGCTACTGACCCCAGTGAGGAATCCCAGCACAAGGGCAGAGGAACGCTACAATGAGGTCCATGGGCGAACTAGGAGGGTGATCGAGCGGACCTTCGGCCTCCTGAAGGCCAGGTTCAGGTGCCTCCATATGACAGGTGGATCCCTATTCTACTCACCAAAGAAGGTGTGCCAGATCATCGTGGCCTGCTGTATGCTTCACAACTTGGCTTTGCGACGCCAGGTGCCTTTTCTGCAGGAGGATGGTCCAGATGGTGGTGTTGTTGCAGTTGTGGAGCCTGTGGACAGTGATGAGGAGGAAGCAGAGGAAGAAGACATGCAGAACAGGGACTCAGTGATCCTGCAATATTTCCAGTGAGACACAGGTAGGAATACAAACCTGCCTACTACATGTACTTTGACACTACTACCTCTCTCCTGTCTGTCGTTTTCACCCAGTGTATGGTCACTGAGTTGTCACTTTCCCTTACGATTTCACAGATGTGGGTCCCACTGTGTGACATCTGCTTAGATTCCTCATGGACTAGAGCTGTGTGACATAGGTATGTTGACATTACTATTTAAAAAACATTTTGTCACTGTAATTGCTAATACACTATTTCGAAATCACAGACAGACTCCAGATCATTTTGTGCTTTAGGTGTGTTTATTTAAATGCTCAATATTGGAGGGGGTAGTGAAATGGTGAGGGGTGATGGCGGAGGAGTGTCCATGGCAGAGTCCAGTCTATTAGTCTCACAGGTGCATTGCCCATATGGGCATAGGAAGTGGAGCTGGGGCAGTTTAATTATGGGCAGGGTGACAAAGTGGGACAGTAGGATGACAATCAGGGTGGTCTCATTTCTTGGCGGGGGACTAGGCATTGTGCTCTGTCTTTGTCCTGGATCTCAGGGACCGTTTGTGGGGTGGTTCTCCCTCTGCAGGGGGTGAGGTGCTTGTGTGGTGGTCCTGTGGCGGGGCGTCCTGTCCACTAGCGCCGGCGGAGGTGGTGGCAGTTCATCGTCCATGCTAGTGTCAGGGGCCCCTTGTAGTGCCACAGTGTCCCTCCTGGTGTTGAGTACTTCCTTCAGCACCCCTACGATGGTGCCCAGGGTGGAGCTGATGGTTCTGAGTTCCTCACTGAAGCCCATATACTGTTCCTCCTGCATGCACTGGGTCTCCTTAAACTTGGCCAGCACCGTTGCCATCGTCTCCTGGGAGTGGTGGTATGCTCCCATGTTGGAGTAGAGGGCCTCGTGGAGAGTGGGTTCCCTTGGCCTGTCCGCCCCCTGTCGCACAGCAGCCCTCCCAGTTCCCCTGTGTTCCTGGGCCTCCCTCCCCTGGACCGTGTGCCCACTACCACTGCCCCCAGGTCCCTGTTGTTGTTGGGGTGGTGGGTTATCCTGGGTTCCCTGTAGTGGTGGACACACAGCTGATTGACGTGTCCTGGGGACGGAGGTATGGGCCCGCTGGGTGGCTGCTGTGCTGGTGTTTCCAGAGTGGAGAAGGTCTGTGGTGGCCTGTGACTGGGTGAGGGGAACCGACTATCCAGAGGTCCCAGATGGGCTGGGCTGGTCATCTAGATCCAGTTGGACAGAGCTGCTGTCATCACTGTGGGCCTCTTCTGTTGGTTGTGTGGACATGTGTCGACCCTCCTGTCCGGTGACGTTGGGTAGGGATCCTGCAGGGGTATAAAAGGATGTTTATTAAATCTGTGTGTGTAATGGTGTGCAATGGGTGGGTGACCGTGTACCCCAGTGCTCGCATTCCTGTGTGGGAGCTTGTGTGATGATGGTTTAGGTGGGTGTATGGGTATGTGCAGTGGGCATGCTTTGGTGATGGGTGTCCATGCTTTGTTGTTGCATGCAGAGCTTGGTGTTGGGATGTGTGGTTAGTGATGTTGGGACATGTGTGAGGAGTTGGGGTGCTGGGGGAGAGGGTGAGGGTGGGGGTATGTGATAGCATGCAGGTAGGGTGGGGGATGTAATAGTAAAGCTTTGTCTTACCAGAGTCCATTCGTCCAGCTACTCCTGCGAGGCCCTCAGGATGCAGAATCGTCAAGACCTGCTCCTCCCATGTTGTTAGTTGTGGGGGAGGAGGTGGGGGTCCGCCGCCAGTCCGCTGAACCACCAGGTGGTGTCTTGAGACCACGGAACGCACCTTCCCCCGTAGGTCGTTCCACCTCTTCCTGATGTCCTCCGGATTTCTTGGGTGCAGTCCCACTGCGTTGACCCTGTCCACTATTCTTCGCCATAGCTCCATCTTCCTTGCAATTGAGGTGTGCTGCACCTGTGATCCGAATAGCTGGTGCTCTACCTGGACGATTTCCTCCACCATGACCATGAGCTCCTCCTCCGAGAACCTGGGGTGTCTTTGCCGTGCCATGGGGTGGTGTAGGTGATGTGTGGGGTGGAGTGTGTGGTGATAAGTGTGCTGATATGTAGTGGTGTGTTGTGTGAGGTGCGTGGAAGTTGTGTGGGTGATGGTGTTGTGTGCCTGTGGATGCTGTTGTTCTTGCTGGTGCTGTCTCTCTCTGGCCTTCTTTCTGAATTTTTGGTCGTAGGGGTTTGTGGGTGATGTGGGTGTATGTTTTATATTGTGTGCGGGAGTGGTGTGTGTATGTGTATCAGGTGTGTGTATTTTGAATTGTCCAATGTGGCTGTGTTTTGTAAAAGTGTGTGTATTTTGAGCGCCGCAGTGTGTACCGCCAATGGAATACCGCGGTTGAAAGACCGCCGCGTGGATTCGTGTGTCGTGATGGTGTGGGCGTATTTCTGTTGGCATGACGGTGTCGGTTTTGTTTTCGCCAGTTTATCACTGACCTTTGGTGTGGCGGACTTGTGTGGGTGTCTGACATTTGGCGGTTTCCGAGATGTGGGTCATAATAGCTGTGGCGGAATTCCGCGGCCACGGCGGTGTGTTGGCGGTCTTCTGCCCGGCGGTAAGCGGCTTTTACCGACAATGTTGCAATGACCGCCTATGTCTTCTTTAACAATAACAAAACGTTTGGCTAGACATTTGCCATAACATGTGTTGCTTTGCCAAAATGAACTTTAAAAAACATATTTAATTCAATTAGTTGCTAACATGGTCCAGATTGAAAAACACTTGGCAGGTGAGGTCCCATTAATATGACTGCTGTGAGGGGTCAGCAGAATGGATAACAAAAGATTAATATAGTGGTTGCTCTAAATACCTTTTGCCACATATTAGAAAAACAAGGTTCTGGAGGTGGTAATGTGTGGCAACGTTTGTGCATATTTGCAGTGTGGCATTTTATTGTGCTGGCAATGTGTTCTATTGTCTTTTGTGCTGCTTTATTGCAATGTGATTTTGTTTTGTTGTATTGCAGCTTTTATGTTGTGTTCTAGTTTGACTCTTTTGTTGTGTTTAGCCAGATTACGTTTTAATTGTGCTTTTATGAAGCTCTCTGTTTGTGACTGTATTCTGCTCAGTTGCTTACTTTACATATCTCACAAATGCGGATATATTTGCAACCAAAAGAATTACATGCCTTGAAAGTTCCTTTGACAAGCAACAGTTTACCACTTTCTAAGGTGGTAAAATAGTGCTGCTCCCGCTCTTTTACCACGTTAGATACCAGTTAGCACAAAACCAGAACTACCACCACAGCTCACTTTAATTTGATGTGGCCTCAGATCCTATACCCCTGAATTTGATTTCAAGAATGACAAGATTGTAAATCAGAATATTGAGACAAAACCAATGAGTGATATAAATATTGTCCTAACTGACGTTCACACACATATTATCCCAATAGGTATACATTTTGCATTATTAAATCCAGGGGGTGCTATTTCTGTGAATGACATTTAAGGTACAATATTTTTGTCAGGGAATATTTAGTCAACAATATTCTTGTACCATACGGCCCCAAAGCATCAGTCTTATCAAAACTTGATTAAGGAAATATTTTGTTCACAGTCATAACCAAAGATCATCTTATCTTCCTCAAGATTGCCTTGAACTCATTTGCAATGTTGACCAAAGGAATAAAAGAGACAACCATATCTCTTGTGTCTTTTTTAACAATCAATTGCTTGTGGTCATAGCTGAAAATGTGTTCCAAATGGGCTGTACTGTACATAAAACTCTGGAGTGCACATTTATCAAGTACTTGCGCTGCCTCAAAGTCATGCAAAGAGGCACAAAGGCCCTCATTACAACCCTGGCGGTCGGTGTTAAAGCGGCGGTAATACCGCAAACAGGCCGGCAGAAACAAAAATGGGATTACGACCGTGGGGGAAACCGCCAACATAGACAGCCACTTTAACACTCTGACCGCCACGGAGGTAGAAACAAACATCGCGGCGGTCACCGCCAACAGACAGGCAGGAGACAAAGTACCACCCACCCTATTACAAGAGGCCTATCCGCCACCTTTTCCGGGGTGGAACCAACGCTATCAAAAGCACGGCGGAAACAGTACACAGAAGGGAAAACACTCACCTCTCGACACCCAACGAGGAACCAGGACGCCATGGAGCCCGAACTACACTGCCCATGTTGGTTTACCTCTTCTTCTACCAGGAGTACGAACGGCGGCGGCGGCGACCACGGTGAGTACTGCACCTACAACACAGGGGAGGGGGGAGGAAAGAGAGTGACACACACATGCAACATGCAACACCCCCACCCTCACCCTCACACACAACAACATACACACATACATGCAGCAACATTACATATACACCCCCCACCCCCTGGAAGAACGCAAGGACAAAAGGAAATGATTGTACCCATTGTATTCAAGAAAAATCCATTATTCCAAAGTCAAAATTCGGTATATACAAATATGTACACCAACTACACAAGTCTGGATAGTGTACTAATCATTGTCCGTGGACCACTGGGCCCAAAATGCATGGGCGAGGCCCACACATGATACCTGACTGGAAACGGTGAGAACACTGCAGGGGCATCAGATCTAAAATATGCAGGCACCTCAGGAGGTGGGGGGGCACCTCAGCCTGATAAACACACAACGCCACTGCTGCACGAGGGGGCTCCATGCCCATTGATGTATCCTGGGAAGTGCAAAGCCCACTGGGGACTGTCGCTGAGGCTGTAGATGTGCCGGGGGCGCTGCAGGTGGCAGTGCTTACGGTGGTGTCTGTTGCGGTGGTGCTTGCGGTGGTGCTTGCGGCGGTGTCTGTTGTGGCAGTGCTGGCAGAGGTGCTGGCGGCGGTGCATGGGTCAGCACCTGCAGAGGGACACAGCAGGACGTTTCCAGCAGCCTCAGACGGCTGCCCACTGGGGAAGAGGCTGGGGACTGTAGCTGAGGCTATAGACGTGCCGGGGCGGTGCAGGTGACGGTGCAGGTGGCGGTTATGGTGGCAGTTGTGGTGGCGGGGCAGCTAGCGGTGTTCGCTGCCATACAGGTTGGCGTGGTTGTGGACAGAAAGTGTGACACTGGTCCCTCAGTCGGTGCCACCATGCCCTCTCCTGACCTGCTCTTCAGCTTTTGGCCCTTCCCCACCTTTGATGGTGCCGCAGTTGTCTTGCCACCATCCCCTTTGGTTTTTGCTGAGCCCTTGGTGGCTGGTACTTTTGGCTTATCCCTACGGGATGTGGGCACCTTTTTCACCTTGGCAGGTGGCGGAATGTCCTTGCCCTCGCTACGTGGCACACTGGCAGCCCTGATGGGTGGTGCACTCCATGAACCCGCAGTTGCTGGCACCACTGTGCCTGGGGATTTGGTGGCTGAGGTGCTGGGCTGGGACCTGGAAAGTCTGGCCCTAGGGGAAGGACGGGGGAGAGGTGAAGGGAAGAGGTCAATGTTAGCCAGGAAGAGTGTCTTAGACGCACTGGGACGGGAAGATGGAGGGGGTTTGGGAGTGGAGGTAGAGGTAGTAGTTGTAGGAGGTGTACGCCTGCTGAATTTGGGTGAATGTGCATGGGCCGGAGGCTGTTGTGAGGTGGATGGCTGTTGGGTGGGTGTGTACCTGCGTTTGTGTACTTTGGGATGAGGGCTCACAGATTCACTGGGAGAGGACACTGGGGATGTGTGCATGGTAGTGGGGGTGGTGAGTGCATGTGAGCGGTGTGTGGTGATCGGCGTGCTGGTGATAGAGGCAGTGGCTGAGGATGAAGTGCATGCAGGTGTGAGTGGAGACGAGACAGGGAGGGAGGAGGAAGACGTGGAGGAGGGGGACACAGTGGAGGCAGTGGATGTTGCTGTGTCTGCATGGGGATGGTGCTTGTGTGAGTGCCTGTGGGATGTGTGGTGCTTATGTTTGCCTGAGCCACTCTTGTGTGTTGATGAGTGTGTTTATGAGTGTGCATGCTGGTCTGATGGTGTGCTTGGGATAGGCTGAGGTACAGGGGATTGGGTCTGGGTGGAGGAAGTTGGAGGGGGGAGACTGGACACAGGGACAATGGCTGCCATCAGTGCTGAGGCCAGAGCCTGAAATGCTCTCTGTTGGGCTGCCTTCCCAGAATGAATGCCCTCCAGGTATGCATTTGTTTGTTTCAAATCCCTCTCTACACCCTGGATGGCATTCACAATAGTAGATTGCCCAACAGTGAGGGATCTCAGGAGGTCAATATCCTCCTCACTGAGGGCAGCAGGGCTGACTGGGGCAGGGCCTGAGGTGCCTGGGGTGGTTCTGGGAGGGCGGTGCTGGTAGGGGGGGTGGCGGCTGTACAGAGGTGCCCACCACCGCAAGGGAGCTCCCATCAGAGGAGGAGTCGCTGTAACTGCTGTCTGCTCCTGTCCCCGCCGTGGAGCTCCCCTCGCCCTCCATCCCGCTGGTGGCTTCAGACTCCGTTGTTTTGTCCTCCAGGGCCAAGTGTGTTGCAGCTCCCTCCTGCTCCGGTGCCAATGCTCCTCCGTCTGATGATGCTATTGCACACAAGAACAGGGAGACCACAAAAAGGGCGGGGAAAGACATGTTCAGTGCATGCAACAACACTACCGTTGGGGGACACAACACACATGGGGCAGCCCTCTGTACTATGCCATGCACTAACAGTTCCTAGAAATTTCAACTGACCATGGGATACGGGGCCTAAGACCAATTACTGCACACCTGGAAGTCACAGGAGCCTGACTAGGCGTAGATGGCTCTTACCATTTGTGGGGTTGGGGTGCCACATAGCCTGCCTCACAAGGGACCTTGCCTACCAACTTTGCCCTGGCCTAGCGGAACTCACTGCCCACCTCCCCCACCCAGACACCTCATAATGCACGCAGAGTCAGCTGAATGAGAGTGTACTCACCCTCTTGTGGCTGCTGTGATACCCTCAAGTGCCCATCCAACTCCGAATAGGCCACCGCCAGGATCAGGAATATCAGGGGGGTCATGGTGCGACGGGCACCCCTCCCACATTGGGAGGCCATCCCCAGCTGGGCCTCTGCCGTCTTCTTGCTCCAGCGGCGCAGGTCCACCCATCTTTTACGGCAGTGGGTGCTCTGTCTGTGGTAGACCCCCAGGGTCCGGACGTCCTTGGTGATGGCACGCCAAATACCCTTCTTCTGGTGGGCGCTGACCTAGAGGAATGGTACAGGGGGAAAAGGAAATTACTTACCCGTCCGGACCGTCATACTCATTGCCCCCCAGTTCCCACCCTTGCCCTGACGCACATACACTCCCCATCCGAACATGCAGGCCTCAGCTCCCCCTGTATCTTCCATCCACACCACTCAAAACAGGCATTGCCCATGCAGCATGCTCACAGTGTACTCACCTGTTTGTCTAGAGGACCGTACAGTTGCGTGTATTGGGGGAGGACCCCATCCACTAGTTTCTCCAACTCCTCTGAAGTGAAGGCAGGGGCCCTTTCCCCAGACACATGAGCCATCGTCGCTTCCAGACTGAGGTCACAGCAGCACTTGCAGTGTAGGTCCTCTCCTGTTGAAGGTCAGGTATCAAGTGAATTAACAGACAGAATATGGCGGTCACGTCCGCGGCGGTGCGTACCATCACCGCCGGCGTACATAGTTATTGGCTCCTGAGACCCATAGGGCCCAATGTTAACCAATGCTGAATTGCCCCAGTGGGTCTTTTAAAACAACAGTGGCAATGGCATCAGGGATGTCCCAGCCAATGTTCTCTAACGTGTTGTCCAGAGTGTTGTCTGCCCTGCTGAAACACATGCGCAGCTACATCGTTTTCCCTCAGGTGGAGGATTTGCCCACAGTGAAAGGTGACTTCTATGCCCTGGGTCATATCCCCAACATCATTGGTGCCATTGATGGGACACATGTGGCATTTGTACCCCCCCAGCAGAAATGAACAGGTATACAGAAACCGGAAGAGCTAACATTCTCTGAATGTGCAGATGGTGGGTTTGGCAGACCAGTACACCTCCCATGTCAATGCCAAGTATCCTGGCTCTGTGCATGATGCTTACATTTTGAGGAATAGCAGCATCCCCTATGTGATGGGCCAACTCCAGAGGCATTGTGTGTGGCTAATAGGTGAGGCCAAGGTCCCACTACAGTTGAAGATATTTACACTTCTAGCAAAATAATCTCTTACAAGAAATTATATACACATAATTGCATTGAAGATCCTTTTCCGACAAATCACATTTCATAAATATAACTTGTTGCTGATCATCTGTGAAAATTACAACTCAAGTACACTACAAGGTTTCTGGGTATGGGGCTGTCCCTAAGGGTTAGTGTGTGTCTAACAGTTGTCCCTCAACATTTGCAGGTGACTCTGGTTACCCAACCTGTCATGGCTACTGGCCCCAGTGAGGAATCCCAGGACAAGGGCAGAGGAACCCTACAATGAGGCACATGTGCGAACTAGGAGGGTGATCGAATGCATCTTCGGCCTCCTGAAGGCCAGATTCCAGTGCCTCCATCTGACAGGTGGCTCCCTATACTACTCACCGAAGAAGGTGTGCCAGATAATCGTGGCCTGCTGTCTGCTGCACAACCTGGCTTTGCTATGCCAGGTGCATTTTCTGCAGGAGGATGGGCCAGATGGTGGTCTTGTGGCAGCTGTGGAGCCTGTGGACAGTGAAGAAGAGGAGGGAGAAGAAGAGGATTTTGACAACCGAAACAACATCATCATGCAATACTTCCAGTGAGACACAGGTAAGAAGATGCCACTGCTTCCCACATCTCATTCTATTGTTGGAACTAGCATAAGTGTGTCATTTTCATTTAGTGTATCGACCCTGACTTGTCACTTTGACTTTCCATTTCACAGATTTGGGTCCCACTTTGTGCCCTCTGCTATGTTTACTGCTGGCCTACAGCTGTGTTACACTGGTATGTGAACAAGTAAATTGACATTGCTATATTCCATAGTTATTGCAATTACACATTTGTGAAAGCACAGACTAACTCCAGATTGTTTTATGATTGAATTGTGTTTATTCCTGTGCTAATAAGTGGAGGGGGTTGTAAAATGGGCTGGGGAGATGGTGGAGGAATGCCCATGGCAGAGTCCAGTCTATTTGTTTCACAGGTGTTTTGTCCAAAGGGGCATAGGAAGTGGAGCAATGGCAGTTTAAAGATGGACAGGGTGACATAGTGGGACAGAAGGGTGACATTCAGGGGGGTCTCATTTCCTGGCGGGGGTCTTGGTAATGTTCTCTGTCTTGTTCCTAGATCTCAGGGACCGTTTGCAGGGTGGTTCTCTATCTGCAGGGGGTGGGGTGCTGGTGTCCTGTTGTTCCTGTGGCGGTGCCTCCTGTCCACTAGCACCGGCGAAGGTGGAGGGCTATTCATCGTCCAGGCTAGTGTCAGGGGCCCTTTGTTATGCCACTGTGTCCCTCCTGGTGTTGGCCATGTCTGCCAGCACCCCTGCAATGGTGACCAGGGTGGTGTTAATGGACTTCAAATCCTCCCTGATCCCAAGGTAGTGTTCCTCCTGCAGCCGCTGGGTCTCCTTAAACTTGGCCAGTACCATTGCCATTGTCTCCTGGGAATGATGGTAAGCTCCCATGATGTTGGAGAGTGCCTCGTCGAGAGTGGGTTCCCTGGGCCTGTCCTCCCCCGTCACACAGCAGTCCTCCCAGTTTCCCTGTTATCCTGTGCCTCTGTCACCTAACCCGTGTGACCACTGCTACTGCCCCCAGGTCCCTGATTTTTTTGGGTTGGTGGGTTTGCCTGGGTTCCCTGTAGTGGTGGACACACTGCTAATTGACGTGTCCTGGGGACAGAGGGCTGGGCCTGCTGGGTGGGTGCTGTGCTGGTGGTTCCTGAGGGGGGATGCTCTGTGGTGGCTTGTGACAGTGTCAGGGGAACTGACTGCCCCGAGGTCCCAGATGGGCCGGGCTGGTCATCTTGATCCAGTTGTGCAGAGCTGCTGTCATCACTGTGGGCCTTTTCTGTGGGGGGACTGGATATGTCTGGAACCTCCTGTCCGGTGACGTTGGGTAGGGGTCCCGTTGGGGTGTAAATGCATAATTATTGTATCTGTGTGTGCCATCGTGGAATGAAAGGGGACTTTGTGCACTTCTAAGCCACTCTTTGAAGTCTCCACCACTTCAAAGGCACATTTGGGTCTTTAAACCGGGTCAATGACCCTACCAACTCAGACACTTCTTGACATGATACCTACTAGGAAAGGAACTGTGAACCAGAACCGGCAACCTGCTAGGAGAAGCTGCCTGGCTGCTCAAAGGACTGACTTGACTGCTTTGCTGAAAAGGACTGCTGTTATGCTGTTGCCGTGCTACCTTGCTGCCCTCTGGCTCTGCTGAGAAGTGCTCTCCAAGGGCTTGGATTGAGCTTGCCTCCTGTTTCTTGACGTCTCAGGGCTAAAAAGACGTAATCTCTGCAAAGAACTGTGCGGCAAAAATCAACTCACAGCCTGCCGGAATCGACACAGAGCCTGCCCTGTGGTGAGAAAATCACTGCAACGCCGAACCGGAACGATGCAGCCAAGCTCCTCGATTGGAGACCGACGCAGCCCAGCTCCCCGAGTGGAGACCGACACAGCGCCAGCATTGCGACCAGAACTTCGACACATTGCCCACTGGATTGAGACATAGCCGAGCCAGAACGACGCAGCCTGACTTCCTACAAGAGGAATCGACGCAGCGCCAGCCGTGCAACAGAAATTTCCCTGCATCTCCCACTAGATCGACGCAGCTCCTGTGACTTCACCCTGCACGCCCAGGATTTCTCTGCATTGTCCCCGGGGCGTCCAAATACCCCGCAGCCCAAAGAGGATCCAAGCCTGAGCGCCGGAAATCAATGCAAAGCCCTTGCTGCATGGAAAAGCATCGAAGCATCGTCTGTGTGCGCCCGGAGAAACCGAGGCACACCTCCCCGTTTTCCACACATCTCCTCCATCTACGTCCTATGCAGATAATGTAGAAGCAAACCAGGTACTTTGTGCTTGCAAGAGACACTTGTTGCTTTTAAGAACGTAAACCTAATCTTAGCATTATAAAAGTGATATTTCAAATTGTACTTATCAAATCTTGATCATTTTGACCTCAATCAATTCAGATAAATATTCTATATTTTTCTAAACCTATGTGGTATATTTTGTGGGGTTTCTACTGTGTTATTGCATCATTTATTGCACAAATACTTTACACATTGCCTTCTAAGTTAAGCTTGACTGCTCAGTGCCAAGCTACTAGAGGGTGGGCACAGGATAATTTGGATTGTCTGTGACTTACCCTGACTAGAGTGAGGGTCCTTGCTCGGACAGGGGGTAACCTGACTGCCAACTAAAGACCCCATTTCTAACACAATCCAAATACTTTTGGTAACCACAAAGTGCAAAACACGAATTTAAATTTAAAGTGTAATTACCAAATTGCAAATCACCAATGTACTAAGCATTCACAAATGCCAAAATTGTTTCATCAATAAGAAATTGTAGTAAAAAATGCCATTAATTCAGAGCATGTGGTAACAGGGCAAATGTTAAAAAACATGTCAAATGCTTTTAAACCATCACGTCACATCAAATGTCCAGTGTTACATGCTATGTTGCTTGATGATTTCTAATACACATCACAGACAAGCAATGATAAGGGAAGGTGATAAAAACATTTTCTAACAGAATTCTTATAACTGAAAAAATAGAAAGTGAATGCTAATCATAAAATGCAGTGCATAAAAGATGTCAAGCAGATATTTGTTGTCTACCTGTGTAATCATGACCCACACCAAATGTGACCAGTACTACTGAAAGGCACGTCATTACAAAAATGCTTTAGAGTGACCCGTGAAACAGTATATAAAGGATGCCATACAATACAAAACAATCACATTATTATTAAATTACTTCATAAATGAGTTGCAATGACTAGTCTATAACATTCCACCCTAATTGGTGATGTGACTTACACAACAGTGTGCATTTTCATTTTGCACAGCAAAGGTTCCCCACACTGTCCACTATTTTAAGGCTGATAATGTGGGGGTGCAGGACAATTCAACCTGCCTGCATGCAGGCCAACACAATTTGTGCATGGTCTTTGTTCAACTACATTGGAGGCTATACAAGTACACATGATTAAACCTCCTACATGAATAACCCCTCTCTACAAGTCACTGGAGGCATCGTCAATTTGTACCCTGTGTATCAGGTTCACATGGGGTAAGTACTGTTATTACATTTGCAAGTCACTTGGCTGAGTATCCAGTTCACGCAGGGGGATCTTGTCCTTAAACCTCTTTTAGAGTAAGGGACTAAACTGTCTCAGCCACAAAGCCGGAGTCCTTCTGTGATGTTGAGACAGAGGTCACACTCCGATCCATTGTACTTATTCTACTACCCAGTGTATTAGTGACATACAATTGTCTCAGTTGCAGAAGCAATTGTAAATCAAAGTTCCAATATACTTGTGGAAGATGTTTGCTAATGTCTTGGAAATAGGGATGAGATGCATACAGCCGCAGTCTTTGGTGTGGCCTTCTGGGTCATTTGCTGGTCTGTGTTTGAGGTGGCTATGGGCGTATTACATTGGTTTCCACACTTCCTTGTACTGAAGATGTTATTTTATCAGTAACCATAGTGTCTGTCTATTCCTCACCTGTGGCAGACAAGAAGTCTGCATCTCCATTATACAAATTCATGGTTTCTTATTGTCTTTTGTAGCATAGTAGCACCCATTTAAAGATTTCAAAATAATATTTATGGCGTTTTTGATGATCCCATGAGCAAACTATTTTTTTTTACAAATATAACAGTTACATGTGTATTGCAACAAGCTCCTCTTGTACAGTTTTCGAATACATTTAAGGCTGTAGTTCTGTTTGTCGATTATGATATGACAGTTGACTTATAATTTGATGGACCTGCATTTGCATCATCTTCTATACTACTGGTGGCAGTTGACCTGCGCCCTGTGTCTGATACCAGAGTGTATTGCTCCATCTCTTCTGTGAGTATGGGAAGTTTCATGACTTCTTCCTTAACCACCCAAAGATCCCTTAGATTCCTTTGCACATAGTTTGTCCTTGATTCTGGTACAAATAGCGTACCACCTTCTGTGCAACTCTTCAATACTGCATTGGCTGTTTCCTACAAAACTTGCATGGTCCTGAATAGTAGTCCATACATGTTTGGATGTCGAATTATGGACTTTTGTTTGCTATCTGACATTAAGGTGATCATGTTCTGGTACTTCCTGTAATAGCATTTTGAGCTTTTTGTCGGACACATTCTTCCTACGTGTTCTCTGTTCCTCCTTTGTAAGTGTTGTACCTGGTTAGACATTTTTCACAAATACAGTCACGTGTATTGCTCTGAACAGGTGTTAAAAGTGTGGAAAAAATGCCACAAAGAAATCTCTTTGGGGGAACATCCCCTTTGCATACATTATGCCTGGCACAGGCATAATGTAGCACAAAGGTTTTTCAAGGTGAAGTAATGCATGCATTGCAGCAACTTGTAAATCTGGAGCTGCGATTTTGGTCTCATTTGGCCACATTAGCTTAACAAATTATGCTAATGTGGTGCAAGGAGGTACTAAGGGCTCTTAAATATGCCCCTTAGTTTTGGTGTGTCATCGGCTGCCGAACTTTTCCAAGACATTATACGATGCATCATACAACATGTTGTGAATGCATTTAACCATAGTAATGACATTTTGGTTTTTAGAGCTACACAGAAGGAGCCGGATAAACCCCTCACACAAGTATGTCAATTACTCAGGTATGACTTTAAGTGCCGACAAGTGTGAGTTTAATCAAATAAAACTGAAATTCTTTGGCACATGTTTTCTGTTGGGGGCATGAATCTTGATCCTGACAAAGTAAATGCTTTAACACATGCTAAACCCTCACAAGATATTTCACTGGTACATTCTTTTCTTAGAATGGTTAGATACTGTTCACAATATATAAAGGACTTTGTCACTGTCAGTGCTCCACTACGACAGTTAACTAAGAAAAGTGTTTCTTTTAAATGATCACAAGAATGTGAAAAGAGTTTCAAGCACATCAAACGTGACATAGAAAGTGCAACAGAAATGCCGTACTTCTTTCCAAAGCTCCATACCAAGATTGTAGTTGATGCCAGTCATGTTGGGTTAGGTGGCGTACTTATACAGCCTGGCATCCAAATAGGGGACAACATATTGTGGCCTATGCTACTTGATGTTCATCTCTTTACTGAGATGCAAAAAGGGTTTGTGAGTTGCTATTAGGAAGGGGCATTCCCTTCCTAATTGCGAGTCGCCATGCAATGTATGTTTGTTTTGTGACTGTGAATGCGGTCACAAAACAATTGCAGTTAGCACCAATTTTAAATTGGTGCTAACCCATTCGCAAATGGGAAGGGGTCCCCACGGGATCCCTTCCCCTTTGTGAATGGATGTGAAAATATTTTTTCAGAGTAGGCAGTGGTCCCAAGGACCATGGCTGCTGTGAAAAAATGAAAAGAAAATATTTATATTTTTTTTTAATGCATCCGTTAAGGAAAACAGGCTGCATGAAAAAAAAACACTGCTTTATTTAAATTCAGTCGCAGTCATGGTGTTCTGCTGTCCCCAGCAGGCCACCATCCCTGTGAGTGTGGCCATTGCCAATCAGGTCGCAAATTGCAACCTACCTCATGAATATTTATCAGGTAGGTCATTTGCAAACCCACTGGGAATGGCAAACAGTGTCATTGACGATGTTGTACATACGGTTTATTGAATCACAAAATCTGATATTTGTACATGTTGCCCTTAGTATTTTCACACTGTCCCTATGGAGCAGATTGTCAGTCATACCCCATATGACCTAGGGCGTTTTCGTATGATATGATACTTTAGCAAGTCATTTTTTTAAAATGACCAATTACAGATCCATGCTCTGGCCTTCTTAAAGTCTTTCTTTTTTTTCTCACCCTCCCGCACTCTTTCCATCTTCAAAAGTGTACGATGAAGTAGCTGAAGAGACTATCCAACACTGCACATGGTCGGTTTGACTATAACATCAGGAGATTTTAAAAGCAAAAGCTCCTCTGCATCTATCCTGGGCGTCAGAGTGGACCAAATCTCAAGAGTTTACATATCAGTAACAGTGGTTCTTTTGGGTTCATGAAATGGCCAAACGAGGCAACTCATAGTCACAAAGATAAAGTACTTTTATGACATTGAGGGAGCCATTACAGCCCTTAAAATGTGTAAGGAAGGGTGATTGTTTTTCTGCTTAACGAAAGGAATGTTTCTTTTAACGTGGTGCATGATAAACTATACAGGCTACGTGCACAGATGAATGTAATGTTTCATGTATGCCATATTTTATCATTGCATTGTTTGAAAGAATGTTTATGTTACAGTGTTTTAGAAATATTATTCTTTTTAATCATTGTATATTCGACATGAGAAACATATAGAATTTATTTAACCTGAAAGTGTATTCATGCTTAATTAGTTTGGCCGGAGAGAAGGCCCATATATATTTTTTCTGTGTCAAACCTTCAATGTGCAGTTTGCTTTTTGAATGTTTTTCTAAAGCTGCAGGTGCCAGGATCCGAGATGACTTAATAGGAATCTCATTGTCTACGATGATAAGTAAAGCCCGGCGGAATGCTTATGAGGATGTGAGGGGTATCCCAGTCGTGCAGCTGTAACTCTTGTGAAATTCCAGCATACAAGGTTGTACCAAGGTCAACGCCAAAGACCTAGAAGGCTGAAGTGTCAATTAGTAAATTATATTTTAGGGCTATGTTTTTTTAACTGGAAAAAGTATTTGCCTATGAGGTCATCCATGGAAGAAACAGGAGTTAAATGTAGTTTGGTTAGCGGTAAGCTTCAGGTTCCCTCTGCCCATAACCTACTTAGATACCTCTCTTTAACTTTAATTTTTATGTCTCTTCATGCTGCCAAACCTCTCTTGATGGAATCTTCTCCAGAAGTTCTGTTGTGCTGACTAGTTTCCTAAATCGATAGAATATTAGCATAGTTGTGATTTTAGATTAAATGGATTCAATTGTTTTTCCTCATTTTCTGCATTATTGCTATTGAATTAGTGGTGTTTTATAAGCTAGTTAAGTTTCATATTGTGGGACATATTGATTCACCTTTTGCTGTTCTATACACTTATACTATGATTTTGAGACTCATATATGTAAGTTTGACTTTGAGTCTGAATAAAGCCCTTTGAACTATAACTGGTCTCTGAGATTAAATGTGTGACAATTGAGTTTCATTGTAATAATTTGATGCATTGTTTCCTTATCCTTCGGAAGAGAGACGAAAATTCATTGGACCCCTGAATCTAGATTAGGGTCCAAAGCTGTACCAATATTTATCAATCAAGATATTTATATTCAGCACATAGGGTGCTCTGAATTAGTAAAAAAGGTGGGTGCAGTACACATGAGTTGTGAAGCAATTAAAGGATGAGATAACTCTTAATATGACAGCTACTGGCTGGTCTAGGAAAAGTTATTTGGGCCAAATGTCTACTTTGATCATGATGCTCATTAGATCAACAATATATTTATTCTGGTATAAAACCTAGGGCCGCCAGTATTTCAACAAGAATAACAAGTGTAGACATAAATATAAAAACGAATAACACATAAGTTGTTCCTAGATGAATCTCCTACCATTTCGGAAATACAGGGGGTCATTACAACCCTGGCGGACGGTGTTAAAGCGGCGGAAAGACCGCAAACAGGCCGGCAGAAAAAAAAAGGGAATTATGACCGTGGCGAAAACCGCCAACAAAGACAGCCACTTTAACACTCAGACCGCCACGGCGGTACAGACAAATAGCGTGGCGGTCACCGCCAACAGACAGGCGGGAGACAAAGTACCGCCCACAGTATCACAACCTACCAATCCGCCACCTTTTCCGGGGCGGATTCACCGTGGATAAAAACACGGCGGAAACAGCCATTTCAATGTGAAAACGCTCTACACACTCCACGAGGAAGGAGGACACCATGGAGCCGGAACTCCAAATACTCCCTGCAATAGTCTTCCTGCTCCTGTACGATCATCATCAACGCCGGCGCCGAAGACAACGTGATCACTGCACCTACGACATAGGGGAGGGGGGAGGCAAAAGTCACGGACACACACACGCAACACACACACCAATGCATATCCAAACATTACATTAACAACCCCCAACCCCCCCGGAAGAATGCAAAGACAAACGGAAATGAGTTCAACCATTGTAATATATCAAAATACAGTAACCAAATAGATACAGATATATATACACATTAAACAAAATATACATCACGATTAGCAGTGCAGGTAATGCACCATTCAATGTCCGTGGACCACTGGGCCCAAAATGCATGTGCGAGGCCCACACACGATACCTGAGCAAAACGGAGAGAACACTGCTGGGGCATCAGATAGAAATACAACAGGCAACTCAGGGGGAAGGGAATGGGGGGCACCTCAGTTGGATTGAAGCACCACGCCAGATCCATGAGGGGGCTCCATGCCCATTTGATGTACCCTGGGGAGTGCAAAGCCACAGTCTCTCAAGTCTCTACAGTGGGTGGGTTGCCCACTGTACCATCCCGGGGAGTGCAAAGCCACAGTCTCTCAAGTCTCTACAGTGGGTGGGTTGCCCACTGTTCAATCCTGGGGAGTGCAAAGCCACAGTCTCTCAAGTCGATAACAGTCTCCACTGGTTCTGGAGGGGGACTGGTGCCCAGAGTGCTTCATCCTGTTAAGGACAGACGGAGTGGATGCTGTTCTCCACTGGTTCTGGAGGGGGACTGGTGCCCAGAGTGCATCACTCTCCCTGTGACGGTCCCAGTTCCGTCACTGCCCCTGCCGCACATGGGATAGCGGTGCTTGAGTTGGCGGTGCTTGCCCTGTTCAGCGGTGCATGCCATGGCGGTCTTTGCCCTGTTCAGCGGGGCTTGACTTGCTGTCTGTGACCTGTTCAGCGGTGCTTGACTTTGCTGACTCTGACCTGTTCAGCGGTGCATGCCATGGCGGTCTTTGCAGTGTTCAGCGGTGCTTTCCCTGTTCAGCGGTGCTTGACTTTGCTTTCTCTGACCTGTTCAGCGGTGCTTGCCATGGCGGTCTTTGCCCTGTTCAGCGGTGCTTGCCTTTGCTGTCTCTGACCTGTTCAGCGGTGCATGCCATGGCGGTCTTTGCCCTGTTCAGCGGTGCTTCCCCTGTTCAGCGGTGCTTGACTTTGCTGTCTCTGACCTGTTCAGCGGTGCATGCCATGGCGGTCTTTGCCCTATTCAGCGGTGCTTGCCCTGTTCAGCGGTGCTTGACTTTGCTGTCTCTGACCTGTGCAGCGGTGTTTGCCATGGCGGTCACTCATTGCCCAGCGGGGCTGTGGCTGCCGGGGCCCTCCTGGGCACTGACTCTGGCGTTGGCCTCCTGGCCAGTGACGATGGGACTGTCCTCCTGGGCACTGACTCTGGCGGTGGCCTCCTGGCCAGTGACGATGGGACTGCCCTCCTGGGCACTGACTCTGGCGGTGGCCTCCTGGCCAGTGACGATGGGGCTGGTGGTGGCCTCCTGGGCAGCGGGGATGATGGCGGGCTTCTCCGCCATGCTGCTCTTCCCAGACTTTGGCGCTTTCTTCTGCCCCTTCCCCACCTTGGGAGGAGTCACAGCTGAGTGGACAGTCTCCCCGGGACCCTTGTGAGCGGCTTTGCCGGCTGGAGTCTTCCCCCTATCCCTCGGGCACTGTCCAACTTCTGGTGCTTCACAGGGGGGGGACTGGCTGTGCTGTGGCTCGGTGTCACACTAGCTGCCCTTGTGCTCGGTACACTCCACATACTTCTAACAGGCACCACTGCTACCGGAGATTTTTTGGCTGAGGTGATAGTACGGGACCTATGAATTGGAGGGGGGGGTGGTGGGAAAGAGGTCAAGGTTGCTCAGGAAAAGTTGCTTACGAACACTGGGACGGGTAGCTGGAGGAGGTCTGGGAGTGGAGGAAGAGGAGGTGGTTGTAGGAGGTGTAACTTTTGTTGATTTGGGTGCAGGTGCATGCGCTTGAGGCTGTCGTGAGGTGGATGGATGTTGGGTGGGTGTGTGCCCGTGTTTGTGTACTTTGGGAGGGGGCATCACAGACACACTGGGAGAGGACACAGGGGACGTGTAAATGGTAGTGGGGGTGGTGAGTGCAGGTGAGCGGGGTGTGGTGGTGGGTGTGCCGGTGCGGGACCTAGTGGCTGTAGTGGTAGTGCATGCAGGTGAGAGTGTAGACGACACTGGGAGGGAGGAGGGAGACGACGACAAGGGGGACACAGTGGAGGCAGTGGATGTTGCTGTGTATGTATGTGTGTGATGCTTGCGTGAGTGCCTATGGGATGTGTGGTGCTTATGTTTGCCTGAGCTTCCCTTGGGTGTTGACGTGTGTGCAGGCTGGTCTGATGGTGTGCTTGGGATAGGCTGGGTACAGGGGATTGGGGCTGGGTGGAGGAAGTTGGAGGGGGGAGGCTAGACACAGGGACAATGGCTGCCATCAGTGCTGAGGCCAGAGATTGCAGGGTTCGATGAAGGGCAGCCTGACCAGAATGAATGCCCTCCAGGAATGCATTACTGTGTTGCAACTCCCTTTCTACACCCTGGATGGCATTCACAATGGTAGACTGCCCAACAGTGAGTGACCTGAGGAGGTCAATGGCCTCACTGAGGGCAGCAGAGGTGACAGGGGCAGGGGCTGAGGTGCCTGGGGCAAAGGTGATGCCCACCCTCCTGGGTGAGCGGGCACGGGCCGAAGGCTGAGGGGCTGCTGGGAGGGCGGTGCTGGTAGGGGGGGTGGCGGCTGTGCCTGTAGAAGTGGGGGGGCACAGATTTGGCCGCCACCACAAGGGAGCTCCCATCAGAGGACGAGTCCGTGTCGCTGGTTGCTGATCCTGTCCCCGCCGTGAAGCTCCCCTCGCCCTCCGTCCCACTGGTGTATTTAGAGTTTTAGGTGTGGCCCTCCATGGCCATGTGGGATGCAGCTCCCTCCTGCTCCGGTGCCACTGTACCTCCGCCTGATGATGCTGATGCACAAAAGAACAGGGAGAGCACAAAAAGGGGGGGGGGGGAACAGAAGAAAGACAGGTTGAGTACATGGCTTACCGCTACCGTTGGCGGACAATACAGACACAGCAGCCCCCTGCACTACGCCGCGCTGTTGGCCTCTACTGATGCAGTTCCTGGGATATAGCCTACATGCCTATGGTGGACATCAGCACACATAGATGACACAGGGGCATGTATACCTGTACTTGTCACTCTACAGAGGTGGGGTGGAGTGCCACATGGCCTGCATTATGGAGGGGCTTAGCCTACGGAACTCGCCCTGGCCTAGGGAAACCCACAGCCCTCCTCCCCCACCCAGACACCTTCACTACACGCAAAGTCAGCAGAATGATGTTGTACTCCCTTGTGTCTGCTGTGATGCCCTCAAGCGCCCATCCAACTCAGGGTAGGCCACCGCCAGGATCCGGAACATCAGGGGGGTCATGGTGCAACGGGCACCCCTCCCACGTTGGGAGGCCATCCCCAGCTGAGCCTCCACCGTCTTCTTGCTCCAGCGGCGAATGCCCTCCCATCATTTACGGCAGTGGGTGCTCCATCTCTGGTGGACCCCCAGGGTCCAGACGTCCTTGGCGATGGCACGCCAAATATCCTTCTTCTGGTGGGCGCTGACCTATATGACATGTACAGGGGAAGAAGAGAAGTCATTACCAACTGCACCTTCGAAGTGAGTGGCCCCCATCCCTACCCTTGCCATGTGGCACATGCATTCACAGTCCTTAATGTTTTCCAACGTGTTGTCCAGAGTGTTGTCTGCCCTGCTGAAACACATGAGGAGCTACATCGTTTTCCCTCAGGTGGAGGATTTGGCTACTGTTAAAGGTGACTTCTATGCCCTTGGACATATCCCTAACATCATAGGTGCCATTGATGGGACCCATGTGGCTTTGGTCCCCCCCCACAGGAGTGAACAGGTGTACAGGAACCGGAAGAGTTATCATTCGATGAATGTACAGATGGTATGTTTGGCAGACCAGTACATCTCCCAGGTAAATGCTATGTTCCCTGGCTCAGTGCATGACGCCTACATCCTGCGGAATAGCAGCATCCCTTATGTGATGGGTCAACTCCAGAGGCACCGGGTGTGGCTATTAGGGGATTCTGGTTACCCCAACCTGTCATGGCTACTGACCCCAGTGAGGAGTCCCAGGGCAAGGGAACGCTACAATGAGGCCCATGGGCGGACTAGGAGGGTGATTGAACGCACCTTCGGCCTCCTGAAGGCCAGGTTCAGGTGCCTCCATATGACAGGTGATTCCCTATTCTACTCACCAAGGAAGGTGTGCCAGATCATCATCGCCTGCTGTATGCTTCACAATCTTGCTTTGCGATGCCAAGTGCCTTTTCTGCAGGAGGATGGTCCAGATGACGGTGTTGTGGCAGCTGTGGAGCCTGTGGACAGTGATGAGGAGGAAGCAGAGGAAGAAGACATTGACAACAGGGACTCAGTCATCCAGCAATATTTCCAGTGACACACAGGTCAGAACACTTTCTTGCCTACTACAAGTACTTTCACACTTCTACCTCTATCCTGTCTGTCAATTTCAAGCAGTATTTGGTAACTGAGTTGTACATTTCCATTACGGTTTCACAGGTGTGGTTACCAGCGTGTGTCATCTGCTTGCATTCTTCATGGACTTGTGAAGTGTGACATAGGTATGTTGACATTACATTTGAGAACGGATTTTGTCACTGTCATAGCTAATACACATTTTTAAAATCACAGACTGACTACAGATTGTTTTGTGCTTCAAGGGTGTTTATTGAAGTGCTAAATATTGGACGGGGTGGTAAAATGGTGAGGGGTGATGGTGGAGGAATGTCCATGGCAGAGTCCAGTCTATTAGTCACACAGGTGCACTGCCCATATGGGCATAGGAAGTGGAGCTGGTGCAGTTCCAATATGGACAGGGTTACAAAGTGGGACAGTGGGATGACTATCAGGGTGGTCTCATTTCTTGGCAGGAGTCTTGCCATCGTGCTCTGTCCTGTTCCTGGATCTCAGGGACCGCTTGCGTGGTGGTTCTCCATCTGCAGGGGGTGGGGTGCTGGTGTGGTGGTCCTATGGCGGGGCGTCCTGTCCACTAGCGCCGGCGGAAGTGGTGGGCAGTTCATCGTCCATGCTAGTGTCAGGGGCCCCTTGGAGTGCCACGGTGTCCCTCATGGTGTTCAGTATGTCCTTCAGCACCCCTACGATGGTGCCCAGGGCGGAGCTGATGGTTCTGAGTTCCTCCCTGAACCCCAAATACTGTTCCTCCTGCATGCGCTGGTTCTCCTGAAAATTGGCCAGGACCGTAGCCATCGTCGCCTGGAAGTGGTGGTATGCTCCCATGATGGAGGAGAGGGCCTCGTGGAGAGTGGGTTCCCTTGGCCTGTCCGCCCCCTGTCGCACAGCAGCCCTCCCAGTTCCACTGTGTTCCTGTGCCTCCGTCCCCTGGACCTTGTGCCCACTACCACTGCCCCCAGGTCCCTGTTGTTGTTGGGGTAGTGGGTTATCCTGGGTTCCCTGTAGTGGTGGACACACAGCTGATTGACGTGTCCTGGGTACGGAGGTATGGGCCCACTGGGTGGGTGCTGTGCTGGTGGTTCCAGAGGGTGGAAGGTCTGTGTTGGGCTGTGCCTGTGCGAGGGCAACCGACTGTCCCGAGGCCCACGATGGTCCGGGCTGGTCATCTGGATCCAGTTGGCCAGAGATGCTGCCATCAGTGTGGGCCTCTTCTGTGGGTGGGGTAGAGATGTCTGGACCCTCCTGTCTGGTGACGTTGGGTAGTGGTCCTGCAGGGGTGTAAAAGCATGATTATTGCATCTGTGTGTGTCATGGTGTGCAATGGGTGGGTGAGCGTGTACCCCAGTGCTAGCATTCCTGTGTGGGGGCTTGTGTGATGATGGTTGGGGGGGTGTTGTGGGTATGTACAGTGGGCATGCTGTAGTGAGGGGTGTCCATGCTTTGTTTTTGCATGCAGGGCTTGGTGTTGGGATGTGTGGTTTGTGTTCTTAGTACATTAGTGAGGAGTCGGAGTGATAGGGGAGGGGGTGAGTGTGGGGGTCTGTGATAGGATGCAGGTAGGGTGGGGGATATGATAGTTAAGATTTGACTTACCAGAGTCCATTCCTCCACCGACTCCTCCGAGGCCCTCAGGATGCATAATGGTCAAGACCTGCTCCTCCCATGTTGTTAGTACTGGGGGAGGAGGTGGGGGTCTGCCGCCAGTCCGCTGAACCGCCTTGTGGTGTCTTGAGACCACGGAACGCACCTTCCCCCGTAGGTCGTTCCACCTCTTCCTGATGTCGTCCCGATTTCTTGGGTGCTGTCCCACTGCGTTGACCCTGTCGACTATTCTTCGCCATAGCTCCATCTTCCTAGCTATGGAGGTGTGCTGCACCTGTGATCCAAATAGCTGTGGCTCTACCCGTACGATTTCCTCCACCATGACCCTGAGCTCCTCCTCGGAGAACATAGGGTGTCTTTGCCGTGCCATGGGGTGGTGTAGGGGATGTGTGGGGTGGTGTATGTGTTGATGAGTGTGGTGATGTGTAGTGGTGTGTGGTGTTTTGTGCGTGGAAGTAGTGTGGGTGATGGTGTTGTGTGCCTCTGTGTGGTGGGGTTGTCTATGCTGTGCAGTCTCTCTGGCCTTCGTCAATAATTTTTGGTCGTAGGGGTTTGTGGGTGATGTGGGTGTATGTTTTATATTGTGTTGGGTGTGTTGAAGTGGTGTTTGTATGTGTATCAGGTGTGTGTATTTGGAATTGTCCAATGTGGCGGTGTTTTGGAGATGTGTGTGTATTTTGAGCGCGGCGGTGTGTACCGCCAATGGAATACCGCGGTTGAAAGACCGGCGTGTGGATTCGTGTATCGTGATAGCATGGGTGTGTTTCTGTTGGCGTGACGGTGGAGGTTTTGTTTTCGCCAGTTTATCACTGACCTTTGGTGTGGCGGACTTGTGTGGGTGTCTGAATTTTGGCGGATTCCGAGATGTGGGACATAATAGCTGTGGCGGATTTCCACGGCTGCGGCGGTGTATTGGCGGTCTTCTGCACGGCGATAAGTGGCTTTTACCGAAAATGTTGCAATGAGGGCCACAGTGTTTTTTCATACTGAAGAGCAATACTAAGCAGGAAGTTGGAGGAATGAGTGCACAGACAGTAGAACAAACAACCAATTCTCATGCTTATAGTAAGAGTAATATTTCACATGATAGGAGCAAACAGGGTAAGATCTCATTATAAAAGCTCACATAGTAAGAGCTTGCTGTAAAGAGAATAAATGGGAACCAATTTGTGAATCAAATAAAAAGGACAGATAAAGACTTATTTTAAGAATAAATATGACCTTTGGACAAATAAATGTAGAGCAGTAGTCTGACAGACACAGGCGCAAAACTAGATCCTACCCATGCTTACAAGGGAATTTCAAAACAATCCCAATAATCTACAGGGGTACTCCTCCCAAAAGAAAATTTAAAAAGAAAGCAAACCTTGATATCTATTTAAAAGTCATGTCAAAGTTAAAGCTGTGTCCAGGACAATTTAGAATAGACACGTATATTACAAAATGTAAGGTCAGCCAATGCCAATCATCCTCAAATCACTTCACTAGTAAATCACAGAAGACAATCTTAATGTGCAGAACAGAACCTACCCTGAATGACTTTTCGCAACCCCAATTATTGACGCCCTGGTGCCCACAGAAAGCAGAATATTTAGGCCTGACAGACCTGCAATACTAAGAGGGATGCAGCTAAAATTATAATAGACTCACTCCCAAGCAGACCAGCACAAGCTTCTTGTTTTAAAAGTTTGAAAGTGGCCCTCACAGCAGACTCCGCATTTACAGCTTAAATACATATAATTTACAGATCACAAAAACACTCAAATCAATGTGTGAAACATCTGTCAGAATAGATCTCTCAGAACTAAATGCTATCCAATAACAATATACTTAGGAAATTTCAATATTGAGTTTGGAAATATCAAGTCAAAGATGTATATGGATTTAGACAATGTAATTACATCACACAACTCTCCTTACACCGAAGCACACCTAAAGAATACTAGACCACATCATGACCTCCCAATAATGTATCAGATGTCTACTTTCATACGAGGTGGATTAGTCAAGACACTTTCCAATACATTTCCCTATCCCCTACAGAGGAAAACATGCAAGTCGAACTAAACAGAGACAAACAATTCAATAAGAAATACAAAGAACATAACAGGGAAAGCCATGAACAACCTGATAATTCAAAAACTAGTCTTTTAAGGCCATAATATCAACAGTAGCACCTTGATAAAGCAGTATTATAAAAAAATAGTAGTTTGCCAAGTCTGTTGCTCTAAAGAACATAAATTACTCAGAGAAATGATAAGCAAACTATAGATCAATGAAGACCTTCTCAAATACAGGTACGTGTTAAAATTTCTAAAGGTTACATGACATTATATCGACAAACACAATATCAATTTACCACAATAATGAAACAAAACACCAAAATATCCTCATCCCATTCATAACCAAAAAAATGCTAATATCGATAACAATAGTATTGATAAACAAAATATTGTTAACTCATTAAATACATACTAAATAAATATAAAATTGGTAAAAATATCGCCAAAATTTATATAGCCTAAAAAAATTGAAATATTATAATACTATAAAAGATGGTTTTAATAACCAATACAATAGTATAAAATCACTCAAAAAACATGCTTCATGACAATACATTTTAATAAACCTGCATTCTAGAAGAAATTAAACAAGTCCCATAACCTTTAATACAACGGTACTCACACAAATTATCCCAAGGGCCAAAAAGAATGGTCTCTGGTGTGAACAAGGGCAGTATTGAAGCCATAAGGATGGGGCTCAAAGGGGATAAAAGGTGTGCGTGAAGGAAGCACATCATGTAGATGCTGTGCACAGTGAGTCGTGGAGTTATTTTGAGTGTTTCATTCCATACTGCCTTCTAAATTAAGTCCCTAGGCTCTGAAAGAGTCATAGATTTGACAGTACTGTCTTATGCTACATCTAAGCTGCCATCCCTCTCCTACACCAATGTGTAAGCCCTCTATACTTACTACCACTACTTTTGGTGAGTCAAGTGCACAAAGGAAGTAACTTGATTATTGAACTGGAATGAAATAGAATCTCAGGCCTCACAATCTCTCAATGCCCTTTGTCTTGTATCTGTAAACATCAGGATTGATTTGAAACAGGCTCTGTTAAGGTAGCACATGTTATGAAAAATCCATGAAGAGACCCCCACCCTCATCCCACCTCAACCAAGCAACAAGGTGTACATTTCACTGAGGTGGGCAGATACAAACAAGCAGCCTCTATCGCTAGATCTCGAAAGTGGGAACGTTTTAGCCACGTCACTATGAAACTTGACATTTAATCCTGGCTTTACCACTTTTATCAAAACATGCTGTTTGTTAAATCTGTATTTAAAGTCGGGACATATTCCACATCAAAGTATCATATCTTTAGTAGGAGTAGCCCCTGATTCTCACCATTGGAACCACATGCACCCCAGTTTTCCTGTACTGAGTAAGATGGAAACTATGAAACAAAAAGGCGTGTTTTTTTAATTAATCTCAGCCTCCCACCATGACAAATTGTGTGCTCTTTGGTAATTATTTTCTCTGCTGTTTTTTTAACAGAGATAGGAAAAACGTAAAACAAAGTAAATACTATTAGTATGGATGTGATAAGAAAATATGGCTATAATGTGGGAATCCTTTTATTTTACTGATGAGGAGAGAATACCCAGTCACATAATCCACTCACTAAAATATGGTGCAGGGAGAATGGTATGGCGCTTGAAACCAAGAGTCCTGAACAGTGGAGTTGGTACCCCAGCTTGTCCAAATTGTTTGCTGATAGTCTAATCATATCCTAAACCGTTGGTGCCTTAATTGCCATTATGTAGAAGCAAGAGAGCCACTGAAGGCTCTGGCTCAGCTCACAAATTCCTTGGATCCTCAGGTACCGCACCAAGCCTGAGCCTTCAGTCTGCTACCCATACTCTAACCTTTTGAGAATTAAAAAAATCATTAACTTTTCATGTAAAATGAGAGAAGGGGAGAGATAGCCATCATGTGGCTGAATCTCTCAAAGAAAACCAGACACCTGGGATAAATCCCAGCTTCTCCACTTGACCACATTGTGTAATCTAGGCAATTGTTTTATTTCACTTTGCCTCCTTTTTCTCTATTATCACACATGAGAGAACCTTGAAATATATGTGCACAGATTGTGTTTGCTTTAATAAAGTATAATGTTTAATAAACTTCTTGCATTTTATTTAATACATTTTAAATATTGTTCTGTGTAGAATTATAACCTAGGCCAAACATCATAAATTACAACTGACTTGCTTCATGGTTTAGTACTGGCATCCTTGTCAGGGTGGGAAAGGCACAAATATTTCTAAGTTCATATTTGCAAAGCAATACTTGATGTGGAAAACCTTCCTCATGCTAATGAAATACACTTTCTTGAATTGAGAAAAGTCATATGTTTGTTGCACAATGTCTTTAAAAAAATATCTTTCTGAAGCTAAGTGGTGCCAGACACCTCCTTTATATCTTTTCCTTTTTCTTCAGTTAATGTGCAAATAAATACTTTCAATTGAACAGCTTTCTAAATGTCAATGCTAAGTAAAGTAAACAGCATCATAGGGGGGCACATGTAAAGGTCAAGAGGACTGCATGAGGCCATTGGGCCACACTTTGTGTAACCCTGCTCTAATGTAACCTAAAATAATTCACAAAACACTAAAATTAGTACAAACATTAGAAATGTTATACCAAATACAGGAAACTTAAAAATATATAATTATTATTATAAATACATTAAACTTTATAAGCATATAAATACAATAATATTTAAATACCACCATAAGTATTTATGTTTATCTCTAACATGAAACCATAACTAGTGCCCATCTATTAAGGAACAAACTGAAAAAAACTAATTAACAAACTTCTATAAACATAGCACAAAAAACAGCTACATTTTGCACTAAAAACAGTCCTCAAGAGAACACAAAAGTCCACCAGATATCCTACTCAGCCTCAATACTTCACAAAACTGACTACAAACCTCTGTAAGTAACATAACATAGAAACTGCAATATAACTCGCACAAATTGCTTGAACCTTAACTTAAAATAAATATCCATCAATTACTTTTCATGTGTATCTCTAAACTGTAACGTCAACGTAGTAAATCAGAAACCATCCTCCAGACCAACTATGCCAACTTCATAAATGTCAGCATCCACAAACACATGTTGCAAGTAAGTAAATGTAACAATAATTATCCTAAACTCTCACCTCTAAGATGTAAAATTAAACTAACCCAAGTCAGTACTAAAGCTAAATCAATGATAGTTTAAACTCAACATTAAACAAACATTTTCCACCTAACAGGAAAAGATGCCTCACCTGAGGCACATCTTGAATGAATTCAAAAGAAACCAAAGAGAACAAACAGCATATAAAAAGACAACAAATGTGTAAGTTTGACGTGTGAAACATAAATATACATGTTTCAATGCTGGTAGTAAGTATAATAAAATGTTTAACACAAAGCAATAAATACATACTTCTACCATTTTCAGATAAAATGGCACAAAGAGTCATGTGTATCACCTTGCAGAAAGGTAAATAATTGTTATCCCACATGTAAAAACACAGGCAGTCATAATGTTAACTGGAAATGTACCAAACATTACTCTAATGCTTGTTATGACATGGTCGCAACTAAAATTGGCATTGTAACACTCAGGAAGTAACAGGCACTATTTGAAAAGAATATACTGCCTAAAGTTCCTTGGCACATTACAGGCCAATTGCCAGCAAAACCCAATTAAAAGATTAATAGCAGACACGAGAATGCCACAACTAGGGGTGGGCGAATTTTGAATTCCGCATGCAAAATTTGAAGAATTAGAAATTCCATGTTACTCTTGTAAAAACGGAATTACTTAGAAATTCCTCCACTTTGCTGGTGAACTGATCAGCACTGATTAATTAAATCAGGCTGGAGGCAGAAGGCTCAATGGCTTTGGGTCTGTGTAATGCCATCTCACTTTAAGAGGTGACACGCTGTAGCTGCTGGAGGACTCTTCCTCTATGATAAGTCCCTCGTCCTTGTGACTGTTTATGCTGCTGGGGGTTTACAGTAGCAGATCCTCCTTGTGAGTGAGAGTTAGGCTCCTACTAAGGAAAGGCTGCAGCTTGGGGTCACTGCATGCTGGTGCCTGCTGCGCCAGGTGCACCCAGCCTCCCCTGAGCACCGTGCCCTGCGCACTCAGCCCGCCTGCACCTGACTACGTCCTTCCCAGCCTGGATGAGCACTAGCCCATCATCGGTGCCGAGCCCCCTGAGCAGGTATGTGGTGTTTCTGCACCGTCCTGGAGGAATTCTACTGTGAAGCTCTCCTCCTGGATGAATCCAAGCTGACCCTCACCTGCCAGCACCAGGCATCAAGCTAGGCATCCGGGCTGCACCGTGAATCTGCATGTTGCCACTGGTGTCTGTGTCACACACAGAACCCCAACTCTGAAACTTTTTATAAGAGTCTCCCGCAGACCACTTGTCTTAAAATACGCGCATTAGGATAAGTGAATTATGAAGCATTGAGGTCAGGTGTACCTACGATTCAGAAATTCACAGAAAGGTGGAGTCCACTTCACAAAAGCTGTTTTTTATGTATAGAGTGTAATTCGTGGGAGCTCTCACTGAGGGCAGCAGACAGCAGCTATAAGTGATGGTTGTACAAGGTGTCCTCCTATGAGTGTTGTTTTAGGGTGCAAAGGATGAAGTGTTGTTTCCATGGACGGTACGCACCATGCAGCTTTCTCAAGTTGACAACGCAGAGTTTGTAAACTTTCTACTTTCGCAGAAAGAAGTGCCTGTACATATCTCAGCACACTATGGTATTCACCCACACCATTCTTCTCTACTTGGTGGGGATCCAGCGGGCTCCCAAGCTGCTCCCCACCAGGGACAAGGCACCTCCTCACACCAGCAAAGGGTCCCAATCCAGCGCTGCCACTTGCTGCAGCTCTGCTATGTTTGTGCATCTGTCACCTGCAGCCATACAAGACTGAGAAAATCATTTTCAAAGCATTTGGAGACACCTCTAAAAACCTGCACTACATACACAATATTCAAAACCCTGGATTTTCCTTTGAAATAAAAAAATGAATAGCCCTAGCTTACATACCACTCACAGAAGTCGCTAACCATTACAACATACTAATATAATCATCTTACCAACAAAGAAGTGAACCAAAACCAAGCCCCCTCATGGACTACTTTGAGGACACTAAGGTTGGCAGACTGCACTGTTTTGTCCACAGATTCCAACACAAGTGTTGGGATGGGAAAGTGCTTAGTATGGCAACGGACATACACCCCTGTCCTGAGTTCCCTACTGTACTGATGTCTGGATCCCTAATACTGATTTATTTGTCATAGGCAAACACGGATCATAGGTGAGAGCCATGACATATACTTATCTCTTGGATTAGAGTCTTATTGGACAAGAAAGGGGCCCAAGGCACTAACCTCATAGTGATAGAAGGCTATGGCTTTCACCAGGAGTTGAGCAGCATGAGTAAGGTGGTGGCAGAATACTGTATAGTGATAAGTATGAGTGAACAGGACCTATTTAACCTGTGTCATTGGAAGGAGACTTACAGGCTCACTCATTTTTAAAGTTCTGTTGATGTGTGCTTAAATCACTGTTTAAGTTTAAAATACAGGGCTAACACAAAGCTGGGCAGTGTGTGAATGCTGACTTTATGTGGTGGATATATGTATGCCTCTGAGTGGTAAAATAAATGATGGACGTAATGCTGTGCTGTGCAGTGCATGAGTGGTGAATGCATATGGATGTATGTCTACCTATGAGTGGCAAATACATGAAGGATACATTCCTGTGCAGTTTGTGTAGCTGTATACATGCACTTGGGGTATGTGTGCCTGTGAATGGAACAATGCATGGAGCGCCCAGGGTTCCATTTTGGAATACCCATGCCTGTATGGTGAAACATATAGAGGATGTACAGAGATTCCACTAGACACACTGGAGAGGGGAGAGCTTGGCATTCCCTGTACACTTCAAAGGGTGCTCTTTGATTCAGTGGGAGGTCACAAGGAAGGGACCTGGACATATCTCAGAAAGGAGATGGGGCTGATGGGGATGAAAGTACAATCATAAAGAGTAGGGCTGGGCATAGGGCTAACTTTTCCAAGCACATATCACTGTGGCGGACATCCAGCTGTGACCTCTAGTTACTCCCATGGCTTGTGTTCTCGGACTATGGTTTTTGGAGACACTACTGCTATGACAGGTGCTTTTCAAGAGGAAGAGGGAGCAGAGCAGTAGACACTTCAAAGGAAGCAGCCTCCGAACATGAACCTTTAAGGACTCAGAACCTAAATCACATTTGTTGGCTCGAAATGGACTGTAAGCAGTGGAGATTGAGACCCCAAAAATGTCATTTACAAGCAGCCAGATGGGCTGTGTAAGCAGGGGAAGCTCTACAAGATTCCTGCCTGTGTCCAGGACTGGGGGCCAAGGCCTAATTGTCTCCTCCCTCAGGGAGGTGGACCTCATCCAGGGAATCCAAGGCCACCTGAACTGAAGCATGGAACAACAGTGCTTTACTACTCACCAAGACCGGTGTGCCCAGTGAAGAAAAGGAGAGTGTTGGAGGAAGTGATGTCCAGTGAGGAGCCCTGTTGAGTGGACTCCCTCTGTGATGTGTGAGAAAATAACTCCTACAGTAATTAGCTCATTACATGTGTGCAGGACAATGTCAGTGACCCTCTGTTCCTTGTATGTCATGGGAGGGCTGCCATTAGGTGAGCGACATGCTGTGCTTCGGCGATCGTGCAGGAGCCCATGCATGGTGATGCTGACCCCATATGCCAGGCAGGGCTGGTGTGAAAAAGACTACCATGCTGTAAGGGCCATAGATTTGTGCAGTAGAGGACCGCAACGCAATTTGCTGAAAGGGGCCATCGCTGAAGATTTCACTGTTCTATGAGATACGGTGATCCTGTATCCCAGAGGGCCAAGCAGACTCAACTGAACTCAGTTGCTTCAAGTGGCTGCAGACAGAGTGCACTCTGGAACTCCAGATGCTCCACCCCTTCCAGTTCGGGTAAGACTGATTTTGGACCTGCTGGTGTGGGGAAACTAGCTGTTGTTAGCGCTGTTGACTCTTGAGACTGGGACTCCTAGTGGGGCATGCCCTGGATGCTACAAATAATGAATGGGAAAAACCACTATTGCTAACACAAGGAGGAAGTGGGACAGGGAATTGCCAAAAACACTTGAGCCCCAACCTCAGTGGGAACTGTGTGACCATTTGTGAGTATCTTATTTTTCCTTTGTGTTGGTTGAGATAGAAAATAAAATACTTTTCTTTTTTCTTAACAGTGAGTACTTGAATGAACAATGTTTTATTGCTGCTGCTGGCATTTTAAGTTGTGAGCCCATGTTCGCTATCCTGTATTCACCCCCGCTCACAGAAAAGAGCCTAGGACTGCTCCGACGATGGCTTCTCTGAGAGTCAAGTGAAGAAGATGTGCTTGGACCAGTTACTCAGGATTCATACTAAGTTGGGCCCCAGATATCAGGAGGAGAAGGACTCAATCCTCACTGTTGTGCCAGTAGCCACTGCTTTTCCAGTGGCCCTCTGAAAGGGGTTTTGGCAAGTTTCAAACACCATGGTGGAAAGCATACATTGCCATGGCTCAACAATCCAAAACAAAGAACACTGTAGAAGGATGGGCTCCAACTCCATATCAGACTGAAGCTACCCTACTCTATACTATTTACTAGAAATATTGCAAAAATAACAATGCTACCAAGAACTAACAATAGAACAGTCAGTAAGCCAACTCAACCCTAGAATTATCTAAACAGACCACAGAGATGTACGAAACATTACAATTCATAGTACAACTCTTTAAAAAATGACAAAGGACTACACTGCCTTAAAATTGGAGCTAAAATAATACTTTAACCAAACTATTCATTTCACTAACAACAAAACTCATCACAAACCACCTACCACAACCTGTATATATTTTTTTAAATTACAAATAATATCTTGATGTATTCATTAATCTATAACATAAAGGTAAATACAGTAATGTTGAGCAAGGCTGATAAATAAAACTAGCATATCATAAAAAGTATACAATGTATCAAATATGACTCAAACTTTGTTACATCAAAATTATTTTCAATCACACCTCATTAAAAACTCCATATCACATACAAGCAAAATAATGAATTACATGTTGTATTACAAATGCATATATAATATTGTGGCAACAGCATTACCTACCCAAAATATATAGAAATATTAAACCTGCAGCTTTGTGGCTGATGTCTGTGATCCACATGAGTCTACAAAAATTAAATCTGCACAAATATGCAGAAATAAACCCCCCAAAAAACTATCCAAACATAGGAAAAATCCTGCACTGCTGCATGTAATACAAAATCCACACCCTCACAAAACATACACCCAAAACACATAACAAACACTACACAATGCATGTAAACATTTTCAACATAACTACAATCCCTATTATATCTACCTGCACTTCATAAATATAGAAAGGACTAATGCATAACACTATGTTACACCAAAACACTAAGGCTAAACGAAACAAACACCACAAACTAACACGCTCTGCTCTAGTAAATAACCTACCCACATCCCTAGTACCCTAAAAAACCAAAAACATAAGTTAAAATAAGTCTTAACGTAAGTGTTGAGCAACATCATGGAACTACAACCTACAGGAAACACAACAATGGAACAGTTATGTAAATAGAATACAAAATACACGTAATGGTAAAAAATGGCCATCATTTTTCCTATCAAAGTGAAGGCAACTGTTACAATACTTGTAATATAGATCTATCTATCTATCTATCTATCTATCTATCTATCTATCTATCTATCTATCTATCTATCTATCTATCTATCTATCAATATAAATAAAATATAGATGTAGATAAATAGATAGACATGGATATAGATGTAGATATAGGTATAGATATAGATATAGACATACACACACATATATATTCACTTCACGTGTATTACCCAGTGGCCCTAACCAATGGATAGTTATATTTAGGTCAGTGTTTCCACAAGAAATCCCTTGTTTTGTTTTGATTATAACTTTGGCACCATTTGATGAATCTTCACAAAACCTTCCAAAAAAGTGTTAATTTTTAGATAGTTTGCCCATGGAAGGTTTTGGTGTCATCCGTCAGGTGGGGCTGAGGATAAAAGTATGTCTCAAAATGCAAAATCCCCATGCAGACTTTTCAAAGAAGCACTATGCAAAAATTGCTGAATTTAATTACACTAAATTTGGCATGATGCGTGATCTTGGGCCAGAAAATGTGCTTTTGTTTGTTAATTGGTGTAAATTTGTTCTCTAGTTTTTCAGATGTTAAACACCAAAAATAATTGTATATCTGCATGGTTGGGTTGAAGGGACTCTTGTGAGTGTCCCTAGAACGAAATCATGAAAAAAGGAGCATTTCAATAGGGCCAGGAAGATTTTTTCCCTTGGACTAGCTCACTCCTGCAGGAATCATACACCTGCTGGAGCAAGCACTCTGACTGGCTGCCAGCAATATGAAGGGAAATGTTGCTGGCAGCCATTACAGGATTCGGGTACTTAGACTCCTGTCCTGCGATGTTGTTAAACAAATAATGTAAGGAGGCAGAGTAGGGATACTCTGCCTACCTAGGTCTTTTGCAGGGAACGCAGAAGAATTCCTCCCAGGACCCAAATAAAAGAAACAGCAGTTTTTGGGGTGATCCCATGGGAGACCTGCAGGGTTGCATATGTAAAAAAGAAAATGGCAGCCTGCCATTTTTTAAAGATATTTGGTGAGGGGTGTAAGTAGGGCCCTATTCCCGAGCTGGTTTGCAACCCAGGGAGCCCATACCCTGTGGACAACTTTTAGAAAAAAGGGAGGGGCACGCGGCCCCCCTACCCTAGCACTTTATATCTACCTGCACTTCATAATTATAGAAAGGACTAATGCATAACACTGTGTTACACCAAAACGCTAAGGCTAAACAAAACAAACACCACAAACTAACATGCTCTGCTCCAATAAAAACACATACCCACATCCCTCGTACCCTAAAAAAAACAAAAAAATAAGTTAAAATAAGTCTTAACTTAAGAGTTGAGCAACATCATGGAACTACAACCTACAAGAAACAAAACAATGGAGCAGTTATGTAAATAAAATACAAAATACACGTAAGGGAGGGTTCCACCTCCTGAGCCTGGTTTCTTAATTTCAGGGGAGGAGGTATGTGCAGCCCCCCTCGCTTGGCCAGTTACAACCACGGGGACCCCACTGCGTGTCCAAATTTTAATGAGCTGCAGGGGGCCAAGTGGTCCCACCCTGAGCCTTCAAAGGCCCCAGAGATTCTGCCCCATGGGATGGGGTCTCTGGGGGTAATTAAGCTCAGGGAAGGGGTCATTCCATTCCATATTCTTAGGGGTTGGCCCAGGGAATTGAGCTTCCCAGGATGCTTGGGGGCCCACATGCCCTCCTCACATGTAAATAGTGCTTGTCCCCCTAGGGGCTGAGGTCCTCTGGGTAATTTTAAGGCTCAGGTAGGGGAGGAACCTTCCTCTAGAATTACTGTATTGCCCTGGTAGATGGTGTCCCGAGGTCCATTTGGCTCAGGATGGGGGGCCTCTTAAGCGCTGTGAAGGGGGCCCACATACCTCCTCCCCTGTAATCAGACTTTGGCCATGGGAATGGGGATCTTGAGGCCCATTTAGATTTGTAGAGGGGAGCCACATGCCCACAGAAGATGTGCCCTCTGGGCCTATTAAGGCTCAAGAAAAAGGGTTGCATGCCCCCTTCACTATAATATCTTTATGGTCCAGGGGATAAGGTCCCTTTGCCCACCTCTGCCCATTTGGCCTCAGAGAGGGGGGTCACGTATCTCCTCACAAAAAAATAAATATGTTTGGTCCAAGGGGATGGAGTCCTGAGGCCCTATTAATGCTCAGAGAGTGGGGCTAGGTGCCCCTTCCACTTTGATTACTATATGTTTCCAGGGTTCCCAAAGGCCTATTGGCTCTTGTGGTGTGGAGTAATGAGCTCCGTCTTCTGGTCCACTAGTGGTTTGGGGTCCCACCATCCTATCCCCCAGCTGGGAGATGGCTGCCTGCGTAGTATAGCCCACAGGGCCTAGTCTCCGCTGTGTGCAAGGAGAGGTAGCTTTAGGTATGGTAATATAATATTGCTTTACATTAAAAAGGAAATCCTAGAAATTCACTGAAAAAATGGTTAAAGTGATGTTATAGTTAAATGTGATAGTAAGATCTGATTTCATTTTTTTTTAAAAACCTTAGAAATTCACTGAAAAAAAAGAAGTGACTTTAGAGTGAACATATCAGTGCCAACTTAAAGTTTTGAATTGAAATGAAAATAAATAAAGATCACCAGCTATAATTAGCAGAGCCAACTATAACATGCCCCCCCCATGCAATGCTTATAACATCACATATTACATCACTCATTAAGTCCTTTGACATCATTTATGACATAACTGATGACTTCTCAAATTCTATCATTGATTACATCACGGAGTATATGATTTAATGAGTTAGTTAGTTTGTTTTATACTTTGCATAGTGGCAGGTAAGTATCATCCTAGTTCTCCACCTACTTTTGACCAAACTCTTGGCTGCTAATGGGTGCAAGTGTTTACACTCTATTTATGCTCCCAATGGATTATAGGTGTATAGAGGTACTAAGCACATTATAAGTGTTGTATTTTAAAACATCATCACATCTGACCAAGGCCACTGGTAACCACGCCTAATGTAGCTATTGAAAAGAATAGTTGTGAGCAGCTACAGAAAAGAGCTGCTGTTATTCTGTTCAAGGCTATGTATTCACTGGAAAGTATTGTGGTTACACAATCTTTCATTTTTAAATAAAATCTACAGAGACTTGATTTTCGGTTATTGACTTCAAATGCAGGCTGTACTCTGTCTGCTTTGAAAACTCACAAATGAACGGGCCCTGCCACAATGCGCATTCCAGAGTCAGAGGAGGAATATTTTTCTGTAATGAAAACATTCCCAGGCTGAGACTCTTATCACGTTTATCGTCCACATCCCCATGTTATGTTCCCACACAGTGTAACCCGGTGATGGTGAGAAGAAGGGCAAACACATTCTAAGTGGAAATTAGGCTTGGTGTGGAAAAACCCTGCGCCACCAATGTGATGGTACCTGAAGCTAAGCACAAAATGGAGCCAGAGGTCAAGATGGAGTTGGTGGTTAAATATGGACAGCATTAAACACTCCACCCTTTGGCCAATGACTCTCATAGCATACTGGTCTGAAAGTAACCCTCTTGGTCTAAACTTTGCAATCAGGTTAGGTATGCATTGTACACAGCAACATAGCATTATTATAATACAAATTGCTACAATTATTCCACCTAAGATGGACCTAAGTTGGCCTAAATCAGGAAGACAGCTAAATAACCAATCCCACCACTCTTTATCTGCATCCTGTTTTACTCCCTTCACCAATTCATGCAAAGCATCAATGTGGGAATGAGAATGAAAAGATGTGGAATGATCTTACAGGTTCAAGCAGCCCATGCCCTTAAATTCTGAGCAGCCAGATCGTACTTTAACAGTAAATAGTCAATGTCAGCCATGTTTTGCAATGCAACTTTTCTAGTACTTCGCATATCTAGCAATAACTCAGCTAAAGCAATGGATGTATAATTAATGTTCTTGACTATTAAACATGCTTATTTGTTAAAAACTCAAGTATTATAAACAGCTAACCCTGGAACTCCTACTATAGAAAGGCTCAAGGTTACATATTCTGACTTAGATAAAAACTGAATTTCAGAGTCACAGTCTTCGCTTTATTGAACTGCTTCCTTTGTAGTTCGCTTATGTAATACAGAGTGAAATAGAAACATCATAAGTCCTAACCACGTAAAAGCCTACGGTCCTTCAGTTATATTGGCAGGAATGTAGGTATATGTGGTGTTTCCACAAGAGAACAGCCACCACGTAAGTAGTTTAACATGCTTGATGTGACTGGCAGCAGTCACAATATGTTCACAAGATATGCTATTGATGAAGTTTCTACACATTTTATCGCTTCTTTGTTGACATAGCACTTGTTCCCAACGGATCTCTTAAGGAGACTCTGTTGTTGCTTCAAGGCACATTTGAGCACACTTTTCAATTTTGTGAGTGTCACAAGTTAGGCTATAACAGACATATTCAGCAGTAATATTATAAGTGACCACGTGTGTGAAGTTATTTCAATTTGTGTCCTTTGTGTCTTAGCAAAACCTACAGTACTTGTAGGGTGCAAAGTGTATCAACACGTCACTTTTCTGCACCATCCATCATTGTTGGTGGCATTAAAGATATGCAGCAAAACATTGGCAGGAGTTGGTATGACGACTAAACACATTGAGATAACATCAATGGTACTTTTCATATTCGTGATTCAGAAATCTGATCTGTTGAGTACGGTACGCGCTAATTGAAGCAAACTTTCTCCATATAGTGCAGTAAAGGTGTCGATCGTCACGGTCGGTCTATCACTCCGAAGCTGGGGGCTTTCAGTCTCTCCCAACTACCCACACGGACATGCCCAAACACCAACCAAATGGCACAATTAGCACAAAGATCTTGTAGTATGATCTGTATAAGAGACAAGTATGATCATTCTCACAAATAACATTTATCAGCTGGTAAGTGCGCCCATGTTTCCTGTCCTGGTTTCATGACTAACAATATATTGTCCCTGCCTTTTGCTGTGTCTTGTACTGGTTCAGGAGGAAATTTGGGGATTCTACCCACACATTAGCACCAGAATTTTTTTCAGTTGAACCAAAACCTCCCTCCTCACATACTGTAAGAAGGGCTGGGGGAGTCCCCTTTTTACTTATTCCTCCATACACTGACATAATAACAATATGAGCAATTATGTCTGCAGGTTTTAGTATAAAATCATCCTCTCCATTCTTCAATAGGATAATTTTAAGTTTTCCTTGGTAGTCTGCATCAATCACTCCCCTCAAAACCTGAATACCTTTGAGTGCCTACTCAGATCGAGGAGCTGTCAATCCGAAGTGCTCTAGGGGAAGTTGTATTCCAACACCTGTTTCAAGAAGTGCCATGTCCCTTGGTTTCAACCTGTACATGTTCAAAGCATGCAAATCAAGGCCTGCAGATTCTGGAGTGGCCTGGTAAGGAGCTAAGGCTACTACTTTTGTCTTCCAATACATGATAGTATTGGTTGCAACATGAGGTTTTATCTGTAATGCTCGAGTTAACAAATGCATTAATGGTGTATCTGCATTTGTCAAGGATCTATTGTTAAGTATCAGGAAGGCTTCATTCAAATGATTGCTCCAGATTCTCAAAGTTCTGGCAGCTAACTTTCGTAATTAGGCTTTTAATAAGCCATTCATTCTCTCAATCAATCCCGCAGCTTGTTAATATGGAACATGCTAAATCCACTCAATATTGTGTTGTGAACAATAATCTTGCACCAATTAACCTTTGAAACGTGACCCGTTATCACTTTGGGTTTGGAGTGGGACTCCGTAATACAACATTAACAAGTCCAGTGTTTTTATGGTGTTGAACTGAGTAGCGCGTTTATAGGGGACTGCAATTAGATATCCAGAGTAAGTATCGACCAATGTGCAAGCATATTGTCACCCGCAATATGTGGTAGTGGCCCAATGTAATCAATCTGCCATATCAGCCCTGGCAACGTCCCTCTCCCCAATTGATCTCTGACAGTTTGCAGGACAGATCTCTGTTGTGTGTGTTGACAAATAGGACATTGTAGGATCACGTTTTTGAAAAAATCAAATCTGTGTGCCCATTTAGCCATCCCAACCAAGTCAGAATCCTGCATTGCCACTTCTGCCTCTAAGATTTTGGCTTTGTCGTCTGCAAAGGAATTGAACCATGCTTTTAGTGAATCGTGGGACAGTGGGCATCAACATGATACACAGTAAAGGTAACATGATACACAGTAAAGGTACTTTCCTCTAGCATTTCCTAAATTTCCTGCCACAATTCTTTGCCCCACACTTTCTTGGAATGTATTTGCCAGTTATGTGCATGCCATGTGGGAAGCCAGGTGGCTAACTTTTTGTCGGTGGACCAAGAATCAGTATAAATGTGACATGTCCCACGAAGTTCCTGTTTTAACGCTTGATATACAGCGTTCATCACTTCCCTTCTCTTGTAGTAGAAAGCAGCTTCTTGGTGACTGGATTATGTGACACTGTCTTCCAATGTCTTTTGGCCCCCGCACACTTGGCTGAACCATCGGTGAACCATACATGCTTCCTATCCTCAGGGGACAAGGATTCAAAGGGCTGTACAAACGGGTGACTCTTTTATCACTGGTACCTCCTCCATCCTTTCAACATGGGGCCTGTGTCACCTGTTCATGCAGGGCCGCTGTCTCTGCTGGTCCCACTTGAGGCCTGTCCTCTATATATCGCTTCCACTTAATCATGCTGGCTTCTCGTGCATGCCCTATCTGGTGAATTTTAGGTGAACTCATCACTCGCTACATTATTGGAATAGGGTTATTTGCTCTGTATCCACTAGAGCCCAGTAACACTCTAGTACCTGTTTTTCAAACGGAGTGAATCGCTGTCTACTGTCTGTTAGCGTTTTGGTCCAGAACCCCAGGGGCACCCTCTTCTCTCCCTATTTTTGCAACAAGCTCCAAATTGCATATTGCCCATGAACGGTTACATGTAACTCAATATCTCCTTCCTGTACTGGCCATAAGTCTAATGTCTGCTGAATCACCTCCTTTGCCAACTCAAACTCACACTGATGCTCTCCCCTTTCAAACTCATGCTTCTTTCTTCCCACTTTGTAGAAAGGGGCCAAAATCTGACTTCAGTGAGGGATATGCGGTTTCCAAAAACAATCCAATGAATCGCTGAGTTTCCTGCTTATTATAGGGTGTGGCAAATTCTACTATCTTTTGTTTTACCTGCAGCAACACCTCCCTATGTTCCTGATTCCACTGAATTCCTAGAAACTTCAGCCCATATTTATAATATATTTAGTAAGTTTGAGTCGCTTTTGCGTCAAAAAATTATGGAAATGCAGCACAAAAAAGTATAAATGTGGGCCTTCATATTTTGAGAGGGTCCTTGTGTCTTATCTGGATTGATCATTCACCCTTTGCTCTGCACAAGTTCTGCAACCCTGTCCAACTGAGTCTCTATGGCCCATATATATACTTTTCTAGCGCCGCATACAATTGTATTTTGTACGTTTGCGCCGATTTTGCGTCAGAAAGTGGCGCAAATGCAGCGCTAAAAAAGTAGAAATATGGGCCTATGTGTTCTTGCGTCTCTTCCTGAACCATCACATTATCAATATAATGAGACAACGGACTCCTGGAATGACAGATACTTCATCCAGGTGTTCTGCCACCAGCTAGTGACAGATTGTGGGGCTGTGTACATATCCCATACGGAGTCTTAACATCTTGAATTGTCTACCGCTAGGCGAGAAGCTAAATTGCTCCGGACTCTGTGGGGCCAATGGTATGGAAAATAAAGCATTGGCAATATCAATGGTTGCATACCAGGTCCCTTTATGTTTTTCTATCCTTTCAATCAAAGTGATGGTGTCAGGGACTGCAGCTGTATGTTTGTCCAATTCGCAATAATTGATCATCATTCTATAGCACCCATCCACTCAGCACACGGGCCACAAAGGATTGTTCCACTCAGTGGTGACTGGAGACACCACACCTGTCTCTATCAACTCCTGTACAGTGTTACTTATTTCCTCATGCCCTTCTGGAATTCGGTACAGTTTCAAATGAACCACCTTGGTTGATGGGGCACCTTCACTGGGGGTATCTTCAGATGACCCACCCTCACTCTGTCACTGAAGTGTATCACTTTGATCCAAATTGATAACAACCATCATCCAAATATTGAGTCATCTCCTCCAAAATGTTAATTCCCAATAGATACTCTAGGAGGAGCACAATCAAAACAGTGTATTCTCTTTTTGGTGTTCTCCGTATTTTCATTTGAACATTATTCTACACTGCGGGGTGTTTGCTTTCCGCCCAACCCTGTGATGGTGTAGCGATGATCTGTAAACTTTTTTGGATTTCCATAAATTAAAGAGGCCTTCGCTCCGTTGTCCACCAAGGCCCTAACTTTTTGAATATTTTTACTCTTCCAGTGAATTTTTACGTCAACATGGTGTCTGTGCGAGCCCATCCCTGTATCAGAGCTTGGGCTGTTTCCTAATCTGATTTAAACCTTACAACTTTTGCCCACATCAAGTCTGGATATATACTCTCATATCTGCGAGGAGATGCCTCCCCTTCTCTGTTTTCCTCAATCAACCAGTCAGTATTCAAATCTTCCTCCTCTTTCCCCCTCGGAGAAACATTTTTCTGTCTTTCTTTTCCTTCCTCCTGCATCTGTGACTTGCCCTGATTCACTCACTTGTTCTCCTGCTTATTTACTTTTCTACTTCCCTCCTTTCTGTCAAGCCCTCTCTTGCGGTACATCTCCCACTGACTCTTAGTATCAATCCCATCAATCTGTTCCTTGCTGACACCATCCTTCAGTAAGATTATAAACATATCTCTCCTAGATTCTCTATTATCTGTGCGACCTTCAGACCTCGAGTGTGTCTCTGGTTTCATCCAGTCTCCGAGCTCTCCTGATTCACAAACTACCTCCAGCACATCCTTTAAAGGATTGATTAATAGTGTCATTATCACATGTTTGTAAGCTGGAGGAGCAAAGGGAATGATCTTGTTTTGCACTGACACAGAGAGCTGATGGTCTAGCAGAAGGTGAGCATCACCCAGAAAAATTGCAGTTTCATTCCTCCTCCTTAATTCTCAGGACTGCATCCCTTAATGTATACCATGACTTATCATTTTGTGGCCAGTCTGATTCTGTAGGATACTTATAGTTGCACCACATGACTGCTAGCTGCAGTAGAGCAATCTGCTGGCTACCCTGATAGCCCCGCAACTGCTCCTGTACAGTGGGATCAGTGCTAAGGATGCAAAACTTAGGAGCTTCTCCTACATCTAGCATTACTCCAGAGGCTCCTGTGTCAAATAATCGCACCATGCATGTAAGGAATGTTTCCCCAGAAATCTTCCTAAATCTGTCTATTATATCATTGACTTCCTGTGTGTATAATCCTCTAAAGAATCCAAGGAACTGGGGTTCCTGCTGCAACTTTCGTCTGTGTATGGGCTACACGTAAATATTTTCTGTTTATCTGCTTCGCTTTGAACAGCATTATTTTTTACAAAGCTCCTCAGTGGAAACCGAAAAATCCGTGTAGTGCTAAATATTGGCATCCTAAGCATCAGGATTCCAGTCTAGCCCTGGTTTAGCAATGGCTAAATGAACCATTTTATTCTTCCGTTATAAAATCAGTTGACATTTTTAAGATCGCCCAAGTGGAGATTTACCATTGCCAAATCCCTTTTGAAAAGCACATTCAAAAAATCCTTGTATGCAGTTAGCAAGAAAAAAGGGGCTTTTGCTCTGTACCCAGCATGTGAGAAATATGGTTGCTCAAGAAAGTAGTATTTGTAAAATATCCCAGCCTTACCTTATTTGAAACCCCCCACATGGAGTGCATAGAATTATTTTGCCTTTAAGGTTCAACTTACTGCTTCTGCGTGTGAACACGGGAATATGGCAAGACTTACCAAGGGAAGACAGACAGTGAATTTTGTTTGAAATATGTAGAAGACGTAAATCATGTGGTCTTTCTGTACCCCGATTTTGAATGTTGTTTCTGTCAATTTTTTTTTACTTTTTCAAATGTTTTTTTAAATATTTTAATTTCTTGCACTTTATAAGTGTATCTCGTTACTCATGTATCCAATGTAAATCATGTAGCCTGTATGGCTTATTTGCACTTTAAATGCTCTCACTTTTGAGATTTCTTCTTCTATTGTTGTTGTAACAATGATTGCATAATTTTGTTTATGGATGTAATTTGTACTTTTTATGTGGAACTCCATCGGAGTTCCAAAACATCAAAAAAATTATAATTGAATGGGCATAAAAAGTGATATTGGAAACAGGGATTTGTTTGGCTTCAATCACACCACTATTGTTGCTTCAGCCCACAGTGGTGGTGTGGTCCTGCTGCTTATTTAATATATTACTAAACAGCTCACATCCAACTGGGATCGGTTCTTCTGACACAACCTTGTACAACTTTCCTGGTAAAAGTCAGGGCCAAAAACCTTGCCTCTCTTAATCCTTGCTATTGTTGCTCTGATGTCATCTTCTGAGATACCATTGCACCATCTAACAACACATTAGCGTAATTCTTTTACGCTAATGTGGAGCTAGAGGGCCAAAAATGCTGTCCCAGATTTACAAAGTGGCACCCCCCTTTGCGCTATATCATGCATGACCTGTGCATAATGTATGCAAAGGGGGAGTTCCCCATCAGGGGGGTCGAAAAAAAGGTGCAAAGAAATATAAGAGATTTCTTTGCCTCATTTTTTCAGCATTTTTAACGCCTGGTCAGAACAGGCGTTAAAAGGAGGCACACCATTATTCATAATGGGCCTCAATGGGCTTAGCAGGATTATTGTCAAAAATCTTTACGCTAAATCCTGCAAAGCTCCGAACTAGTGTTAAAAAGTTCGATGCTAGTTCCCAAACGAATGCCTTGGTGCGCTGTATCTTAGATACGCTGCACACATGGTGGCGTTAGGGGGGTGCTAAGGGGTGCAAGAAAAGTGGCACTGCACCCAGTTCGAGCTGCTCCTGAGGGTCCAACAAAGCAAACTGCATTCCATTGAGCCAAGTGTCCCTCTTCTTCTTTCCTGCCACAAGTTGGTCTTTATATAAAAACTGTGGAAAGCTTTACAAATCCCTTCATCACCTACCTGAGCCTTGAATTGCACCTGAACACTAACTATATTATTCCTGCCATTTTGTGAACTAATTTTCCAAGCCAAAATCTTCCCACACCTCTCACCATAGTCAAAATTCAGCAGGTTTCCGGCTTCCTATCTCTCCTGCACCTTTTTTTCTCAATTAGCAGTTTATTACATCCTTTACACCTGCCTAACTCAGATGTAAGATTCACCTGCTCAGTTTTTGACCCAGCATCAACTAATTGTGCCTTCAGCTTATCCATTACAAGCAACATCCTGAACTCCTCAGCCCTTTCACCCATAAAGAAATTAATTGACCATTTAGCGATAACCCCACTTATATATACTTTGCGTGCATCCCATACAAACTGACCTTTTTTTTAACTAACCCATGTGCTGCATTTCAATAACAAATAAAGCTGAATAAGTCCTTCAACATGTTAAGGACTAAATTCTGTTTATTTTATTCCCACCGCTTCCCACCCATGCAGCTCTCACCCGTGGGAACCAACTTCTGGTTTACTTGGTACACTTAGCCAGTACAGTGCCACTGCACTCCACAAAAAACTAACAACCTGAGGCCAGGCCAACTCCCAACTACAATTATCAAGTTGCAGTGCACCTCTATTATCAAATTAATCATTAACTACTGATCTTGCTACACAACACACTACTGCAAAGATCAAACTATTCCTTAATGGGGTTACTGTCATATATTAATCTATCCACACCCTCTTCATTCTTAATTTTATGTAACGCAACACACTGCTGCACTTCAACAGACTAATCCTTAATAGATTTAGGGCCAGATGTAGCAAAATTTTGCGAGTCGCAAATGGCCCGATTCGCAATTTGCGACCCCGCAAAATCGGAAATGGGATGCAAAAATCCCATTTCCGACTCGCAAAATGCGACGCGAGCCGTTACCGACTCGAAAAATTTGCGACCCCATTTTGTGACCCGCAAATAGCAAGTCGCAATTTGCGAGTCGCAAACCAAATGCAATAGCAACTCGCAAATTGCGACTCGTCGCAAAAAGCCTATTTTGCACTTCCAGTTTACCACTAACTCAGAGCAGGTGGTAACCATTACCAAAGTATAAAAGGGGACCCAGAAGGCATCTGGGTTAATCAAGATGGCGGAAATATACCTGATAGCAGTGAGGAGGAGAGCCCACGCCCCCCAGCAGAGGAGGAGGAGGAGCCAGAGACAGGAGAAGATATACAGAACAAGGTAGACACTCTTCCAGCAAACAGAGGAGGAAATATATGATAAATATAGACTTAGCAGCGCAGCTATACTAGATTTAATAGAATTACTCAAACCACAGCTAGAACGCCAGACTGTGCGCGGCTGCGCCATCCCTACGCATGTGCAAATGCTATGCTCACTGCACCTCTTGGCCTCGGGTAGCTATCAGGGGGTCATTGCTGTGGCAGGTGGGGTATCCCAAAGTGCACTCTCACGGTTCTTTAGGGCATTCCTAGACGCCTTACTCACACACATGTCCAGATACATATACCTACCCAGGAATGATGCAGAAATCAACAGCACCAAGTTGGAATTTTACAGGATTGCCAACTTCCCCCATGTCACAGGGTGTGTAGACGGGATACATTTACAAATATGCCCTCCTGCAAACCTGGGATATCTGTTCCGCAATAGGAAGTGTACCCACTCACTCAACATACAGGTGGTATGTGACGCCCATTATGTTATCACTGACATGGTAGCCAAATTTCCAGGCAGTACTCATGACTCCTACATTTTTAGGCACAGTGGGATACACCAACGCCTGGAACGTGGGGAGTTTGGAGATGGATACCTCCTAGGTAGAGCTGAATACACCTTGAAGACATGCACACAGGTCAATGTGCAAACCACCCATGCCTTGCTAACATTGTACTTTTTGTGCCAAACAGGTGACAGTGCATATGCACTACGTCCATGGATACTAACTCCGTACTTAACACTCAGCAATGATTGCGAGAGGCGATACAACAGCGCACATAAGAGGACCAGGAACATAATAGAACGTACCTTTGGACTGCTGAAAGCAAGGTTCAGATGCCTCCACCGAAGTGGAGGTGCCCTCCAGTATACCCCAATAACAGCTTTCAAAATAGTTGTTGCATGCGCTATACTGCACAACATTGCCACCAGACGAGGGCTACCTCTCACCCCTGAAGACCCAGATTCTGAGGATGAAGAGCAAGAGCAACCACATCGCCATCATGGGGATAGGAGCATCGCAAATCAAGGCACACTGAGACAGGAACACATTGCAAACCAATACTTTGGAAGGTACGTGCCAACTTTTACCATACTCACCAATGTAACACACAAAGAGTCCATGTGTTAGGTGGAAAGAACAAGTGATTTAATAAGTGCAAATAACAAAACTATGTACAATAGGAACAGTTCAGGGGCTTCAATAGTCCAACTGGCATGGGACACATTGACGTTATGTGCCCCAACCCCAAGGACTGTGAGGAGCTCAAACTCTACGGCGGGCTCGGCCAGCCTGGCTGGTACTAGGGGGGTCAGCAGTGCTTTGCCTTGTGCTTCCACTGCGAAGCACCCTGGTGTCACCGGCAGAGACACTGCTGACAGTGGAGCCCTCCTCACTGTCCTGTGGCGTGTCGCCTGTGCCCCTGGCCACCTGCCGTGCCTCCATGAGGTCTATAGCATGGCTGAGCCGGCCCATGCCCCGTAACACGTCACCAGCAAAGTGGGCCATGTCCACCTGGAGGCTGACTGTGCGCCTAGACAGCCCTGTTGTGTTCACAGCCAGCCTTACTATAGAAGAGGACATCCTGTCCAGGCGGTGCAGCAGCTGGCGGTCCCTGCGCTGTGCACTCTCACTCTGCATTAGCAGTCCTGCCACTAGTTGGCGCATGGAGGTTGCAAGGTCACCCATGTTGGTACTGATCACCTGCAACTCCGAATGTACCTGCTGCATACTGTTGGCATGATTGCGTTCAAAGCGCTGCAATGCCCCACTAATCCTCCTTAATTCTTGGGTTTGCAGGCGCTGACCCAGTAGAAGTGCAGCCTCGGTTGGTGATGTGGAGGCATGCCCTGACTCTGCCTGCCGCTCTGATGTTGATGTTCCACGTCGCCTGCAAAGCGGTGGAGGCCCTGTGTTGTCTCCCGTGGCACTCTGGCTCGTACCTGGTGCAGGCTCACACACCACTACTGCAACAGGTGTTTCCTGAGGGGATATGGTGTCGGAGGTGCATGTAGCAGTGGTGGCTGGTCCTGTTCTCTCCTGTGTGTGCTGGCTGACCAGTGGCCCCTGTCTGCTTGGGCTGCTGGGGGTGTCTTGTGGGAGACCTCTGGGACATAGGGAACACACTGTCAGTGTCTACTATCTGTTATCAACTTCCTAATAAACTATTGCCTATGAACTGCCTACTTGACTACATTGCCCATAATGCATCATTCTGGCGTTTGCTACTTTGAAATTGAACTATTTTGGTTGTGCATGCTCCTGTGTACAAGGTGGGTGGGGGTATGGCGTTAATGAGGGTACATGTATGTCACATGGTACTCACCGGTTGATGGTCCTGGCTCACAGGTGTCCAGATCTCCCATCCCGCTTACAGCCTCAGGCTCAAGGGTCTCTTCTACCCTTTCCTCCAGGGGTGTGGGTGGTGGTACTGTCGATGGTCCCCCTCCTGTGCCTCTCATCTCCCGGAGCCGCTCTGCCACCCTCTCCTTGGTCCGGGAGCGCAGGTCATACCACCTTTTCTTCAATTCTTCCACACTCCGGTGGCTGACCCCCAGGGAGTTTACTTTGTCCTGGATCTCCTGCCAGAGTCTTCTCTTCTCTGTCTCTGGCACGTGAGGGCTGCCCTGCCAAACAGCTGGTCATGGTGCTGACAGCACTCATCAGTCAGCACCTCCAACTCCTTTTCAGCAAACTTCAGTTTCCTCTTCCTTGGATTTTCAGCCATGGTTGCAGGAGCTCTGTTTGTTTGCTGTGCTGAAGTTGAAATGGGTGTGGTCCTCCCTCCTCCCAGGTGTATTTGTAAACTTCCTGGCTGTGATGTCATCATCATGTGCCAGGAAGTGTTTTCCAGAGTGTTCTGAAGTGTTTTCCAGAGTGTTCTGCAGCACCTGCATTCAATTTTCATCACATTCACAATTTGCGACACCCACTCGCAAATTGCGTGTCCGTTTTTTGCGCGGTCGCAAAAAGCGACCTCGCAAACAGCGGACTCGCTATCTGTGGTGCGACTCCGTGTGCGAGTCGCAAATTGTCCTCGCATTTTCTACCTGCATTGCAGTTAGCGAGTCAGTAATTGCGAGTCGCAAAGAATCGCAATTTGCGAGTCGCTAATTTTTACCTATCTACATCTGGCCCTTAATTTCATGTATTCATCTGTCCACACTCTCTTCATTCCTGACTATGTGTATCTTGTTATTTCACATCACTTTTAGGGGGTCATTCTGACCCTGATGGGCGGCGGAGGCCGCCCGCCAGAGTTCCCCCCTCCGAAATACCGCTCCGCGGTCGAAAGACCGCGGAGGGTATTCTAAGTTTTTCCCTGGGCTGGCGGGCGGTCGCCAAAAGACCGCCCGCCAGCCCAGGGAAAAACTCCCTTCCCACGAGGATGCCGGCTCGTAATCGAGCCGGCGGAGTGGGAAGGTGCGACGGGTGCTGTTGCACCCGTCGCGTATTTCACTGTCTGCCAAGCAGACAGTGAAATACTTGTAGGGGCCCTCTTACGGGGGCCCCTGCAGTGCCCATGCCAGTGGCATGGGCACTGCAGGGGCCCCCAGGGGCCCCGCGACCCCCCCTACCGCCATCCGGTTCCCGGCGGGCGGACCACCGGGAACTGGATGGCGGTAGGGGGGGTCGGAATCCCCTCGGCGGCGCAGCTAGCTGCGCCGCCTTGGAGGATTCCAAAGGGCGGCGGTACACTGGCGGGAGACCGCCTGTGTTGCCGGTCCGACCGCGGCTTTACCGCCGCGGTCGGAATGCCCTTGGGAGCACCGCCGGCCTGTCGGCGGTGCTCCCGCGGTCCTCCAACCCGGCGGTCATTGACCGCCAGGGTTGGAATGACCCCCTTAGTGTCACAAAATCTCATCTGGGCCTTTCCCCCAGCTCCTGAAACTCGCTCAGTCTCTTCCCTCACTGCCATTGTCTTTTCTTGGTGAAACAACACATATATTACTAAATCTAACACTTGTGGCCTTTATAGGTGATTGATTTACTTTACAAGGCAGCTGTGAGGGCCGCTTCCTTTACCAGAAAGGAACAGAAATTCACAAGGAAATCCCCTGGTTTCTCCTGTTAGAGTGAGGCATAAAGGGATTCCTTTGGATCCTCTGTAACTTCTGAGTCAGGTCTCCTTTCAAGATACCCATCCTCCCCCTAACCCTTCTTGAATTAAAGAGAGCACATATGTACTGAAGCCTGATCACTTGGCACCCTTGTTCTCATTCAGAATCCTAATGTTGTTACTTCTGCCCAGTTCTCTAATCTCTTGAGATTTTCTTGCATTGCTTTTTCTTGCTCTTTAAGAAGTATGAGTTCTCTCTGCTAGTTCATCTAGCTTTCCATTCAACTTATGACAAGACTCATAAATTTCATTCTGGCTGAGTTCCAAAATAGCGCACCTGCTTTTAATCTACTCCGAGATGCTTGTTAACATACTTTCAATCCCTGCCTTATCTGACTCTTTGCCCCCTTTCAGTAGTGGTTGCCCTGGGACTCATATTGGGTAGGGACTTTCGCTGTGACAAGCTCGCCTTCAAACCTACCTTCAGAAGCCACCTGTGATAAGACTTCAAACCTATTAAATATTGGAACATCCCCCCTCTTAGCCGCCACCTGTCCCAACCTGCATAGCTCTTTGGGGCTGCTAAGCTCCTTAGATGCTGCTTCTTTCGATCTAATGGTATCAGCATAGCTCTTCGACACAGGGGAAGCAGCATTTTTCCTCACTCCTGATCTTGAGGAACCCCGACCTCATTTGAGCCTCTAGTTACAGATGTTTCCAGCACTGAGTCAACAGCCAACAATTTTAGTGGGCTTACAATTTTTAAAATAAGTTCACAAAGAGGTAATTGTTTAAGTAGTTTATGTCCTGTGATGTTACGGAGGGGTTTTCTTACGTCCAGCTCCTCAGGTACCCTCTTTTCTAAGGGATCCTGGCACCATCCACCCACCCTGCTACTTACCAGTCTTGTTGTCTTCGATGGTATGGTGGAATTCTCCTCAGTAGCAAACCTTAGTTGGTATCTGCTCTGTCTTCTCGAATAAAGCCAACTTTAGCATTTGCCCATCAAACACAGCCACAAAAAGAGCCTCTGCCTTCTGAGAGATATTAAAACTTAACAGACTCAGGCCCTCATTTCGAGACTGGTGGTCCTTGGACTGCCAGACTTGTGGTGGCGGTCTTACAGACACTGGGCCAGCAGTAAAGGCCACCATATTACGACTTTGGCGATTTAGCTGAAGCCAAACTGACGAAATGCCGCCCATACCGCCAGGGCAGTGGGACTGTCGGGCCAGAGGTGAGTACCTCTGGCCCGGGGTGGCCGCAATACCACAATCGGCATTGCGACTCGGCAGACTGCAGGCATTTTCTTAGCGGTCTCACTGCCATGAAAATGCAGGCGGTCATGTACGCCGACTGCAATCTCCATACCTGTCACCGGCAGACACAACCCCACACGATCACACACCTACATTCATGCCCCCCGCTCACTCATGCATACACTTACAAACACCCCCACACACTCGCACCCAGACACTTACTAAGATACACCCATTCACTCGTGCACACGCACTCGAACATACACATCCACTCACATGCACGCACTCAGACATACGCATTCACCCACATGCACGCACTCAGACATATGCATTTACTCGCATGCGTGCACCCCTTCTCCCCACATTCACACAAACATACCCAAACTCACACACACTCAACACCCCCTTCCCCACGGCATACACTCACTTACATATGCACAGACAACCTCCCCACATTCACACAAATATACACGCACTCACACACACAGACACCCCCTGCCCCTTCACATTCATACACACATGCAGACACCACTCACATTCAAACAACACCCCCCCACTCCCGCCTTTCGGACGATCAACTTACCTGCTTCGCCATGGTGATCATCCAGGAGAGAATGGGTCCCTGTGCTTTCCACTACCAGCACCGCACTGGCGTGCAAGAAACTGCCATGCCGTATTTCAGGTCGTAATACAGCAGGTCGTAATACGGCAGGTGGAGTCCTGTTGGTGTGGCAGTGCTGGTGGAAAATGCCTCTATTACGCTGTTGGCCAGGCCGACGGTGTGGATTTCGCCTGAAATCGGCACCACGTCATAATATGGCGGTCTTCAGACCGCCAGCACTGACGGTCCTTTGGGGCCTGCGGTTTTGGAGGTCTTATGAAAAGACCGCTGAAGTCGAAATGAGCACCTCAGTGCCTTCTTGGGTCCCTACTTCCTCCTGTCTCTTTTTGGGCATGGTACACCCTGCCGAAAGCCTTCAAAATGGCCTGCTCATTTAGGGTCACCGGGGCCACACCTTCTGACATGTAACATAAATGTTGCATTGTCTTGTCAATTTCAACCTCATAACTTCCCTAACTGGCTGCGCCTGCACTATTCTCCTTGAAGCCCTCCCCGTGGAGAATGCTGTAGTGACGATCTCTGTCTATGCAGTCTGCCGATTCAGTGCTTTCAATGCCGCGCCTCCTCTGGAAAGGAAGCCCTCATGCAGCTTTCCACTCCCTGGCCATGGCTTTCGCCGCTTGAGCCCAACTTGGAGCTACCAATGGAGGATTACCTGCACACAAGACTGCACCCTGCCACATCATACGCCACCACAAGGCTTGAGGTCCCTGAGCAGTTTGCCAATGTAGCATGGATGGATGAAGATCCTGATTGCAGCCACTCGCTCCCAAAACAGTGCAGTAAACCCCAGCATGCCGCTCTCATATTTTGCTTCACAGGAGCAAGTCCACGGGTCCCAACTTTCATCTTGCAGTCATCCTGGGAGGTAGTCGGGGAAACCCTTGGCAGAGACTCAGCCTGCCGACATGTTCCCACAAATGCCACAACTGTTAAGCGCAGATTATAACATTTTCGCTGTGATATTAACGAAGAGGTTAGCTGGCGTGGTGGGGAAATTGATGTTGGATGATCAGAAGGGCTTTGTGCCAGAAAGACCATTGAACCACTTAAAGCATCTGGGTATTTGGCCAGTGCATCTCATGCACCATCTGATGACGTGACCCAACAACACCCTCACTGAAAAGGCAATGATTAGGACAGGCACACCGCAGGGTTGCCCCCATCCCCTATTCTTTTTGAACTGTTTATTGAGCCTTTAGCACAGGCCGCTAGAACCTTTTTGGGCCTTTAGCACAGGTCGTTAGGTTTCAAAAGAATATAGTTTTCTTTGAATGATGCGGGTATCAGAAAAAGATTGCATTACTGGCGAATGACAAAATGATTTTTACTACTCAAACAGAGACTATGATCCACACTTTATAGGACCTAGCCAGTAATTTTGAGGCCTTTGAAGGTTATGTTATTGACCATGATGAGACTGAGATTTTGGCCTGGAATATACCCAATCTAAATGCCAGTAAGTACGTTACCCAGAAGAATCCGGACAAGGCAGTGCTGGAGATCAAGAAGTTACTAAAGAAATGGTCAAACCTTCCTTTGTCCATCTTTGGTAGAGTAAAGTAAAGATGTGCTTCTTCCTCAAGTTGCTGTTTTTATTTAAATGCATTCTATTATGGTTTGATCTTGTCTCTTTCCGTAAGGTGGATATCAGCAGCTTTATATGGGCTGGGAAGGGAGTGAGAATAGCCTTTAAAAAATTGAGGCATAAACTGAAGAAGGGAGGGCCTATACTGCTGGGCCAATAGTTAAAAACTTTTAGGATACTTCTTGGTAGACCGGAATATTCAGGAGTGGTGCTGGTTTTGGCATTGGCTATGAGCCTTAACAGTCCCAATAGGATTTCATACAAGTTTGTGTACTCAAGTATTTAAAAAAAAGTTATGTTGAAGCTTTTACAGTCCAGTGAAATTGTCTGGTTTAAGAGTAGAAACAAATGATCAATGCACACTAGTAAGCTCGCACACTGATGTGATAATCACCAAGGACCCCCACTTTTTAAACAATGCTTTAAGTTTTCCATTTAGGTTAGCTAAATGTATAAATGTCAGAGATCTGATAGATGAGGAAGGCCTAAAATCCTGGATTGAATTATCTGGCAGAACGAGGAGCAGGCTTTCTAGGTTTGAGTATATGCAGCTTGATTCATCGTAGAAGTCGTTACAAAAAAAGGTGGGGACCCCTATTGATCCGGGGGTGGAAAGACACCTACATAATGGTTGAGCACTTAAGAAAAAAGTGGCAATGTGGTACAAACTGTTTATACGAGGTGAAGGAAAAGGGGGCAACTCTGGCCTATATGAAGTAGACCATTTTCTAGCTGAGCAGGAATGTGGGCTCACTATGGCACGCATCATTTGAGCTTTTAAATGCTACTGGCAGTCCAGCCATGTTCAAAAGGAACCATATTTTCACAATATTTAGGGCTTACTGCACTCCGAAGAAGATAGCAATAAGGAACGAACACCAGGAGGATGCATGTATGAAGAGTGGCCTAAAAGCAATGATCTGCATATGTTCATATCGTCCCCGATTCTGAAGGAATATTGGGAGAATGTGAGAAGAACAATCAATCTAGCGTTGGGTTTTGAGTTCAAGGTCAGCCCTTCTATGATCCACTTTGACGTTTAAAACATAGCAGACAGAAGGTGGGATCAGAAATATCGAATTTTTCATCTGATGGTCTTGGACAGGTATTTGATGATGCAAGAAATGGGTGCATGTACCTCTCTTGCGCTCAGTTTTAGAGAGTTAAATGGCCTGACGAAGAAAACCAGCGGATATGATAAGCTATGTGAGCAAAAGTCAAAAGTTTTGGCAACCAATAAGTGATGCAAAAACCTTATCTAGGGTATGTGGTTAGTTTAAGGTGTGGTTGTCCGATAATTACACTAACAGGAGAACAGTGCAGAGCCTCTGGAGGCCCACCTCGAAGACCCCCCACCTCCAAATGTCCTGAATATGGGACCGTATCAGTTGAATTAAGAGTTATATGGCGATAGGGTTGCCAATCTAGATTCTTGATTAGTTTGGCTGTCCTTAAGGCTGCTATGTTCTCTTTAAAGGAGATAACAGCTAATAACGCTGCGGATTTAGGATCTGATTCTTGAGTAATGTAAGAAGTTTCTATCTGTAGACATATAGGGTTCTTATAAAGCAACAGAACCACAATAGTGGTCCAATCAGAAAGCGGTATAGGGCACATAAATATCATGTGCACACCAAACAAATATTTTCCTCCCACTCAGCAGTCATCTATTAAATTACTGTTTTATCTAGCCACTCATGCTTAGATTGCAGGTATCGCTTGCTGACATAGGTTACAAGAGAGGCCCAGTGGGAACCATTCATGACCGAGCTAGATGATGAATGAATGTTGAGAACAGAGGAATGGGGGCTCTAAACCGGCAATGCTACTATTATGGTTGGTCTACACTGTGAGAAAGTAGCCTCTTTCTAGCCTTGTTGCCCCCACTTTTGTCCTGTTTGTGAGTATACGTCAGGGTGTTTTCACTGTCACACTGGGATCCTGCTAGCCAGGGCCCAGTGCTCATAGTGAAAACCCTATGTTGTAAGTGTGGTTGTTATATGTCACTGGGATCCTGCTAGCCAGGACCCCAGTGCTCATAAGTTTTTGGCCTATATGTATGTGTTCCCTGTGTGACGCCTAACTGTCTCACTGAGGCTCTTTTAACCAGAACCTCAGTGGTTATGCTCTCTCTGCTTTCCAAACTTACAGGCTAGTGACTAGTGACTAAATTCACCAATTCACATTGGCATACTGGTACACCCATATAATTCCCTAGTATATGGTACTGAGGTACCCAGGGTCTTGGGGTTCCAGGAGATCCCTATGGGCTGCAGCATTTCTTTTGCCACGCATAGGGAGCTCTGACAATTCTTACACAGGCCTGCCAGTGCAGCCTGAGTGAAATAACGTCCACGTTATTTCACAGCCATTTACCACTGCACTTAAGTAACTTATAAGTCACCTATATGTCTAACCTTCACCTGGTGAAGGTTGGGTGCAAAGTTACTTAGTGTGTGGGCACCCTGGCACTAGCCAAGGTGCCCCCACATCGTTCAGGGGTAATTCTCCGGACTTTGTGAGTGCGGGGACACCATTACACGCGTGCACTGTACATAGGTCACTACCTATGTACAGCGCCAAAATGGTAACTCCGAACATGGCCATATAACATGTCTAAGATCATGTAATTGTCACCCCAATGCCATTCTGGCATTGGGGGGGAAATTCCATGATCCCCAGGGTCTCTAGCACAGAACCCGGGTACTGAAAAACTGCCTTTCCGGGGTCTCCACTGCAGCTGCTGCTGCTGCCAACCCCTCAGAGAGGTTTCTGCCCTCCTGGGGTCCAGGCCGCCCTTGCCCAGGAAGGCAGAACAAAGGATTTCCTCTGAAAGAGGGTGTCACACCCTCTCCCTTTGGAAATAGGTGTGAAGGCAGGGGAGGAGTAGCCTCCCCCAGCCTCTGGAAATGCTTTGATGGGCACAGATGGTGCCCATCTCTGCATAAGCCAGTCTACACCGGTTCAGTGATCCCCCAGCCCTGCTCTGGCGCGAAACTGGACAAAGGAAAGGGGAGTGACCACTCCCCTGACCTGCACCTCCCGGGGGATGTGCCCAGAGCTCATCCAGTGTGTCCCAGACCTCTGCCATCTTGGAAACAGAGGTGTCTGTGGCACACTGGACTGCTCTGAGTGGCCAGTGCCAGCAGGTGACATCAGAGGCTCCTTCTGATAGGCTCTTACCTCTCTTGGTAGCCAATCCTCCTTCCTAGGTAGCCAAACCTCTTTTCTGGCTATTTAGGTTCTCTGCTTTGGGAATCTCAACAGATAATGAATGCAAGAGCTCACCAGAGTTCCTCTGCATCTCCCTCTTCACCTTCTGCCAAAGGATCGACCGCTGACTGCTCAGGACGCCTGCAAAACCGCAACAAAGTAGCAAGACGACTACTAGCAACCTTGTATCGCCTCATCCTGCCGGCTTTCTCGACTGTTTCCAGGTGGTGCATGCTCTGAGGGTAGCCTGCCTCCTCTCTGCACCAGGAGCTCTGAAGAAATCTCCCGTGGGTCGACGGAATCTTCCCCCTGCAACCGCAGGCACCAAAAGACTGCATCACTGGTCCTCTGAGTCCCCTCTCAGCATGACGAGCGTGGTCCCTGGAACTCAGCAACTCTGTCCAAGTGACTCCCACGGTCCAGTGACTCTTCAGTCCAAGTTTGGTGGAGGTAAGTCCTTGCCTCCCCACGCTAGAGTGCATTGCTGGGCACCGCCCGATTTGCAGCTGCTCCGGCTCCTGTGCACTCTTCCAGGATTTCCTTCATGCACAGCAAAGCCTGGGTCCCCGAAACTTTTTCCTGCAGTGCACAACCTTCTGAGTTGTCCTCCGGCGTCGTGGGACTCCCTTTTGTGACTTCGGGTGGACTCCAGTTCACTTTCCTTCCAAGTGCCTGTTCAGGTACTTCTGCGGGTGCTGCCTGCTTCTGTGAGGGCTCCCTGACTTGCTGTGCGCCCCCTCTGTCTCCTCCTCCAAGTGGCGACATCCTGATCCCTCCTGAACCACAGCAGCACCCAAAAACCTCTACTACAACCCTTGCAGCTATCAAGGCTTGTTTGCGGTCTTTCTGCATGGGAACACCTCTGCAAGCTTCATCGCGACGTGGGACATCCATCCTCCAAAGGGGAAGTTCCTAGTCCTCTTCTTTCTTGCAGAACTCCAAGCTTCTTCCAACAGGTGGCAGCTTCCTTGCACCCTCAGCTGGCATTTCCTGGGCTCCTGGCCACTCTCGACACTGTCACGACTATTGGACTTGGTCCCCTTGTCTTACAGGTACTCAGGTCCAGAAATCCACTGTTGTTGCATTGCTGGTGTTTGTTCTTCCTGTAGAATCCCCCTATCACGACTTCTGTGCTCTCTGGGGGTAGTAGGTGCACTTTACACCTACCTTACAGAGTCTTGGGGTGGGCTATTTTTCTAACCCTCACTGTTTTCTTACAGTCCCAGTGACTCTCTACAAGCTCACATAGGTTTGGGGTCCATTCGTGGTTCGCATTCCACTTTTGGAGTATATGGTTTGTGTTGCCCCTATACCTATGTGCTCCTATTGCAATCTACTGTAATTCTACACTGCTTGCATTACTTTTCTTGCTATTACCTGCATAATTTTGGTTTGTATACATATATCTTGTGTATATAACTTATCCTCATACTGAGGGTACTCACTGAGATACTTTTGGCATATTGTCATAAAAATAAAGTACCTTTATTTTGAGTACTTCTGTGTATAGTGTTTTCTTATGATATTGTGCATATGACACCAGTGGTATAGTAGGAGCTTTACATGTCTCCTAGTTCAGCCTAAGCTGCTTTGCCATAGCTACCTTCTACCAGCCTAAGCTGCTAGAAACACCTCTTCTACACTAATAAGGGATAACTGGACCTGGCACAAGGTGTAAGTACCTCTGTTACCCACTACAAGCCAGGCCAGCCTCCTACATACACCTACACCATATGCAATGTGCTGAATTGTTGTACTCATAAAATTGTATTCGGAAACAGACACATGGTAGTAGCCCTACTCCAGCTGCAAATTTCTAAGTCATTCAGGATGAAACCTCATTTACAAAAGACCTGCTCAAATTGTAATACAAGCCAAGCAGACTCAGCCATACTCCTATGAAGCCATGAAGTAAGTCACACACCATACACAGGGCACTCTTTGGAACAGTAATTGATTCACACAGAAGCCACTGAGTGCAGTGAACTACTGTCAGAAACGGTTTTACTAAATTGGGAGAGAGATAAACCTGCCAACTTAATAAACATAATCTGTTTAGGTCACAACAAAATTTTAGGGAGAATATATGCTCAACTCCTGGCAGCATTGGCACTAGGTGTAGGAAATTCCATAGAGAAATGCATGTTAAGGGTAAACAGTACCAAAGAATTTTAAGGTAAAAAACAAAGTACAATGAAATTTCCAAACCAATTTACAAAAACGAAGAATGATATAAGAAGCAAAAATAAATTGAAACAATCAAAATTGGGTACGGGGAGACTGATATTTGAGTCAAGAAGGGACTAGAAAGTACACAGCACCATTCAGAAGTCACAGTTCATGGATAACTGCAACAAGGTGTGATTTTAGGTTCATTGTCAAGGACCAGATATTAATGTCAGCGAGGATCCCTCAAAATTGTAAGCACCTTAGTTGAGCTCCAGGTGAAGCCTTCAGTGTATGCTACAAATGGTCTTTTCACCATTGGGTAGATTTATTACCTCGCCCCGATCTAAGGTTTAACTTTCAGTCTTAGGCACTTTTTGGTACTTAAAATTCCTTCAGTAGGCAATCAAGAAGCTGTATCTGGGTGGTGCTTCATGTAGTTGGGTATCTTCACTGTGAGGTCCTGGGTAAAAAGCTCTGAGTAGGACATACTTGCTTATCTTTCCTGCTGTTGGTTGACTTTTCATGAAGAAGTCTCGGCACCTTATCCCAGTCCTCTGGAAGTGTAGTAAAGTTCAAAATGTCTTCAAGTTCTGCAAAAGTCCCCCCATCACTTCTGCAGCCCTCAGGTCCTCAAGGCAGGGTTCTAGGCCCCAGGTGTGTCTCCAGTCAACACTTCTGCCGAGCCCAGTCTTCTTGGAGTCAGGACTCATTCTGCTTTTTGTGTCCCTTGCAGAAGTTTACAGAAGGCCAACAACTTGACTCTTGGAGAGCAGTTTCAGAGACTCAGATCCAGCAGGAGTCAAAAGTCGGTTCACCCACTGTCTTCCAGCTTTCATGCTTCAAGATGTTTCCTTCACAGTAATGTTCAGAGGAGTTGCTGGTCAACATGCCAGGCTTGTCCTGTATTCTAGCCATCGATTGGATAATTCCCTTCACACAAAGCTGGCTCTTTTTTCAGCATTTCCTTTCTCAATGTACTGCAAGCATTCCTAGAAACCCTCACCCAAAATGTCCCTGACCTTCTTTCAGCAATAGAAGCCTAGTCCCTCCTTCCAGCCGCCCCTCATGATCATAAGGTATTCCACAGACCACCCCCACCCCACCACCACTGCCAGTGCTAGAGCCAATTGCACAGCTGGTGACACAGGCAGAAAGTTGCATTTCCTGATAATGATTTTGGGAGTTTCACTGACAAAAGAGCTGCAAAAGTTTTTTTTTGTGTTGCCTGCTGTTCTTGCCTCATTCCCAGATGACTAAACCCTCCCAGGACACTTCTGTTAACACCACTTCTTCCTTCTTGATGCCAGAGGCTACGCAATGGTCTTTAAGAAGGTTGTTAACAGCCAAGCAGGGATGAATATTCAGCTCCAGGAGCAGGACTCTGAGGCAAACCATTTCTCAACCAGTTTACTCTCATGCAGTAGTGCACTTTTCTAAAGTTACTTTTCCATTAAAGTTATCAAAAATCTACTTTCACCATTAAATTGAGATTTTAAAACTGAGAGTAAAATAACTTTTATGGATTAATGTTGGAAAATGGCCCACTCTGAAGGGTCATACCAAACATTTTGCCTTCCTTCGCTATTTGTTCTTACCCCATTTTTGCTGGTTTTAAGAATCTGCACACTTTATCACTGCTGACCAGTGCTAAAGTGCTTGTGCTTTCTCCCCTAAACACGGTAACATTGGCTCACACCCAATTGGCATATTTAATTTACCTAGAAGTCCCTAGTAAAGTGTACTAGATGTGCCCAGGGCCTGTAACTTAAATGCTACTAGTGTGGCTGCAGCAGTGATTGTGTCACCCACATAAGTAGCTCCTTAACCATGTCTCAGGTCTGCCATTGCAAGGCTTGTGTGTGCAGTTTTAATTCCACTTCGACTTGGCATTTAAAACTACTTGCCAAACCTTAAATTCCCCTTTTCTTTCATATGTCACCCCTAAGGTAGGCACTCGGTAACCCATAGAGCAGGGTGCTAGGTAGGTAAAAGGCAAGACATGTACTTATACGTTTTACATGTCCTGGTAATGAAAATCTCCCAAAATCATTTTTCACTACTGTGAAGTCTTCTCCGCTCATTGGCCAGCATTGTAAATTCCCTTTTATAGTTTTTAGTGGTAAGTTCTGATTTGAGTAGAGTAGACTTGTCATATTTGGTATGGTTGGAATAGTAGTAAGAACTCCTACTTACTGGTGAAGTTGGATTTTACATTACTGATTCAGAAATGCCAATTTTAGAAAGTAGGCATTTCTCTGCACTTACTGCAATCTGTGCCTTACAGCCTGTCTCCAATCCACGTCTGTTCTGTGCTGGTTGAACACAGGACAATCAGATGCATCTGCATTCATCTGCATACAGATGGGTTTCTTTCAGCAGGAAGGATGGAAGGGTTCACTCTTACGCTTCAAAGGCCAGTGGCCTGCCCTCATATAACAGGGATCCTGGCAGGGCTGGATTGAAAGGGGAACTTGTGCATTTTAAAACCACTTTATGAAGTTTCCTGCACTTCAAAGGTACTTTTGGGTACATATACTGGGTCTGTGAACCCACCAAATCATACACTTCTGGATCTACAACTGGACTGCTGAGCTGCCCAAAAGTCCATCTGGACTGCTTTTCTAGAAGGCTTGCTATTCTGCTTGTTGTCCTGTTGCCCGCTGACCCCCTGACTCTGCTGGAAGGACTCTGCCTTCATCGACAAGTTCTCTCCAAGGTCTTGTTCAGAAGTCTCAGGACCACAAAATACTTGATTTACTACCTCCAAGGTGGTTCACCATTTACAGTGACTCCAGATTCGGCACCAATGTCTGATACCGCACCACTGCCTGCTCGGGCTCAGTGGTCCTTGTTGAACGCAACAACCACGGCCTTCAACATAAGCCCAACGTTGCTGTGACGCTGGTAAAGTCCTGCGGTGTGATCGTGACACTGCAAGCTTGACACATCGAGTCTTGACCTGCTGGACTCATAGACTACGCCGGGTCACAAGAAACTGACACCATGCCACCGACTCGACTTCACTGCCCCTGCAACCGGATGGAACCTGCACCTCGGCTCCCTTGCGCAGCAGTGAGGAACCAACGCCTCACCTCCCAGGCCGCAGCCAGGAACCGATGCCCCACTGGCCCCAGCGATGCCTCATCTCCCCAATTCCGTGCTACGTCTTTGTTTCCTCGTTTACCAAAGGGACTGTGCCTGGAGTCCATGCAACTCTATGACTGGCCCTCACTCACTCGCGAGTGACGTTGCCCTGTTAGAATCTACTACGTCACGATGCCGTAATAGCCCCAGTTGGAGCTAATGTTTTTCTGAGTGCATTAAAAGGATTTAATCTTGCAAAAATCATGACTTTACTTGTGTACATTGGGTTCTTGAAATGTTTATCTTATTTTATTCCGATAAATATTAACTATTTTCCTAAACTGGTGTGGAGTCCTTTTTGTAGTACTTTTACTCTTTTACTGTATGAGGTATTGCACAAATACTTTACACATTGCCTTCTAGATTAAGCCTTCCTGCTCTGTGCCAAGCTACCAGAGGGTGAGCACAGGATAATTTAGGTTGTGTTGTGACTTACTCTGACTAGGATTGTGGTCCCTACTTGGACAAGGGTGTATACCTCTGCCAACTAGAGACCCAATTTCTAACAATTATTCTTTTATTTTCCATATAAAGATAGGCATAAGTGTTTTTATTCATAAATAGGCCTGCTCATGGGTTTGTCACTAACAATAGCTTTTTTTGTCCTGGATTGTATACCAGAAGACCATTCCCAATTGGCCCTGATATCTCCAGACACAATGAAGGTTTTGAAATATACAAAGTACACTGTTCCACAAAGGAAGAATAAGAATGCATACAGGGTTAGTGATAGTCAGTGGTTAAGGAGAGCCCTCACACACCCAATAGGATGTCAAGCTTCATCACTGGGCAATCTCCTCGTCAGACCGGTGCTGCAATGTCTGACGGGCCACCCCCGTTAAGGTGGTGGTACTTAACCGGAGATCGTTTACCAAAATTGGTCAGACCTAGGATGAATACTGGCTACCGGAATATGTAGGAGAGAAGGAAAAAGTGCAAGTTAAAATTGACTCAAAACCATAGGCATCACATTTAATAATTCAGAAGTAGGTTAAGGCCAAGATTAAAAGTAAAAAGGGGGGAGTGCTGATGGAGATAATGTTCCACCTCACTCCACTCAAGGAAAATGGGTAGTGCCCAGCGCAGAACGACTATTCACAGCAGCAGGAAAAAGTCCTGCCTGCATGAGGTAGGAGTCCCTTTAGAACCCCCTGAAATGATTGTGAATGAAGAAAGGTAGGCCGGAGATGGGAAGCAGACCCCCAATATTGCAGTTAAATTCAGTGAATGCCATGATTTTCGTTTTGAAAACAGCCATTGACCCTTAAAGGCACAGGGGTGGCTGCGTTCAACAACAAGAGGCATATTTATGAAACAGTGGCGAAGCGCAGCAAGTCACCTTGCTGCACTGTGTTACTGGGAAATGGCAGGAATGCACTTTATTTAAAGAAATATTGCACATTCCTGTCCTTCCCCCTCCGCTGGTGTCCTTTTGGCAGCCTAACTCCAACGCAGGCAGTCTTACACTATGGCCACCAAAGGTCACCAAGGGTCACCTTCCTGCACAAAAACAATCCTGAGAGGCTTTTGCCTGGTAACACCTCACCTGGGGATGCATAGGGTTTTGGCGTATTTCCAGTTCTACCACTACTGGTAAATCAGAAATGCATTAAAATCCATGGAAACACCCATGGAAACGCCTCAATGGCGCCGAGTAATGCAAATCAGAGATTTGTGCTGAGTTACATTACTCAAAATTTATCAAGACAATGAGAGCCTTGCAAGGTGTCCTTGCATGGCTTCATAACTCTCACTTAAGGTTTGTGTCGATGATGTACCACATTACGTGGCGCAAACAAGACACAAACCAGGTCGTAAATATGGCCCCAAATGTTTGTGTTCAGTTAACAACATCAGATAGCATGTTGTCTGCTCCCCCACATGCCTGTTGCTGGTGTTCACAACTTCACAAAGTGGAACCTGTCCGTCATGTCGGCTTTGCGAAAGACTTCAAGTCACAACTATAATAGCAAACCATTTATACACACTGCTGTGACTCGGAAATAAGAGAATGATGGCCCCTTCATGTGTCTCCTCCTTATGATTAGGAACAGAGACAAAAGGAATTTTGTGAGTCAGAAAGGCTTTTCCAAATTGTGGTGTATTCTTTGTACCTTGTGACTTGCTCTTTTGAAGTTGCAAAGCCTGTGTTTTTGTGAATTGGAGGTTTTGCAGTCTCAAAAAAATGTTATACATCAGGCCCCGGGTTCTGGCTTCATATGTGTATTGCCGTCCTCAGAAAACCTTTAGATGTTGTTCCGCTAATGCACACACATTTTAGGAAAAGCTCTGCTTATTATAGATCTCAGAACACGTGCCAGGAATTCACACAATGTTAAATGCATTACCGCATAGTACTTAAAAAGCGTGAAATGCATTTATAAAGAAGGATCAGCGTTCGTGGCCTCGCTGCGGTTTCTCGGGATTAGCCAGGTTCATTTGGGAAATTTTCCATCTTCTCGACACCAAGAAACAAACTGAAAGACAGATGTTCAGAAAGGTCTTGTAATCTACTATATCAAAGTAAACACAGATTTGTCCTATTGCTTTTATCCACAGAGGCAGGCTAAATATAGGATAGTGTGCTCTATCTTGTTGCCTTTAATGGGCAATTATTGCTTTTCAGTCTTGATGACTATAAAATCTTCTTCAGAGGAACCAGGAACTCCGACTATAAGTAAGTGTCCCGCTATCTGGTTATTCTCCATTGGCGGTTTTAAAAGGGAACAGGATACCTTTATTTGTGTTAAGAGTGGTCTTGGAATTTGTGAGTAAGAAAGCAATGGCTTTGCAGGTTAAATGAGAACACTGAGTGCTGTTCCGTGTGGGCCTTAGCCATCATGCGCTCTTCTATTTTACGGGTATAAGTATCAGTCTTGGCAGACATTTTAATATGTGCCCTTTATCAGACCTCACATGTTGGCATACTCACTCGTACATGCTATTCTAGAACCCTTTTATGCCCTCATTGTATTGAAGTTGTCAAAAGTTGTTTAATCTCAGGATGTCTAAACAAATGGGAAGCATCTGAGTTCAAAATATGTAAGCATAATATGTCATCTGCTACTAACGCTGTGAAATTTAATATATACCTTGCCGCTTTCAATTGAAGAAGGAGAATTTCCTACAGCTCAGACTTAAAATGAGTATCTGCAGGGATGTCAATTTACCACAACACCCAGAGTATGGATGGGACCACGCTCCGTTTGACTCATGATGGCATCACAGGATAACCCATTGCCTCATCCTTATCCCCTCGACTCCCATCCAGCAGCCACTACTGAGGATAGGTGGAAAAGTTAGGAAAAAGTAATTGCAGAAAGTAAACTGGACTCTCAGAGCCATGTCTAACTTTCTGGTAGTGTCACTTCATTCATGATTCTAATTCCTGCAGCGCAATGGGCTCTGCCAGGGTTATCAAGGAGAAAGCTTTAGAGACCCTTAATTGACGTCTGTGTGTATCTACAGATATTAGGTCCTGAGAAAGGGAAATGAGTTAGCTTTGGATATTTCAGGTCATAGTTGGATCATAGAACTGTGGAAAAATTGACAGATAACATATCAAACAATCAATCAATCACATTTATTTGAAGGATAAAAAAATTAAATCAATCCAATAATGGAACCATAATGTTACCATTCGCCCACAAGGCATCCTAGGTTCTCTGTCCCAATAATACAAATATTACTGCATCTCCGTAACCGATAATTTCAGTTCTCATGGCATTTTTTTCAATACAGATCCCAAAGGGGAAATGCAGACCATATAATAAAACAAGCATTAGCAATGCAATAGGTCTTGCATTTTCTTGAGTTAGAGCTATTGGCATTGTAAATTCATAACTGGACTTTTCTTGCCACATAAATTGGTCAACCCTGCCTCATAATTTCATCTTTTCCTACCATATAATTCCAGTGGCCTAGCATATAACTAAAGCACTTCCATTTGCCTTCTTCCTCTATCTCCAGCAGCAAATGAAAATGTTGCAATTTAGCAGCGTTTAATTGGGCAGAGCTTAATTGAAGCACGCTAGCATGTTGACTGATCGCAAACATGTAGTTACAAAATACACGATTTCCACTTGAACACTATAATCAACCCACGAAACACACTGGCCACACGGAAAATAAATATTATTTTTTGAAAGCTAATGCCTGCATATTAATACAATTGTGTCTTTTAATATTTATGTTTACATATTGCTTTACTGGTGTGTGCCATGTGGTGTCAGGCTGCAATTTACACTGTTTAGGGGTGATTCACTCAGCTTCTGATAACTTTGCTGCTGTCTACAGAGCAATCCAGCCAGCCAGTCTCTTACACTCTTTCATATGGCTGATGCTGTCCTTTCAGGAACATTTGCTAATGTTTCTGGTCTGGCAGTTTTTTATGTTAAATTGCTGTATTTCACAGTGTTTACGAGTAATGAGCAATTCACATCCTTGTCTTCAAAAATGTTTTCTACATGATGACATCTTGCTGTTTAAACTTCCAGCCTGGCAGCTTGTTTATAGTTTGGAGCGGAAGCACATTTTCACATGTTGGAGTTTGCATTCCTAATAAATGATTCTTGTGTTTGCCCACAGTAAATGCACGAGACAGAAAAATAACTGATTGCCCTTTAAAAAAAACTGTTTGTGCCCTGCATCCTAACACACTGGCTCAAATTAAGCACTGCAACCGTAAAAGATATTCAAATTTAGTAGATTGGCCTGCACGCAGGAGAGCTACTTGCAGGTAGCTGGAGAGCCACAGTAGCACACGAGGTACACGTTGTGAAGCCTGACAGTGTGTCTATTTCGTAAAACATCAACAAAAAAGGTACAATATTTGGGTGGTTCCTTTCTATATATGGGAACAGGTAAAATGAAATAAACATACATTTGCTACTGGATGAATAGACTATAAGGCAGAATTTGTGATACTTGGAGATAAAATTCAGAGTTGTTTCCCTTGGTCATTCAGTAACTGACTATAACAGTCACTCCATTAGTGCGAACGATAGGAACTTGAGACATCCTGACAAATAAAAATATTTCTAGCTTACGCGTCAAGAATTTTCAATTCTATTCAGGACGCAGAGGCGAGGATTATGCTTCTCTCTCTTTACTGCAAAAAATACAGTAGCCAATCAAAACTTAAACAACCAGGAAACTACATTTCCCATGAACCCATATAACAATGTCCACCAATCAAAGGGCTGACTCCTGTATATTAGTCTCTACCAACACAGTCCGTCCTCTTTCTTTGCAATGAAACCAAAAAGTACTTGACTCATTGGAACTGGAATCTCTTCAACCGAACCAACTCAGGGGAAGATCCTGACTATCCTCCTGAAGAACATCGGATCTTGATAAAACTTCCATCTCCAAAACACCGATCAGGTGCCCTTATTCTCTGTACCTAGGAACAAGAAAAAAGCATGCCAATAATAACTTATTCATGGCAAACCATTCTATACACAATAACGGGAGGGTAAACAATCATAAATTATAATACATATTACAACTTCCAAATAGAAAGAAAAAATAATACAGTAATTTCTCTATGGGTGGGATAATCCTCGCCTCCGTGTCCTCAATAGAATTGAAAATTCTTGATGCGTAAGCTAGAATTTTTTTTATTCTATGTCAGGACCGGAGGCTTCGGATTATGGTTGTTCAAAGCTGATCTACCACTGTTGTAACCACATCCACAATTGGTTTATGATAAAATATTTTAAAAGTGGAATCTGGTGACCAATCAGCCGCTTTCATAATATCCTCTCAACGAGAACCAACTGAGAATGCCTTAGAGGCCATTGCTCTTCTGACTGAATGCGCTCCAAACATAGAAATATCTATACCAGCTTCCTGCAGGAGCCATCGAACCCATCGTGCCAAAGTAGCTACAGATACGGGACCAAAATGTTTCTGGAGGGAAATCAATAATTGTCCCTGACAATCCCTACGTAATTCTCTTGTACATTCCTATCATGCTTTTAAACATTTCACAATACACAATCTCTGATGGTGAGGAAAAGCTGGATAAGAAACACATCTGGAGGATGACTTTGTACGATTAGAAATAGTAAATGAAACTCCAGAAGGAGTAAATACTCTACCCGCTATATCCAGTGCACGTACATCTGACACTCTCCGACAGGACAAAAGACACAGCAACATAGTCAACTTCGCCAAGAGTTGTTTGCGAGAAAGACAATCATTACACGGACAGGCCATCAAGAATTTTAGGACTATATCCACATCCCAAAGGGAAGAATATTCAGGCTGAGGAGGATTAATCATTCTGACTCCGCGAAGGAGTTTACAAACTAATGGGTGTTCCCCCACTGGCTTCCCTTCAATAGGGGGATGACCAGCAGAAATTGCTGATCTGAGATTGTTGATGGTTCGATATGCTAAGCCCTGAGCGGCTAAGTCGGAAAGGAAATTGACGATCATAGAAATGGAGGACCCCAAAGGATCAATACCTTGCTCACCACACCAAACACACCCATTTCTTCCATGAAGATTGATACCTTTTGTGGGTGGAAGGAGCCCAAGATTGGGACAAGAAAAACATTGCGTTGTCCGAAACACCCGGCACTTGCCAGCGTCTCCGGAAATTCTCCACGCCATAAGGACCAACTGTCCCGTCTCTATCAGAGGATGAACGGACCCCACTGGGTCCAACAGTAGTTGAGGGTCCGGCAGAATCGCAATTGGGAGAGCACACAACATAGACATCGCCACAGGGAACCACAGCTGTGCTTTCCAAATGGGGGTCACCAAAATCAACTCTGCTTTCTGTCTCCTCACCTGAGAGAGTACTCTCTGAATCATGACAAATGGAGGAAACGCATAAAGGATTCTCATCTCCCAAGACTGGAGAAAAGCATCTGTCCTCAACGCTAAAGGATCCGGTCTTCAACTGAAGAATTGAGTCAATAGAGTATTGAGTCTCGAGGCAAAGAGATCTATCACATAAGGACCCCACTGAAGGTTCAACCTTGCGAAGATCTGAAGGATCAGTTGCCTATCGCTGCCATCCCTGAGAAAGCGGGAATTCCAGCCTGCAATCAGATTGGCTCGACCCGGAAGGTATTCCGCAGTGACTGAAATGTGGTGTTGCAGACAAAACTGTACAAAACTCCTTCACGATTTCCACCAGAACACGGGACCTGGTCCCTCCCAGGCGATTGATATACTTGACCGCCGAAATGTTGTCCATCCAAAGAAGAATACAACATTTCGCTTGACGAGTAGATAGGGAGCAAATTGCAAATGCTCCCGCCAATAGTTCTAGGCAGTTGACATGAAGGTTCAACTCTTCCTGTGACCATCAGCCATCTGTCTGAATCGGACCACAACGAGCTCCCCAGCCCCCACGGATGGCATCCGATTCTATAATCACTTCCGGGCTTGAAGAAAAGATGGCTCTGCCAATCCATGCATCCATGTGGGCCAACCACCAATCTATCTCCGCTCTGGCTTCTGTTGACAGAACGATCTGTTCCGCATAAGATAAACCCTTGCGAAGATGAAGGATCTTCAGCCGTTGTAAGGCTAGATAATGAAGAGGGCCCGGAAAGATTGCTTGAATGGACGAAGCTAACAGACCCACTAAACTTGCAAGGGTCTTCAATGATATAGTCGGAGAGGCAAGGGCTCTCCTCAACTCTTTCTTGATGGAAGTCCTCTTTGCAAGAGGCAACAACAATTGGGCTTTGATGGAGTCGACTTGAAAATCGAAGAATTCGATAACCTTGGCAGGAGTCATAATTGATTTGTCTGAATTGATGAGAAACCGTAGGTCCTGAAGAAGTTGAATCGTCCAAGAAAGATGAATAAGGACCAATTCCACCGATTGAGCCATGATTAGGATGTCGTCTAAATAAATGATGAGACAAACTCCTCTTTCCCTGAGAAGTTGAACCACCGGTCTCAGGAGTTTGGTAAAACACCAAAGGGCGGAAGAAAGGCCGAAAGGAAGAACAGCAAATTCGTACCAAATCCCCGCCAATAGAATTGAAGATAACGGCGGTGTGGTTCGAAAATAGGGACCGTGAGGTAGGCGTCCTTGAGATCCAAACAAACTAAGAAATCGCCTCCTCGAAGAAGATCTCTCAAGAGATGGATGCCTTCCATCTTGAAATGCCGGTAAACGACCCATGAGTTGAAATCTCTCAGATTGAGAACTAGGCGAGACCCTCCTCCTTTTTTCTGAACTAGAAAAATGGAGCTGACGAACTCTGTGGGGTGGCGACTGGCACGGAAAATGGCGCGTTTCTGCAGCAGAAGCGCTATTTCGTCGTACATGAAAGAATTCTCTGCTAGGGAAAAAAGAATGGAACACAGAAGCGACTCCGAAATAGGAGTGGCGTAAAATTCTATTCTGTATCTCCGCACCATTTGGAGAATCCACGGGTCTTGAGAGATACTCTCCCATGCTTTTACGTGTTGTTTTAACCGACCCCCTTGAAAACCTGTTGAAAACGGAATGATTCTCACCTGTGGAATTTCCGTCGTCTGAGTTGAAGCTGCCTATGCTGTTGCGGAAACCGCAACCTCTACCTCTACGGTTTCTCGTTGGATATAATCCAGATCTGGAATAGTAACCTTGGGCCTGTTGGTTGTAGCCTCCAGAGGTCTGGGAGTAACCTCGGCCTGACGCTCGACCCCTGTAGCGTCCGGCCCTAAGAAAAAGGCCCCTGTTGAACATTTTTCTCATTGAGGATTGAGCCTTGTCTAGGGCAGAAAAAGTGGCGACATACTTCCCTAAGTCCTTTACAAATTTGTCGCTAAAAAGTAAGCCATTCGCTCGAGAGCCTGCGTCGTTGGGAGACAATTCTGCTAGTTTAGGGTCAAATCGCATCAAAAAGGAACATCTACGCTCCGTGGACATAGCATAGTTTGTGTTGCCCAATGAGTGAGTGTCCAAGGGAGAATCAGATTCTTTGGCTTTAACTGCCAACTCTAGGATTTTCGTGATTGGTCCTGAAACGTCTAGTAACTTATCTTGGCAACCTTTCCATGCGCGATCTAGTTTTTTAGGATCTTTGGAAAACTTGTTCATAAATGTTGCTATATTGTGGTCTAAATCAGGCGTATCTGACACTTTACCCATCAAAGAAGGACGAGGGCACTCTGATCGTAAGGTGTGTCGCACATCCCGGTCAAAACCTTTCATGATGTAATCCTGAACATAGAGAGCAGCCTCTGTACAAGGGATCCATTCCGAAGAATGGGGGTGGATTATGTTTTCGGGGTCGAAAGACAGAGTGCGTGAAGAGGAACTATGGTCTTGCACATTATGGGGCTTACGCTTAAGTTTTCTGGGAGGTTTGGGATCTTCAAGCTCGAGATCCGAACCAGAAGAATTTGAGGAAGAAGAAGGAAGGCCATCAGTCAGGGAGGAAGGGTCCAGCCCTGTTTCTGGAACTTCCAAATCATTAAAGGATCCATATCCATGGTCTTGCATCACTGACGCAGCCATGTGCGTCAAAATGTCAGCGGAGGACGTGGGTCTTTTTGAGGCTCATCGGGCAGTGCCCGCTTCCGAAGGCTGGACTTGAGAACCAGAATCAAGTAGAGAGCGGCCTCTCAATTCACGTTAGTCAAAACGCATAAGGGATTGAGTGAAAGGTTTCAAAGCGTTAATAAGAGCCTGGTTAACGGACTCCTGGGCATGATACCCCAGTGCCTCCACTAGTCTTTCCTCCATAAGGTGTTCCTCATTTATTCCAGGTTGATCCTGGCAGTATTCATCCTCTTCGGCGTAGTACGCCATGATAAAGCAGGATGTATGGAGGAGTTCAATAGGGGGGGAAGGGCCCCAGCAGGGAGATGTGCAGATGAGGTTGGAAAATAAATGAATAAACATCACAGCCGATTTTTTAATAAGATGTGCAGGGAGCCCCTGCTTCTTCCCTAAGGCAAAGCCTTTGAACGTAAAATGCGCCCCGTCGGCTGTTCTGAATACTGGGCTCAGGAATACCTAACACGATCGGAAAGAGGTAAAAATAGATTCTATGTCAGGACCGGAGGCTTCGGATTATGCTTCTCTTTCTTTACTGATCCAAGCGGGAGACTCTGTTCAGTCTTCCCGTTTTGTTTTTATTACACGATTCGCGCGTCGGGAACGTCCCTCGCTCGTTCCCGATCGCGCTGTTGGGGGAATGGAATCTCTGCCCGCGACACAGCTGTGAAATATTGCTGTGCGCGCCGGGCGGAGGATATTGATTCACTCGGTCTCCGAGGGAGACCGAGCGAGTGCAGCATCGGAGAGCAGTCTGCTCTCTATTTTTACACTTCTTGCGCTCGCGCAGGCGCGGAGCCGGAGATTCCGATTTTCATCGGAGTCTCCGTCTCGGTAGCGCGCGAAGTGCATTAGAAGTGCTATTGCCCTACAGAACGCCCGACGGGGCGAGTAAACGGTCAGGCCTCGCCTAGGAGGCTTTTCTGCAGGTGCTCCCTCCACATTACTGCAGGCCCACAAAAAATTGCACTGGGTGCATAAAATTTGATCCACTCTTTTCAAAAGAATATTTACCTGCTGGGGTTGCCTCCCCCCTTGAACTTCATCTGTATCCTGCCATGGCTTATTTTGCTGGGGAGGATGAATATTATCAGGAGGAAGTGGAAGGTCCCTTCCCTGAACAGATGGAGGAGAGATTGGTGCAAGCCTTGGGCCATCATGTTCAAGATTCCGTTAACCAAGAGCTAATAAAAGCACTTAAACCATTTACCAGACCTCTGGTCAGATATGGGCAAAGAGAATTAATGGGACCCCTACCATCGGGGTCACGAAATAACGAATCTCATTCCAGAGACCCTAATCTCATCAATATGGGACAGAAAAACCCTTTATCCTCAGGAGAAATTCTCTCCCAAATGGCTTCGGCCGTACTCAACGACCATGAGTATAGTTCGGATCCTCCTTCTTCCGAGGGTCTTCCCACCCTCTCTGCAGGACTTAAAGATCTCTCTCAATCATCCGACTCGCAATCGGATTCCGATGCCTCGGAGCCTAAACCTTCAGGCAAACACAAACGAAAATCGAAAAAGAAGTATCTCCTCAAGGAAATTTGCTTTTCGACCCAGACAACATCATTCATCCCAGGTCAACGGAATGGGTCCCTTGCAATGAAGTAGCCCAGTATGTTCAAGAAAGACTTCGCAAAGGGTTTGATAAAGAGGTTCGTAGCATTCTTAGATCGGAATGCCCCCGCCCCTCGCTGGTCTGCAAAGTGGCAGACACCCCAGAACTCGACCCCAATGTGGCTACCTTTCTAAAGAAATTTTCTAAAGACCCTAAAAAAGGTCTGGATCGCGCCTGGAAGGGATGCCAAAACAAATTGCTAGATTTGTCTGGTCCCATTACTAAGATTTTAGACCTAGCCGTTCAGGCAAAAGAAGACAATTCGACCTTAGACCCTCAAACTGTTCTAGAATGGGCCCAAAGAGCCATTTGCCTTTTGGGCAATGCAAATTGAGCCATGTCATCCGAATGCAGAAAATCGTTCCTCATGCGAATAGATCCTAAATTAGCAGAGTTGGCACCCACGGAACCAGGCCCCCTAGCTAATGGTCTTCTATTTGGAGAGAAATTCGTGAAAGACTTGGGCAAGTACGTCTCCACCTTTACAGCCCTGGACAAGGCTCAATCCTCCATGAAAAGAATGTTCACAGGTGGCCTTTTTACAAGGGCCGGGCGTTATAGAGGTCGAGCGCCAGGCCGTGGTTTCCAACAGACCTCTGCCGGTTATGCCCCCAGAGGTCAAGGATATTACCAACCTACGGGTTTCTACCCCTCCAGAGGCCGCAGAGGTCGTGGACGTGGCTTCAGGAACCGGGGCTCAGATCGAGCTCAAGATTCCTCCAACGCAGGTGAGAATTATTCAATTTTCAGAGGTGATTCTTGGGGGGAGACTAAAGAAACATGCCCCAGCATGGAGCCGCATTTCCCAAGATCCGTGGGTTCTTCAGAAGGTCAAGGGTTACAGACTAGAGTTTTACGACACCCCCCGACAGGAATGCCCCCCTCTTCCCCTCTCTTTTTCCCTTGCAGAGAGCAATTTCATAGATGCAGAAATAAAAAGTCTTCTGCACAAACAAGCAATTATACCAACATGTCCTCATCCAAACGGCTTCATCAGTACCATTTTTCTAGTTCAGAAAAAAGGAGGAGGTTTTCGCTTGGTACTAAATCTGAAGGATTTCAATCATTGGATAGTCTATCACCATTTCAAGATGGAAGGTATCCATATGTTGAGAGACCTTCTTCAAGAAAAAGACTGGTTAGTACGTCTAGATCTCAAAGACGCCTACCTGTCAGTTCCCATTTTTTCTCCTCATCGACGATTCCTTCAGTTTCAGTGGAGACACCTTTGGTACGAGTTCAAAGTGCTGCCTTTTGGTCTATCCTCAGCCCCGTGGTGCTTCACGAAGCTCCTCCGCCCAGTGGCCCAGTTCCTTCGGGAAAGAGGTGTTCGCCTCATCATTTATCTGGACGATATTTTGATCATGGCACAGTCCAGAGAATTAGTCTCTCTACACCTCTCCTGGGCAATACAAATACTTCAGGATCTAGGTTTCTTGATCAACAGCGAGATGTCAGTCACGGTTCCCTCTAAAAATATAGAATTCTTAGGTTTCCAAGTAGATTCTATTCAGACTCAGCTCAGACTTCCTTTAGCGAAGCGAGTCTCAATCAAGAAAGAGTTACGGAAAGCCCTTGTCTCTCCGACTATATCATTACGGACTCTAGCCCGACTGGTGGGGCTTCTGGCTTCCTCCATTCAGGCAATCTTTCCGGGCCCACTACACTACAGAGCCCTTCAGCGCTTGAAGATAGTACACCTGCGCAAGGGTCTCTCTTACACAGACCAGATTCCGCTATCAAAGGAAGCCAGGACGGAGATTGTTTGGTGGCTTCAGCACATGGAAGCTTGGAACGGCAAGGCCATCTTTGCATCCTCTCCGGAAATGATCATAGAATCAGATGCCAGTCGATGGGGCTGGGGAGCTCGTTGTGGATCAGTAGAGACGGGGGGCCGTTGGTCTCCAGAGGAGCTGAATCTCCACATCAATTGCTTAGAGTTACTAGCGGGAGCATTTGCAATTCGCTCTCTCTCGCCCGACAAAGTCAGATGTTGCATCCTCTTGCGGATGGACAATGTGTCAGCGGTGAGATTTATCAACCGCCTGGGAGGCACCAGATCTCATATGCTAGCGGAGATTGCCAAGGACTTCTGGCATTTTTGCCTCCAGAATCAGATACATGTGATAGCAGAATATATTCCGGGTCGCGCCAATGTAGTGGCGGACTGGAATTCACGTTTTCTGAAGGACAGCAGCGATTGGATGCTCCATCATTCACTGTTTCAGAAACTGTCAGAGAGATGGGGTCCTTTTGTAACAGACCTGTTTGCCTCTCGGCTCAACACCCATCTCCCGAACTACTTCAGCTGGAGGCCGGATCCAGTAGCAATGGGAACGGACGCCTTTCTCCAAGATTGGTCTCAGAGCATTCACTATGCTTTTCCCCCCTTCTCTATGATTCAGAGGGTCCTTGCTCAAGTAAGGAGGCAAATAGCAGAAATAGTGTTAGTGACACCGCTCTGGAAGGCCCAAGTATGGTTTCTGGTAGCGATGGCATTATCATGTGCCCCCCCAATACTTCTGCCATTATTCCCGTCTCTTCTTCTAGACCCGTCGGGATCCCCTCATCCTCTAGTTGTTCAGAATCAACTACACCTCATGGCTTGGAGACTTTCAGGAGACAATGGCAAGTGCCAGGAGTTTCAAGAGACTCTTTGTTATTTTTATCTCAATCCTGGGCCCCCTCCACCCATAAACGAAATGAGTCAGCCTGGAAACGATGGGTGGGTTGGTGCAGTGAACGGGATATTGATCCCGTGGGGACCCAGATCCCCATGATAGCTAACTTCCTCTCAGAGCTAGCTACACAGGGTCTAGCCTACAGAACGGTTAATAATTTTAGATCTGCAATTTCAGCAGGTCACCCCCATGTAGATGGTAAGCCTGTGGGGGAACACCCTTTAATTTCCAAAATTCTGCGAGGTATTCGAATAGTAAAACCTCCTCAGCCACGCTACGCAGTCTTGTGGGACGTGGATGTCGTCCTTCGTTTTATTAGGTCGTGGCCTTGCAATGAAGATTTATCACTTAAACAATTAGCGGCTAAATTGACGGTTCTATTATGCCTTATTTCATGCAGACGCGTTTCTGATGTGAAAGCCTTGGATTTGACAGGTAGAGTATTTACTCCTACGGGAGTCTCCTTCTCTATTTCTAGAAGAACAAAAACTGCATCAAGATGTATTTCATACCCTGCTTTTCCTCATAATCAAAAACTGTGTGTGATTCAATGTCTCAAAACTTATGAGAATTCTACCCGTGAATCTCGAAGAGATGCAGGAGGTCAATTGTTAATCTCCCTTCGGAAGCCCTTTGGCCCGGTCTCGTCAGCAACTTTGGCTAGATGGGTCAAATGGCTTTTGGGAAAAGCTGGTATTGATACCTCAGTATTTGGGGCTCACTCCATAAGGGGAGCTATGGCTTCCAAATCCTTTGGTGTGGGTTCCAGGTTGGAGGATATCATGGCAGCTGCGGATTGGTCTTCAGATAGTACATTTAAGGTATTCTATCATAAACCCATTGTGGATATAGCATCTAATGTGGTGGATCAACTTTAAACTAGCATAATCCGAAGCCTCCGGTCCTGACATAGAATTAAAAAAATTCTAGCTTACGCGTCAAGAATTTTCAATTCTATTAAGGACACGGAGGCGAGGATTATCCCATCCAGATTTTAACAATGGTAATTGTTTGATGTTTAATTATCAACGTATAAATTCGTAATGATGAGATGTATTCAAATTCGTGTTTTTCCCCCCCTTTAAATTGAAATTTTTCAAAAGATATTATGACGTATTTCTTTTCGTTTAGGTTCCGTTTCTAAAGGAGATTGAAATTTCAGGATGAGAATTCGAAGTTTCCTGTTGTGTTTGAGTTCGCAGTCATGTTCAGTGGCAAGTTGAAGGATTGATGTATGTTCGTCTATCGCAAAGAAAGAGGAGGAGCAGTTGTCATAGAGACTCTTATAGTTGGGGATACCCTGGGATTGGACACTATGGACTACTAGGGTTGATCGGATTTGTAGTTTAATGTTGTTAACTCTTTGGCTGCTGTTTTTCGATCAGTAAAGAAAGAGAAACATAATCCTCGCCTCCGTGTCCTTAATAGAAATGAAAATTCTTGACGCGTAAGCTAGAATTTTTTTTATTCTTTTCCGATCGGTGCTCGCGAAACAAGCACCTCGTTCCTCGCAATGAGAAAGCGGTAGTAAAAAGTGGACTAGTCCTCTTTACGCGCGCTCGCAGTCTAGAAGTCCGTGGGACTCCCAAGCAAGACGAGGGCCACGCCCACTTTCGGGAAATAGCTCGCCGAGTGAAAGTATTCCGGCCGCAATGATCATGAGTAAAAATGATCGAGAGAGCGGCTTAGTGAAAATAAAACACCGCGAATCATGCAGAGCCCGCTCCCACGTAGTTTCCTGTTTTTTTCATTTTTGATTGGCTTCTGTATTTTTTGCAGGAAAGAGAGAGAAGCATAATCCGAAGCCTCCCGTCCTGGCATAGAATTCTGTGCGCTATGAAAAACAAGTTATCACAACACGTCTAACTCTGTAAAGCCAGTATTTTACTTATGGATACCTTCTTATTCAGAGTTTTCAATTATAACAACGTCTTGTTTTATATTATGGCTGCCACTGTTCTTTTTTGTTCGAACATGTACTAAATAACTTCTCAAAGGTTTAATCCTTTGAGTAAATGAAGAAATACTAAGTAAATATTACCACTTCGCATTTCATTTACCAAACATTTCTCATTATAACTTAATTTAGATCCAGACAGCTGGATGTGTATATTATTGCCTTTTCCTACCTGCTTGCTGCCTAAGTTTCACCTCATTTCACAATTCCCTTGTGTACCCCTCAGTTTAGACTAAACTTTAGTGCCCTTCTCATTTTAAAAAACGCTGGTCCTCATCCCCAGCTGCCTCACCTACCCAATGAATGTTTTAGCCTCCAAAGTCAAAAAGACACCCAAGCAGCCATAAAGAAACCAGTCACGAACAGTGTGCTAGGGCAACTCTGGATTACATTTAAGAACAAAGTTGAGATCTGGTTAATGGCGCGAGAAAGAGAAGGAGTTCTACATTTCAAATTCATTATTTTTTTATCTGACAAGCAATGTGAAACACGGAAAGAAGTGGGGGTTGGGAGACTGCCATGAACACTGGTAGGGGCAAAGCTAGGAATAATAAAAAGCAACCGGGCAGCTCTCCTTCAGTGCATTGTGCAAAGGGGGAGGGTCATGGACAGTCACAGCTTGTGCAATGCCGCCCCTAAAATGGTGTCCAAGAATTGGGGATGGTTAGCGAAGGCTACTCCATGTATAAAGTTAAAACTCAGGCTTGCACTGAGACATAGGTACAGCCGTGACTAGGAAACTACAAGCCCACTTGTAATTCCGTCAGAAAGGCAAAAAACAAACCCCACTGGACTTTTCTTGCGACACAAACAGAAAATAAAAAGTAAAACTGCGGATATAAGCAAGCAGATTTAAAATTGCACATCCTCCGTGAGCGTGTTCGCGACGGAGACGTGAAAGGAAAACGAGTTAGAGCTATTAGCGTTGTAAAGAAAAACAATGCAGCATGATCGCACTATGTAAAATGCAGCCCGATCGCGCTGCGTGGAAAATAAACACATAGGTGGTCATTACAACCCTGGCGGACGGTGTTAAAGCGGCGGTAAGACCGCCAACAGGCCGGCGGTAAAAAAATTGCAATTACGACCGTGGCGGAAACCGCCAACAAAGACAGCCAATTTAACACTCCGACACCCCCCAAGCCCCCCGGAAGAATGCAAAGACAAAAGGAAATGAGTGTAACCATTGTAATATATTAAAATCCAGTACTCAAAAATATATATACACTATAAACAAATATATACACCAATAATACAAGTCCAGGTATCGCACCATTTATAGTCCGTGGACCACTGGGCCCAAAATGCATGGGCGAGGCCCACACTCGATACCCGATCAAAACAGAGAGAACACTGCAGGGGCATCAGATAGAAATACAACAGGCACCTCAGGGGGAAGGGAAGGGGGGGCACCTCAGCCGGATGAGTGCACGACGCCAGATCCACGACGGGGCTCAATGCCCACTGTTCAATCCTGGGGAGTGCAAAGCCACAGTCTCTCAAGTCTCTCCAGTGGGTGGTTTGCCCACTGCATTATCCTGGGGAGTGCAAAGCCACAGTCTCTCAAGTGGATAACAGTCTCCACTGGTTCTGAAGGGGGACTGGTGCCCAGAGGGCTTCATCCTGTGAAGGACAGAGGTAGTGGATGGATCTCCACTGGTTCTGGAGGGGGACTGGTGCCCAGAGTGCTTCATCCTGTGAAAGACAGAGGTAGTGGATGACAGTCTCCACTGGTTCTGGAGGGGGACTGGTGCCCAGAGTGCTTCATCCTGTGAAGGACAGAGGTAGTGGATGGATCTCTCCACTGGTTCTGGAGGGGGACTGGTGCCCAGAGTGCTTCATCCTATGAAGGACAGAGGTGGTGGATGACAGTCTCCACTGGTTCTGGAGGGGGACTGGTGCCCAGAGTGCTTCATCCTGTGAAGGAAAGAGGTAGTGGATGCATGTCTCCACTGGTTCTGGAGGGGGACTGGTGCCCAGAGTGCTTCATCCTGTGAAGGACAGAGGTAGTGGATGGATCTCTCCACTGGTTCTGGAGGGGAACTGGTGCCCAGAGTGCATCACTCATCCTGTGACGGACCCAGTTGCGTCAGTGCCCCTGCCGCTCATGGGTTCGCGGTGCTTGATTTGGCGGTGCCCTGTTCAGCGGTGCTTGATTTGGCGGTGCCCTGTTCAGCGGTGCTTGAGTTGGCGGTGCCCTGTTCAGCGGTGCTTGATTTGGCGGTGCCCTGTTCAGCGGTGTTTGAGTTGGCGGTGCCCTGTTCAGCGGTGCTTGAGTTGGTGGTGCCCTGTTCAGCGGTGCTTGATTTGGCGGTGCCCGGCCCAGCGGTGCTTGATTTGGCGGTACCCTGTTCAGCGGTGCTTGAGTTGGCGGTCCTTCATGGCCCAGCGGTGCTTGAGATGGCGGTCCTTCATGGCCCAGCGGGGCTTGTGCTGGCGGTCCTTCATGGCCCAGCAGGGCTTGTGCTGGCGGTCCTTCATGGCCCAGCGGGGCTTGTGCTGGCGGTCCTTCATGGCCCAGCGGGGCTTGTGCTTTCGGTCCCTCATGGCCCAGCGGGGCTTGTGCTGGCGGTGGCCTCCTGGCCAGCTGGGCTGGGGCTGGCGGTGGCCTCCTGGGCAGCTGGGCTGGGGCTAGCGGGGCCCTCCTGGGAAGCTGGGATGGGGCTGGCGGTGGCCTCCTGGGCAGCTGGGCTGGGGCTGGCGGGCCCTCCTGGGCAGCAGGGATGGGGCTGGCGGGGCCCTCCTGGTCAGCTGGGATGGGGCTGGCGGGGCCCTCCTGGGCAGCTGGGATGGGGCTGGCGGTGGCCTCCTGGGCAGCTGGGCTGGGGCTGGTGGGCCCTCCTGGGCAGCAGGGATGGGGCTGGCGGGCCCTCCTGGGCAGCTGGGATGGGGCTGGCGGGGCCCTCCTGGGCAGCTGGGATGGGTCTGGCGGGGCCCTCCGGGGCAGCTGGGCTGGGGCTGGTGGGGCCCTCCTGGGCAGCTGGGCTGGGGCTGGTGGGGCCCTCCTGGGCAGCTGGGATGGGGCTGGCGGGGCCCTCCTGGGCAGCTGGGATGGGGCTGGCGGTGGCCTCCTGGGCAGTGGGGATGATGGCGGTCTTCTCCGCCGTGTAACTCTTCACAGACTTGCCGGGTTTCTTGTGGCCCTTCCCCACCTTGGGAGGTGTAACAGCTGACTCCACACTCCCACCGGGACCCCTGGGAGCGGCTTTGGTGGCTGGAGTCTTCCCCCTCTCCCGCGGGGCACTGGCCAACTTCTGATGCTTCACAGGGGGGGACTGGCTGTGCTGTGGCTCTGTGCCACACTGGCTGTCCTGGTGGCCGGTGCACTCCACATACCTGTGACAACAGGCACCACTGGTCCCGTAGATGTTGTGGTTGAGGTGCTACTTTGGGACCTATGAGAAGGACGGGGTGGGGGAGGTGTGGGAAAAAGGTCAAGGCTGGACAGGAAAATTCTTTTGGACACACCGGGACGGGTAGCTGGAGGGGGTTTGGGAGTGGAGGAAGAGGTGGTGGTAGTAGGAGGTGTACGTTTGGTGACTTTGGGTGCAGGTGCATGCGCTGGAGGCTGTCATGAGGGGGATGGCTGTTGGGTGGGTGTGTGCCTGCGTTTGTGTATCTTGGGAGGGGGCGTCACAGACACACTGGGAGAGGACACAGGGGACGTGTGAATGGTAGTGGGGGTGGTGACTGCACGTGAGCGGGGTGTGCTGGTGGGTGTGCTGGTGAGGGACGTAGTGGCTGTAGAGGTAGTGCATGCAGGTGTGAGTGTAGACAAGACTGGGAGGGAGGAGGGAGAAAACGAGGAGGGGGACACAGTGGAGGTAGTGTATGTTGGTGTGTCTGCATGTGTGTGTTGCTTGCGTGAGTGCCTGTGGGATGTGTGGTGCTTATGTTTGCCTGAGCTTCCCTTGTGTGTTGAGGTGTGTGCAGGCTGGTCTGATAGTGTGCTTGGGATAGGCAGAGGTACAGGGGATTGGATCTGGGTGGAGGAAGTTGGAGGGGGGAGGCTAGAGACGGGGACAATGGCTGCCATCAGTGCTGAGGCCATAGTTTGACAAGCTTGGTGAAGGGCCGCCTGACCAGAATGAATGCCCTCCAGGAATGCATTAGTTTGTTGCAACTGCCTTTCTACACCCTGGATGGATTCAAAATGGTAGACTGCCCAACAGTGAGGGACCTGAGGAGGTCAATGGCCTCCTCACTGAGGGCAGCAGGGGTGACTGGGGCAGGGCCTGAGGTGCCTGGGGCGAAGGTGATGCCCACCCTCCTGGGTGAGCGTGCACGGGGCGAAGGCTGAGGGGCTGCTGGGAGGGCGGTGCTGGTAGGGGGAGTGACGGCTGTACCTGTAGATGCGGGGGCACAGATGTTGCCGCCACCCCAAGGGATCTCCCATCAGAGGATGAGTCTGTGTCGCTGGTCTCAGCTCCTGTCCCCGCCGTGGAGCTCCCCTCACCCTCCATCCCACTGGTGAATTCCGACTCCATAGTCTCGCCCTCCAGGGCCATGTGGGATGCAGCTCCCTTGTGCTCCGGTGCCACTGCTCCTCCGCCTGATGATGCTAATGCACACAAGAACAGGAAGACCAAAAAAGGGGGGGGGAGACAGAAGAAAGACATGTTGAGTGCATGGATTACCGCTACTGTTGGCGGACAAGACAGACACAGAGGCCCCCTGCACTACGCCGCGCTCTTGGGCTCCACAGTGCAATTCCTGGGAAATGGCCTACAAGGCTATGGACGACATCTGCACACATAGATGACACAGAGGCATGAATAGCTGTACTTGGCACTCTACAGAGGTGGGCTGGGGTGCCACAGGGCCATGCCTTACGGAGGGGCCTAGCCTACGGAACTCACCCTGGCCTAGGGAAACCCACAGCCCTCCTCCCCCACCCAGACACCTCCACTGCGCGCAAAGTCAGCTGAATGAGAGTGTACTCACCCCCTTGTGTCTGCTGTGATGCCCTCAAGCGCCCATCCAACTCCTGGAAGGCCACCGCCAGGATCCTGAACATCAGGGGGTCATGGTTCAACGGGCACCCCTCCCACGTTGGGAGGCCATCCCCAGCTGAGCCTCCGCCGTCTTCTTGCTCCAGCGGCGAATGTCCTCCCATCTTTTCCAGCAGTGGGTGCTCCGTCTGTGGTAGACCCCCAGGGTCCGGACGTCCTTGGCGATGGCACGCCAAATATCTTTGTTCTGGTGGGCGCTGACCTACATGAAATGTACAGGGGAAGAAGAGAAGTCATTACCAACTGCACCGTCAAAGTGAGTGGCCCCCATCCCTACCCTTGCTATGTGGCACATGCACTCACCCTCTTACATGCACGCAGCACTCTGCCCCCTTCCTTCTTACATCCAGCCCTCTCCACACAGGCATAGCCCATACAACATGCCCCCTGTTTGTCTGGAGGACCGTAGAGTAGCGTGTACTGGGGAAGGACCCCATCAACGAGCTTCTCCAACTCCTCCGATGTGAAGGCAGGGGCCCTTTCCCCAGACGCACAAGCCATTGTCTCTTCCAGACTGAGGTCACAGGAGCACTTGCAGTGTAGGTCCTCTCCTGTTGAAGATCAGGTATCGAGTGATTGAAGTGATAGAAAATGGCGGTCACGTCCGCGGCGGTCACGTCCGCGGCGGTGCGTACCATCACCCCCGGCGTACATCGTCATTGGCTTCTGGGACCCATAGGGTCAATGTTAACCAATGCAGCATTGCGCCGCGGTCTCCGACCGCCTACCGCGATGGTGTACAACGCCAGCTCAGTTAGCTCACATCCCATTGTCCCACTTTAGAGGTCAGGCAGCCGCCATTTCAGGGGCCCACATGGCCTCATTTTCAAGTGCGTCACACATGACCGCCACTATCCGGATAAAGTCATAAACACGGCCTACAAACGAGCCAAATATAATGACAGAGATTCACTATTACAGCTGACTCCCAGATCCACGGAAACCAAATTGACGTGTGTTTCTACCTTTACACCATTCTCTAATACAGTCAAAAAGATTATTAACAAGAGATGGTCTGTTCTCTGCAGTGGAGGCGAGAGCATTCCAAAGCCTGTTTTTGCTTTTAAGAGGACCTCAAACATTAAAGATATGTTAGTGCACACTCGACCAAGACCCACCATTACTTTGACCAACCAAAGGTCTCTATGGGATCTTCCCCCAGTCAAGGGTCATTTTCCATGTGGAAACTGCAATGTTTGCTCACTCACCAAACGGACAGACACCTTAGATTTAGAACCCATACTAACGTGGCGATTGACGAAACATACTAATTGCAATACTCGCAATTGTGTTTATTTGATCACCTGCCCATGTAATCTGCGATATGTAGGGATGACCACACAAGCTGTGAAAGTAAGAATAAATGAACACCGCAGCAACATTCGCTGCGGAAGAGTCACAACCAAACTTAGCATCCATTTAATTGAATTCAATCAAACACCAGATGATATGTGGTGGGTTGTATTACAGACTTGTGCCTCAAAAGGTACTCGCCCACTCTTTGAACTTGAACAGCGCTGGGTGTACAGACTTAACACCCATCGCCAAGGGCTGAATGATGATATACCCTGGTTCAACCTTTCAATGTAGATAACTGTTGGTTTATCAACCATCCGCTTCTGGCTGAAAAATGTATAAAAATGTATACAATCTTTTATGATTATGACAATATGGGTTGCGGTGGGAACATCCCCCACGTCACTTTGGAACATTTTTGATTATTGAAACGAGTGCTCATTACGGGATCGAATGAGCTATGATCATGTCACTGTCTTAGATGGTTGTTTTTGAGTTTTTTGTGCTGTCCCACAGTGGATTAAACACTTATTTTCTTCACATTCATACTAGCTTAAGATGGCCGCAATGTATTTTCTGACCTTAGTGACTTATTTGTAAGCCCCCTTCTCTATTTTTATTTTCCTGATAACGTCTTGTGTGTTGGGAGGTGCTGCTAGGCAACGAATTGAATAATTGACCTACGCGCGCTTTGCACGCGTACTATTTATGCCCCTGAGCACCCGGCTTCGTTCTCATTCGGGAACGGAGCCTGAGGGTAGGTGCTTCGTCAGGACACCGACTCACATTCAAGTAAGTGCCCACGGGCCCCGCGTTTTGTAAAATAACTCTGAACAGAATGCGGATTTCTTTACAACGAGATATCGGTCCCATAGGTGGGACGCGTGTCTCATTTGTCGGCACGCTTTTAAAGTGATTCGTTAACTGAAAGTGACTCTGACTCTTTTTGCTTAACTGCTCGGCTAACTTTGGCAGCAATAAGGAGGGACCGAGGATGTGAATTGACACCGAGATCCCCCCTAGCGCTACTCTTGACAACAGCTCTGATATATTGATCCCTGTTATATGACCAGGGTCTCTTGAGTACACGTCTTACAATTTTTGATTATCTGTCTGAATGTGACTACGATACAGATTACAAGGACATGTATCTAAAACCCGGGATATTGTCTCTAACATTGTTTACTCCGTGATTATGTGAATGTTGTTTCACTGCGCATATTAGAATATATTATGTAGCCTTTTTCATCTGACTTGCATTTTAAAGTACGTTTTACTTGCTTCCAGGTACCGTGCGAATGGTTTGGTTTACTATTTAGCAACAGACACTTTTTTGTTTACTTTTTTTGTTCACTTTTGTGTTCTCCTTGTTATGTATCTCTGTTTACCCCTTGACCAGATCTGTTGTGAATCGGGCAACAGGCCTACGTGATCCCATGAAGCCCTTTCTCTAGTGGAGATGGTAAGCCCACCTATATATCATCAGCATGGGTTGCTATCTTCCACCTCATCACGTTGTGTTGCACAGTTTGTCACTATTTCAGTATTGACTTGATCGAACTACTCTTTCATGTTCAACAAAGAGATTATACAATTTTAACCTCTGTTCTTTTTGTATTCAGGGTGACTGATAGGAAAAAGCCAGTCCTGTTTCATCCTAGTAAGTGACTGATGACGTCTTGACTGTGAACGATAGATTGCAGGAGTCTATATATTTTTTTTTCACCTTGGTTTCAATTGAAGAAGTCCAATAATTTAATAGGTCCTGAAGAAGCATCAGAGGATCCTTTTGGGACCATAAGAGACGTGAAACATGTCGACCGCATTCTAAGGAATTTCGGATAATTACCGATTTCCTCCATTCGATTGTCTTGTGTGAGTGTTTGAGCATTATCTCGATTTTCACTCCCTTGCCATTTTTTAATCTTGGCCATCTCCCAACATCAAAGAATAAAATAATTAGTGAGGGTCCTGAGCCAATTTTATTCTTTACTCTTGTGTTTTCTTTCCCCACGGACCCATGCTTGGCTCCGCGGCATCATCGACAAACAAAAGATCTCCGGCAAAGAGCCCCCCTTCGGGGGGTGCCCGTCAGACATTGCAGCGCCGGTCTGACGAGGAGCTGTCCGATGATGAAGCATGACACCGAGTGTGGTGTGTGAGGACTCTTGTTCCTGATGATCAGGACTCTTTTATTCCTTCTCCCTATTTCTTTGGAACAGTGTATCATATTCTATCACACATACCTAGGCCTAGTCTCAACACACATACAGGCCACCTTTTGTGTATGATTGGTGTTCTGTGTAAACTGTGGGTACGTACCTCTGAGTTGTTTGACTCTGTGCTCGCTGTTTTCCTTCATAGGCACTGTCCGCTGGGACATGTGAGGAGATGGCGGCATCCTCTGGTGTACAGACCGTTGGTGGACCTGTCGACAATGGAGGAGCGACATTTGATAATCACCTACAGGTTTGACCGTGCCACAATACAGGAACTGTGTACCCAGTTGGAGCCAGACCTGATGTCAGCACTCCGCCATCCCACAGGAATCCCCCCTCAAGTGCAGGTGCTGTCAGTGCTCCATTTCCTTGCAAGTGGGTCATTTCAAACAACTGTGGCCATGGCATCAGGGATGTCCCAGCCTATGTTTTCCAACGTATTGTCCAGAGTGTTGTCTGCCCTTCTGAAACAAATGCGGAGCTACATCGTTTTCCCTCAGGTGGAGTATTTGCCTACAGTGAAAGGGGATTTCTATGCCCTGGGACATATCCCCAACATCATAGGTGCCATTGATGGGACCCATGTGGCTTTGGTCCCCCCCCCCCACAGGAGTGAACAGGTGTACAGAAACCGGAAGAGTTATCATTTTATGAATGTACAGATGGTATGTTTGGCAGACCACTACCTCTCCCATGTGAATGCCATGTTCCCTGGCTCAGTGCATGACGCCTACATCCTGCGGAATAGCAGCATCCCTTATGTGATGGGTCAACTCCAGAGGCACCGTGTGTGGCTATTAGGTGAGCCCCTGGAAGCAAGACAGTGGGAATGGTTGTCTGGGTCTGGGGATATCCCTACAGGTTAGTGTGTGTCTAACAGTTGTCCCTCGCCATTTGCAGGTGACTCTGGTTACCCCAACCTCTCATGGCTACTGACCCCAGTGAGGAATCCCAGGACCAGGGCAGAGGAATGCTACAATGAGGCCCATGGGCGAACTAGGAGGGTGATCGAGCGGACCTTCGGCCTCCTGAAGGCCAGGTTCAGGTGCCTCAACATGACAGGTGGATCCCTATTCTACTCACCAAAGAAGGTGTGCCAGATCATCGTGGCCTGCTGTATGCTTCACAACTTGGCTTTGCGACGACAGGTGCCTTTTCTGCAGGAGGATGGTCCTGATGGCGGTGTTGTGGCAGCTGTGGAGCCTGTGGACAGTGGTGAGGATGAAGAAGAGGAAGAAGACATGCAGAACAGGGACTCAGTGATCCAGCAATATTTCCAGTGAAACACAGGTGAGAATACAATCATGCCTACTACATGTACTTTTACATTACTACCTCTATCCTGTCTGTCGTTTTCACCCAGTGTATGGTCACTGAGTTGTCACTTTCCCTTACGGTTTCACAGATGTGGGTCCCACTGTGTGTCATCTGCTTAAATTCCTCATGGACTAGAGCTGTGTGACATAGGTATGTTGACATTACTATTTCAAAAACATTTTAGGGGTCATTCTGACCCCGGCGGGCGGCGGGAGCCGCCCGCCTGGAGGGAACCGCCAGAAGACCGTACGCGGTCAAAAGACCGCTGCGGTCATTCTGGGTTTCCCACTGGGCTGGCGGGCGACCGCCAAAAGGCCGCCCGCCAGCCCAGTGGGAAACAGCCCTCCATGAGGATGCCGGCTCCGAATGGAGCCGGCGGACTGGAGGGTGTGCGACGGGTGCAGTGGCACCCGTCGCGTATTTCAGTGTCTGCAATGCAGACACTGAAATACAAAGTGGGGCCCTCTTACGGGGGCCCCTGCAGTGCCCATGCCATTGGCATGGGCACTGCAGGGGCCCCCAGGGGCCCCACGACACCCCTCACCGCCATCCTGTTCCTGGCGGGCAGAACCGCCAGGAACAGGATGGCGGTGAGGGGGTCGGAATCCCCCATGGCGGCGCAGCAAGCTGCGCCGCCATGGGGATTCCCAGGGCAGCGGAAAACCGCCGGGAGACCGCCGGTTTTCCTCTTCTGACCGCGGCCGAACCGCCACGGTCAGAATGCCCAAGGGAGCACTGCCAGCCTGTTGGCGGTGCTCCCGCGGTCCCCGGCCCTGGCGGTATTTACCGCCAGGGTCGGAATGACCCCCTTTGTCACTGTAATTGCAAATACACTATTTTGAAATCACAGACAGACTCCAGATCATTTTTTGCTTTAGGTGCGTTTATTTAAATGCTAAATATTGGAGGGGGAAGTTAAATGGTGAGGGGTGATGGAGGAGAAGTGTCCATAGCAGAGTCCAGTCTATTGGTCTCACAGGTGCATTGCCCATATGGGCATAGGAAGTGGAGCTGGGGCAGTTTAATTATGGACAGGGTGACAAAGTGGGACAGTAGGTTGACAATCAGGGTGGTCTAATTTCTTGGCGGGGGTCTTGGCATCGTTCTCTGTCTTGTTCCTGGATCTCAGGGACCGTTTGCGGGGTGGTTCTCCATCTGCAGGGGTTGGGGTGCTGGTGTGGTGGTCTTGTGGCGGGGCGTCCTGTCCTCTAGCGCAGGCGGAGGTGGTGGGCAGTTCATCTTCCATGCTAGTGTCAGGGGACCCTTGTAGTGCCACAGTGTCCCTCCTGGTGTTGAGTACTTCCTTCAGCACCCCTACGATGGTGCCCAGGGTGGAGCTGATGGTTCAGAGTTCCTCCCTGAAGCCCAAATACTGTTCCTCCTGCATGCGCTGGGTCTCCTGAAAATTGGCCAGTACCGTTGCCATCGTCTCCTGGGAGTGGTGGTATGCTCCCATGATGGAGGAGAGGGCCTCGTGGAGAGTGGGTTCCCTTGGCCTGTCCTCCCCCTGTCGCACAGCAGCCCTCCCAGTTCCCCTGTGTTCCTGGGACTCCGTCCCCTGGACCGTGTGCCCACTGCCACTGCCCCAGGTCCCTGTTGTTGTTGGGGTGGTGGGTTAGCCTGGGTTCCCTGTAGTGGTGGGCACACAGCTGATTGACGTGTCCTGGGGACGGAGGTATGGGCCCGCTGGGTGGGTGCTGTGCTGGTGTTTCCAGAGGGGGGAAGGTCTGTGGTGGCCTGTGCCTGTGTGAGGGGAACCGACTGTCCAGAGGTCCCCGATGGTCCGGGCTGGTCATCTAGATCCAGTTGGACAGAGCTGCTGTCATCACTGTGGGCCTCTTCTGTGGGTGGAGTGGACATGTCTGGACCCTCCTGTCTGGTGTCGTGGGGTAGGGGTCCTGCAGGGGTGGAAAGGCATGATTATTGCATCTGTGTGTGCCATGGTGTGCAATGGGTGGGTGACCGTGTACCCCAGTGCTGGCATTCCTGTGTGGGAGCTTGTGTGATGATGGTTTAGGGGGTTGTATGGCTATGGGCAGTGCGCATGCTTTAGTGATGGGTGTCCATGCTTTGTTGTTGCATGCAGGGCTTGGTGTTGGGATGGGTGGTTTGTGATATTGGTACATTTGTGAGGAGTTGGTGTGATGGGGGTGAGGGCGAGGGTGGGGGTATGTGATAGCATGCAGGTAGGGTGGGGGATGTAATAGTAAAGCTTTGACTTACCAGAGTCCATTCCTCCGCCTACTCCTGCTAGGCCCTCAGGATGCAGAATCGCCAAGACCTGCTCCTCCCATGTTGTTAGTTGTGAGGGAGGAGATGGGGGTCCACCGCCAGGTGGTGTCTTGAGACCACGGAACGCACCTTCCCCCGTAGGTCGGTCCACCTCTTCCTGATGTCCTCCCGATTTCTTAGGTGCTGTCCCACTGCGTTGACCCTGTCCACTATTCTTCACCATAGCTCCATCTTCCTTGCAATTGAGGTGTGCTGCACCTGTGCTCCGAGTAGCTGTGGCTTTACCCGGATGATTTCCTCCACCATGACCCTGAGCTCCTCCTCCGAGAACCTGGGGTGTCTTTGCCGTGCCATGGGGTGGTGTAGGTGATGTGTGGGGTGGAGTGTGTGGTGATAAGTGTGCTGATATGTAGTGGTGTGTTCTGTGAGGTGCGTGGAAGTTGTGTGGGTGATGGTGTTATGTGCCTGTGGATGCTGTTGTACCTGCTGGTGGTGTCTCTCTCAGGCCTTCTTTCTGTATTTTTTGTCATGGGGGTTTGTGGGTGATGTGGGTGTGTGTTTTATATTGTAATGGGTATATGGGAGTGGTGTGTGTATGTGTCTCAGGTGTGTGTATTTTGAATCGTCCAATGTGGCTGTGTTTTGTAAATGTGTGTGTATTTTGAGCGCGGCAGTGTGTACCGCCAACGGAATACCGCGGTTGAAAGACTGCCGTGTGGATTCGTGTGTCGTGATAGTGTGGGCGTATTTCTGTTGGCGTGACAGTGGAGGTTTTGTTTTCGCCAGTTTATCACTGACCTTTGGTGTGGCGGACTTGTGTGGGTGTCTGAATTTTGGCAGATTCCGAGATGTGGGTCATAATAGCTGTGGCGGAATTCCGCGGCCGCGGCGGTGTGTTGGTGGTCTTCTGCACAGCGGTAAGCGGCTTTTACCGCCAATGTTGTAATGAGGGCCATAAAGTAGTCCGGAACGCAGTCTGAAAACATCGAGCCTCGTATGTTTTTAGTTGTTTACCGGTGTTGTGTAGGTGGGCTAAATGCCGGAAAAGGCATGACATATGCATGCCTTTCACATATGAAAGCAAGCGGATTTTAAAAGGCAAGCCCACCAACCAAAGTAAGTGACTAACATGACATGGGTGTGGTTTGAAGCCCAAAGAGAGATTACAGGGCAATAACATTAAAACAATCCTTCTCTGAATTCCCGAATTCCTCTGAATCAAATGTATAACACAATAATTAATTTTTACAGTCTTACATGATTTGCAAAGTAAGAAGGTGTCCTGGCCACAAATGCCAAATTCCAACATTAGATGTATTACCAAGTCTTCAAATTGATATAAGAAAGACCTAAAAGTAAAAATTAAAATCATTTCAACATAATGTTCAAGAAAATGGTAGAATGTAGAACTGACCCGTCCCATTTTCAAGTAATTTCCAGATAGGCATGAGGCCCAGAGGAGACCACAGATGAAGGGAGCTCATTTAAGGGATTAACAATAAATTACAATATTCTTCGTTAGTCAAATGTTCCTATGACAAAGATAAATTGGCTGCAGGGATCTGGCAAGAATGGAATTATGTGGTCCACGTTTCACGTTTTGCCAAATGCGTTTTTTGTTAACACTACTGAGTTTATTAGTACATAGGTAAGGATCGGACCGCAACAAAATAAGGGCAAAGTATGTTCGTTGTGAAATAAATATGGGAGAGTCATAACATACTCCAATGCTATCAGGTCTTAAAGAGACTGCTGGCATATTTCAACAGTGTAAATTGCAGAGATCTTTGCCATGAGAAGGTTAGGTCTTTAGAGAGTGATGTGTTTGGCATCCTTTTTACACAATACCATTCTTAGCAGAATCCTCGGGGGTTACTGAGTCAGACTGCATAACATACTCCGTTATCTGTTCCCTTAACAACTGTCTTAAATTCAGGGGGCTCTGCATCTGAGCAAGTAGAGAGTGACGGAAATCGTCTTTGATCACATACCTTATGAGGGAAAGTTAGGGGACCAGACCAATTTTGTAATTAGCAGCACAAAAGGATAACGGACCGAATGCTGAAACTTTTCAAACACTCACCCCCAGTCACAGATCAGGGTATCACCCTTCAGCAGCCAGGTTCAAACTGGGGTGACGTGACAAGCAAAATAACAATGGACGAAACCCAGATCTGTGACTGTGGGTGAAGATTTTTAAAAGTTTCAACACTCCGTCCATCATGTTATTTGTGATAATGCTATGTGCACCCAAAGTGGCTAGAGTATGCCCAGACTTGGGTGCCTTGGTGCGTCACTGGATTCAAGCTAGCCTGACTGATGAAGGGTGATACCATGAAGCCGGTCCCAGGATGCTTGAATCCTGTCCAGGGAGGATCTGGCTTGGCTGTTCGGGATGGACTTCTCCTGTAGGGAGTGTTAGCGCATCAGAACCTTGATAAGTAAACTTACAAGGAGACACGCCCAGGCCGATAAACCTTTTGACCACGTTTGGAGACTTCCCAGAACGAGATATCTTTTTGGGATCACAATCAATAGGTCAATAACCCCATCAATATTCACAATAACTAATCAATCAAGCTAAACAATAACATTTAATATAGATCAATACAACAAAAGCACCATGACCTTTCAGCCATGAATAACCACACAAATCTAGTAAGTGTTAGGATATTTATTCCCTATTAGTTACAATCTAATATCATATTTATTAGTTGCAATATCAACAAGCACATCAAAACCACTAAGAATAGGCAATCAGAGCAAAACTTTATCAAAGCATAGATCATGAACATTTAGAATGTGGCACGACGTTAATATGAATCAACTTTAGCAGAGTATCATTTGTGCATTATTCAACAAAGCAAGAATCTTGACATTGTCTATTTGCGTCCAATTTCAGTGAACTCCTTAACTAACTTCGAATTAGCATCAGCATGTTGGGCTTCATGCAAAACAATTTAGCAACACAAATTTGGAAAACATCAATTATCATCAGATAGTTACCCCTCCAACGATTCAGCAATCAGCGTCAGTCTTCGTCCTCAGGACATCAGTCGATTCAGCATCAGCAAAGACAGGACAGGGCAAAGTCTCAGTATGGCATAGCTAAGAATACGGCACTTCCCTCATAAGGAGGAGAAGTAAGTATCAGGTAAGGATTCAATATAGGATGATTAAGATCTCAGTAAAGTTTCAAATTATAATATTTTCTCGGTAGAGTGGCAAGGGGCAGTTAGGAATGGCTGATTTCTCCTCGGGTCCAGCTGTTATATCAAAAACTATTGAACTAGTCCTTAATTCCCTATTGGATCAATTTTGGTGCATCATTACCTCTGTCCAATAATTCTCCAAACGCTTTTCTCGAATTTTCCATGAAACAGAGTTCTCATGCATCCGATTGGCTCCTGTAATTGACGTCTTCATCGGGTGGAATATCAGGTAAGAAAAGTTACACTTTACGCTTTAGTCAGTAGTCCCATTGTCCTCACCTAGTCTAGACAACCTTGTACCTGTTACGAATTACACTGTTGCATTCGGCAAGAATGTCTCCTTGAGCAAGTCGGGTCTCATGAGAAAGAATTTACTACGGCTACACACATATCTCTAGCTCCTGGAAAAGTACAGCTTTGTGTCCTTCAGAAAAGCAGCACATTGCACGTTAAGAAAAACACAGTTTAATATGAGACCAGGCAGCTAGGCCGAGACCCTCGCTAACTAAGGCCTAGTAATTTAAGTTGACAAACCCTAATACATGACTCTAATGAAGATACGCTAATACAAAACCATACATTAGTACATTATTAATTCATCATTAATTAATCTCAATAGTCTTCGTATACATTTGGTGGCCACTCCCCGTGGGCACATTTCAAACGTGTGCATTATTTTCTACATTAACACATTTTCTATGCAGCATCATTACAGAATATATTGCAAGCTTTTCACGTTAATATTAGTTTTAAAGGTCACACTTCAACAGGAGCAGGGTCAAGACTGATTTGCATATTGCTGGGTCTGAACTAGGGTGACGTGGCAAGCAAAATAACAATGGTTTAAACCCAGATCTGTGACTGGGATTGAGTGTTTGAAAAGTTTCAAGAACCTGTCCATCATTTAAATTTGTGATATTTCATTTTGTAATTATACACTGAAATTACCTTCCTCAAACTATTTAAATTACTTTTGCTTTTCGAATTAAGCAGCAGAGAAGTCATTATTATTAAAATGGAAACTTTCGTTATTTAATTTGAAAACTCTAAAGGCATATGGTTTGCCCAGAATTACCACTCACCATTTGGTGGTATTTGCCACTAAATGCTTCACATGGCAATAATCTTGGAAATTGATAGCTAATCTGCATATAACATTCTCTATCCAGGCCATCAATACTGCTATCCACATATAGGAAGCACAAGACTTAGCAGCAACTGAAGGTCAGACAGTCGGAATTACATTTTATCTGATGAGTGTGGAAATCATTCATAAAGATTTAACATATTTTGGAGCCAAAAGATACCACTGGTGGACTCCTTTAGTGGTTGAATATGGTTCAGTGGCTTCATCCTTGGTGCCTTAATAGGTGAAGGCTGTACGAGACATATGCACGCAATACATATCATTTATTAGAACATGAGGAATTTTTCATGAGGAGATTGATGCCTTTAAAGGTAATCTGTCCACATTATCAAAAGCCTCTCTGAGGTCCTCTGACCCAGTAGTCATATCTGTACATTGAAGGGAATCCCTGTCACAGTGATTTCTTTCAGTATACTGAAAATTTGATGGGCGGCTGATTGCAGTTTTAATAGCTGTCCACCAATCTTTTGATAGTTTTTCAACATAAATTTACAAACATCCCCAAATACACAAATATCCCCAGTGTCTTTCACACACTCCAGCAACATAGATTCCATCATATCTGGATGTCACACAGCCCCATTTGTACATGTGTCCGGGAATACAATTAGGTTTTGTATACTCTAAAAAGTGAAATAATGCACACATGTTCCTGAGTGGCCATGCATAAGGTTGAGGATCACATCTATTTCTTGTTGCTAGAGTCTCTAAACAGAGACACAATACACTAAGTAAATCAACACCTTATATTTATGTGCATGCGCTATCTGAAGCATATGCATTTCAACACTTATTTTGCCAACAAGAGCATCAACTGCAGACTGAGAAATTCAGTAAGGGACACATTTACCAAGATTTTGTGTCGGGATGCATCACTTTTGTGGTGCAGTACTGATGCAAAATCATTTTAAGTATTTACTAAGCCATGCACAGCCACTTTGTGTGGCTTTGCATGGTTTAGGAAATACAAAGTAATGCAAGGCAGCAGACAGGGATTTCCATGAATTCACCCATGGAGTTTGATACAATTTCTGTTTAGTAAGGTGAGTAAACCTTGAACTGCGCCAAAATGCTCCGCCTCCCTGAGCCTAGAATAACAAGGGGGAAATGGCTTTATTGAATTCTGCAGCACACATAGAAAGAGGAAAATGACTCAAAGGATTGTTTTGGGGCAGGAAGGTATCCTCTCCTGCACAAAAACAATCCTGCCTGTAATGCAGGCACTTGTGCTGGGCAACACAGAGTGCACCAGTGCTAAGAAACAGCAGAAATATGCCATATCTAAGTAGATATGATACTTTTCTGTTCTCTCCCTTTTATGCAACGCAGCGTAGCAACTTTGCTTGTTGCCCTGCATTGCGTGAACAATTTGTAAATATCACCCAAGATATATAATTAATTGTTAGATAAAGTCCTGGCACACAACAAAAGTCCTCTTGTAATGCTGCAGTAGTTGAAATAGGCATAACACAACTCCTTCACCTGTGTGAAAGCCCAGAGGTAACCTTTTTGACTTTGAGCATTGACCTTTCAGGTCAGAGTGGCCTATAGGACAATCTGGCAGTGCCAGAAAAGCTGGTCAGACAAGTCAGTGTGCGGGCCGTCATTTTGGCTGTTTGTGGATCTGTTTTGTAGTCAGGTAGGCCAATATTGACTGTTTATTTCCTTGATATAACCTCAAACATTGCTTGAAACAAGCACAAAGGCAGACAGACTCCCATACCCTGCAAACACCTATACTGTTTTTCACAATTTCAAAACTGCTCTTATTGTATAATATTGGTAACATTTTTAACTATGTGATTTGCTAATGGGGGCCTCTTTTATTTTGATGCGTGGGCCAATTTTCTCTAGCAGTTCGACCCAGGGACCTAGCATTAGAGATAAAGGGGGTCATTCCGACCCTGGCGGTAAATACCGCCAGGGCCGGGGACCGCGGGAGCACCGCCAACAGGCTGGCGGTGCTCCCTTGGGCATTCTGACTGCGGCGGTTCGGCCGCGGTCAGAAGAGGAAAACCGGCGGTCTCCCGCCGGTTTTCCGCTGCCCTGGGAATCCCCCATGGCGGCGCAGCTTGCTGCGCCGCCATGGGGGATTCCGACCCACTCACCGCCATCCTGTTCCTGGCGGTTCCGCCCGCCAGGAACAGGATGGCGGTGAGGGGTGTCGTGGGGCCCCCATAAGAGGGCCCCACTTTGTATTTCAGTGTCTGCATTGCAGACACTGAAATACGCGACGGGTGCCACTGCACCCGTCGCACATCCTCCACTCCGCCGGCTCCGTTCGGAGCCGGCATCCTCATGGAGGGCTGTTTCCCGCTGGGCTGGCGGGCGGCCTTTTGGCGGTCGCCCGCAAGCCCAGTGGGAAACCCAGAATGACCGCCGCGGTCTTTTGACCGCGGTACGGTCTTCTGGCGGTTCCCTCCAGGCGGGCAGCTCCCGCCGCCCGCCGGGGTCAGAATGACCCCCAAAATATTTTCAAGTTAGAACATCATTATTATGGTCCCTATAATTCTGATGAGGACCGTAACTCCTGTTACAGGGCTCATTGGAGTTACAAGATCCATAGATGTACCGCAGATCTGATGCTTTCCTTCTGGAGATTTAAACATTTCCAAGCAGGTGAAATTTCATTCCAACCCTTGGAGAAGACAGTGCAGAGCCAGGAAATACCTCCAGCATCAACCCCTTCCCTTTAAACATGTCAGCACTCACCCTTCCAAAGCCTGCTGACCCCAACAGAAGGTTCATCTTTACCACATCCAAAAGAAATTAAAATTCAGAAAAAATCAAGTTGTAGGTGTGAGCTGTTTCCATAGGGTCAATAAGTGGCCCATTTGCTGCATCTTACATGGAAACTCGTTTTGGAGTGAGGGCAGGACAGAGAAGAATGGATCAAGCAAATAAGGGCCAGATTTACAAGGCCCTAGCGCCGCCTTGAGCCATATTAGCGTCATTTTTTTTTACTCACCAGGCTGTATTTACAAAGTGGTGCAATGCATGCATTGTGCCACTTTGCGACCCCTTGCGGCACATTATGTCTGAGTCAGGCATAATGGATGAAAGGGGAGCCGTTCTGGCATTAGGAGGCCTGCAAAAATGATGCAATGAAATTTACAAGATTTCATTGTGCCATTTGTGGCGCCATTTTTAATGACTTCTCAAAACAGGAGTTAAAAGGATGCACCCGTTGAAGTCAATAGGCCTCCTTGCACTTTGCCGCACTAGCATAACATTTTTTTATGCTAGTGCAGCAAAGCGCCACAATAGCATCAAGATTTTTGATTCTACTGGCCTAACATGCACCATGGTTTGTCATATTGTAAAAACGGTGCACCCATGGTGTCGTTAGGTAGCAGTGGGGGCGCAAGAAATATGGCACATCAGTACTGATGCGCCAAATTCTTGTGAATCTGGGCCTATGTTTTCTGAAGCACCGGACATTCAGAAAAGAGAGATGAATGCATAACTCTGAAGTGGATATACCAGTTTAGAGGTTGACTAAAATACCTGGGGCAGTACTTACAATTATTTCACTCATTAATTTTATTCAAAGTATCAAAAACATTAAAAGAATCAATATCTGTTCGGGAGTCCACAGGGCAGACAGGAGCTCAGCTGTGATGGCTGCAGTTGTTCACCACTGGTGTCCTGGGGCTGGTCCTACTATGGTTCTACAAACGTATTCAGGTACAACCCTTTTAGCACTTGATTGTCAGGGGAGCAAAACTGGTCAGTCACAGGCTTCTCAGATTGATAATATGCGGAGGGCAAGAGCTCAGAACACAGAAAGCAACCATCAGACCAAATAATGTATTGAACAGTCTTGTGCAGCAATATCAATAACTACACAATTTAACAGAAACAGCACACAGGGTTGCTAACTAAGTTGTATAAAAACAGTGAGGTGCTACACTTACTTATTCCCACTATCTTCTTGCATTCTGCCTACATCACACTGTGGTTGAGATTTTTTGTCTGTAGTCCCCAATACATTGCTTCGTTTTGCGAGGATGAGACACAGGTGAAGGTGGCACAAATACTCCTACAGATCAAATGTGCAACTCAGTTCTATGTATCTTTAACCTTTTGATGCGAAAGTCTTTCCGTGTGGGGTAGATTAGTCTGCCCACATTGTACTTTCTGATCTCTGTTGTAGACCAAACCCAACTTGTACCTGCTGTCTTCTGTAGGAGTTCGGGCAAGGTGACAGTAGTGGATCAGCTTTTGCCCTCAAAAGAGCAGCTTCTGGCCTGTGTCAGCTGTGCTGGCAGCCTCGCCCAGGACAGTGGTTGTGGAAGTAATTAGGGCAAATTTATACTCCATTTGCGCCGAAGTTGCACAATTTGTTTAATGCAAATTCAGTGCAAAACGAACTCCATATTTATATTTTGACATTAGACTGTCTAATGTCAAAATATTGGAGTTTGCACCATTTTACAGATGTGTGAACCTACCTTGCGTCAATGAGATGCATGGTAGGCATTTCCATCTAAAAAGTGGTGCCAACCCCATAGCCCCATATTTATCCCGCTGGGCTAAAATGATGCATGGGTGGGAGGAGGGGCTAAATAAAGGTGCAAAGCTTGCTTTGCACCATTTTTTTACATCTGGGTCAGACCAGGTGTTACGGTACCTGTGGACCCATTTCCATGTTTAAACAGCATGGAATGGGTCCACAGGTACCCTCTTCAAGCCCCAGGAACACCCCCACCCACACCAGAGGGACACTGGAGGATGGGGACCCCATCCCAGGTAAGTAGGGTAAGTATAGGTAAGTATTTTGTTTAATTAAAGTGCCATCGGGGCCCAGCTTGGGGCCCGCTGCATGGCACAGGGTGCAGTGGCCATGCCCAGGGGACACTGGTCCCGTTTGCTGACCATTGGGGTGGTGGGCATGGCTCCTGTCTTTTCTAAGACAGGAGTTATATGTTATGGATGGTTTTGCATCAGAAAATGAAGCTAGGCTGGTTAGAGGCATTTTTTTGCCTCTAACCAGCCTAACGTCATTTTTTGGTGCAAAATCCCCTTCTCCCCTTCCACCACCCCCACCTGGCTAACGTAATTTTTTTTTAATGCTAGCCCATCCTTTGCGCCGACTTGTGCCATTCCATGAGTATGGCACCCGGTTAGCGCTCAGGAATGGCACAAGCTGGTTCTAAATGTTTTGATGCAAAACTGTGTTAGTGCAATTTTGCATCAAAAGGTATAAATATGCCCCTTTGTGTCCAGGCCTGTGCTGCAATACCCATTTTTTGTATACAAATAAGGGGGGGCGGCTTGCCCTCTAGTTTAAATGCTTGTTCAAATGGTGATACTGGTTGGTTCAGTCAGACCCTGCAAATAAATTGCCTTACTACATGAAGCAAAACTATTGTTATGTCTTTATATATATTTTCAGTAACCATAAAATAGAGCACAGCATTCCAACATCATTACATCACTTTCAAGTATTTATGACAATACTAAAAGGCATGTGCCTCTTGTCAGATATTGAGTCATGTGGTAATATCAAAGGAAATCTTCAAAAATGCTCCCTAATAAACACCAGTAGCAATAAGATAATAACCAATGAAATTACAGAAACTACTATAGTTACCACCAGACCAATCTCCTAGGCCACCAAATATTTCATTTACTAAACAGGTTAAACAATTATCCACTTAACACCCAACTTTGAATGTACAATGTGAAAAAGTATGGAGAGTGAGGTATGGTAGGATTCAGTTAGTCAGTTCTTTTGCCCTGCTAAAGCAATTTTGGTGATGTAAAGCCCATAATCATTGGCCCTAATGCCTTCAAAGTGTTTTGACCTCTGACATTATTAAAGGTCTCTTCAGGACTTGGACTGGTGTGACCGTCCTTCAGAGCAATATAAAACATCTTTCAGACTTTCGGTGGAAAGTGGGGTTATGGTCTTAAGTACTGATGTTGAATTTGAGTACTAGTAACTCACGTATTCACAGAGAAACATATAGGGGCATATTTATACTCTGTTTGCGCCGAATTTGCGTCGTTTTTTTCGGCGCAAATTCGGCGCAAAACTAACGCCATATTTATACTTTGGCGTTAGACGCGTCTAGCGCCAAAGTATGAGGAAAGAGCGTCATTTTTTTGCGTGAACGCCTTCCTTGCGTTAATGAGATGCAAGGTAGGCGTTCCCGTCTAAAAAAATGACTGCGACGCAAATGCGTCATATTTATACTCCTGGGCAAAAATCACGCCCGGGAGTGGGCGGGGCAAAAAAATCCGCATTTGCGCCTCTTTTTGAACGCCTGGGTCAGGGCAGGCGTTAAGGGACCTGTGGGCTCAAAATGAGCCCACAGCTGCCCTCCCATGCCCCCAGGGACCCCCCCTGCCACCCTTGCCCACCCCAGGAGGACACCCAAGGATGGAGGGACCCATCCCAGGGACATTCAGGTAAGTTCAGGTAAGTATAAATATATTTTTTTTTAATATTTTTTTTTGGCATAGGGGGGCCTGATTTGTGCCCCCCTACATGCCTCAATGCCCAATGACCGCCATTTTTCCCTACGTCGGCGCTGCCTGGTGTACGTGGTTTTTTTCCACGCACACCAGGCAGCGCCGGTCTGCTAGCGCCGGCTAACGCCATTCAATAAATACGGCGCCCGCATGGTGCTTCAGAATGGCGTTAGCCGGCGCAAAACTTTTTGACGCTAAACTGCGTTAGCGCAGTTTAGCGTCAAAAAGTATAAATACGGGCCATAATTTGCTAGCCAAAAAAAAAGGGATATCTTCCCAATTATTCCGTGTAAGAGATGTTAATTCATATAACCAGCAACAAGCTTTAGCAATGTGATATACCTTCATCATTGTATGGATTGTCTTTTAAAAAATTGTCTACTGAAAACAGAGGTAAAAAGTTTTTGATATGGATAAAGAACCTCCAAAAAGAAGAAGCTGAAGAAGGAAGGGCACGACTATTAAGCCACAAACCCCGCACCCAGAAATCTGTACAGAAGAATGATGGTCTTCCACAAGCCGATTAACACAAATCCGTCTGAATATAATATTATAATATGCTGGCATTCACTCGTACAACCCTAAAAATGTGATAACCTTTCCATTGCACGCGTTGAAGATTATACAAGATATAGCAAATCTAGTTCATTACATCTCCTATGAAAGTTTATCTACAAGTCAACAAGAAGTTCTTTCAAGAGGCCTGTCATTTGTTTCATCACATCCCACAAACTTTGTTTTGCTAAAAATGGACGCTATAGAATTACTCTGCAAGAATCTTCTTCCAAGATTGAGAAGATACCATGAAGGAGGAACCTACCAGACTACTCAAAAGAGTACTTTTGTTCTCCACAATTTCCAAATGCCACCACAGGGCATTTGAGAGAGTGGTTTTCTCAATTCACATTTGGAAGACAAATCAAGATACTAGAAGCCAAATTTATCTAAAACATTAACAAAGGCCCCTGTACAACTGAAACAGAATAAGAATCTCATGACTTTTATTTTCTTTCAGTTGTTCTATATAGTTGTTCAGAACCAAGATGAATACCTAGCGGAAGGGATGTGTTCAGGGTCAAGCACTAACTACTGCCAGAAACAGAACAATGGCACAGGAGGTGTACTTGGTGCAATGATCACTCCTCCTCTGGAGCAAGATCATTTATAAGGAAATAGAATATCTTACAGATAGGAGTCCAAGAACTCTGGTATTGTATCTCCTCCCGAAAATCCATAAGGTCCCCCCCCCCAAACCACAATGGAGACAGATTATTTCAGGATGTGATTCGATTTTTGAACCTCTCTTGATGTATGACAAATTCTTCTTCATACCTTTTCCTAAAACCCCAAGATCATTTATACAGGACACTACGGATTTCGTAAACCATGTGGAAGGCATTTCGTTTGACACGACCACACTGATCATTGTAACATTTGAAATCATTACATTGTACACCTGTATCCCTCAAGAAGAATACTTGGACATTATCCATATATATTTTGACAAATGAGAGAAACCCCAACACCACCCTACAGAATTCATCCTCAAGCTTGCCAAACTAACCTTAACCAGGAATTACTTCCTCGTTAACAATTAATTTTAGCTTCAAATCAATGGAACCCCTGTGCGCCAGCATTGGCCACTTTATACATGACAAAATTTGAAGGGAAATTTGTAAATAGCAACCATTTCCATGAAAATATTTCCATTTCCAAAAGGAGACAGTAGATCCCAGTCTCATGACTAAAAGAAAATGTCTGGTCACACTAAAAATCACAAAACATTTTCCCCCAATTTCACATGCAGTTAGGCACTCACGGTAAGTGTACACACCTGATTACCATACAACACACCTGCTTACCATACTTGCTACATTTGCAACTTAACAATTAACATTACCCTGTTTAAGGTACTGACAAGGCCTAAAGATTTAATAACTAGAAATTAAGGGGTGCATCCACTCTATTTAAAGTTGGGAAGACAGTATTCCACACATACTGGTATGATCTGTTTTTATTGTTTTAAGCTGTTTTTAAATCTGGTGGGAAAATTGTCGGGTCCATTCACATGCTGCTACTTTGATTGTAGACACATTTTTGAGTCTTTCATGTAATCACTCTCCGGTCCGTTGCCGGCTTTGCTGTTCGTTGAAGAGACAGTCGATTGCAATTGTTCCCTCATTCCTTCTTGGGCCATTAGACCTCCCCCATTTTGGGCAGGTCGGCAGTCTAGATTCTGCTGGTCTCTTAGTTCACTGTATTTAAGCGGTGGCAGGGCATCGAGATGCATTGCTAGTTAAAGGTATTCTACACGTACTGGTAATGGTGTGATCTGTTTTTATTGTCTTAAGCTGCTTTTAATTCTGGTCGGAACATAGTCGGGACGATTCACAAGCTTTGATTGTTGACACATTTTTTAATCTTTGATGTAATCATCACTCTCTGGTCTGCCACCAGCTTTGCAGTTTGTTGCAGAGAGAGTCAATTACAATTTCTCTGTTTCCTCACTCCTTCTTGGGCCTCTAGACTGCCAACATTTTGGGCAGTCCCGCGGTCTAGATTCTGCTGGCCTCTTAGATCACTGCATTTAAGCGGTGGCAGGGCGTGGATAAAAGCAGTGTGCACACTGCTGGATCGCCTAAGGCAAGCTTATCTGCGCCCGCCCACTTCCAGATCGCAGCCAGCTCCAGCCACCCTGCTAGTTTTGCCCTTTTTCACTAAAATGACGCACCAGTATAACGGGGAGCAGCTGCTGAATATTCACCTGGTAGATAAGGGTCACCTATATTACCCTAGTGACCTTCATAAACTCTTGTTTTCAGTAAAATACATGGGATGTGATATTAAGTTTTTAATTACCAGTATTAGTAATTGTCAGAGACAGAGCGTCCTCGGTCTAAACCACTGATAAAGCATCAATCACTTTGCTGAGCACTCATCAATGCCAGGTCATTGTTTAAATATAAGTTTCAATTCTGCAAGTTCCTACAAGCTCAGGCCTGAATATAGTATTTATGACAGAAACCAGGGCAGATGCCAGCTCAGGTCCGGACATAGTGTTAGCCATTCCTGAGGGATTCTCAATTTTTAGGCATAATCAAGTTGCTAAGAAGTGTGGGGGACTTGCGATTATTTATGGCAGACATCTTTCCGGCATTTTTACTCTCATCCTAAATACATTAGCATGCAAGGCTTTAGATTTGAAACACGTCACCAAAAAACTGTTCTTCTTTCAATGGGCTGGTAGTCTATCACCCACCTGGCCCAAGAGCGTAGTTTGTTCAATTCATCAGCCAGTGGCTGGATACTAAGGTCGACTATGCAGACTACACCGTTTTAGAGGATTTTCATTTTAATTTAGAAAACTGTCAGGACAGAAGCATCAGAATGCTTCATCAACCTAATGAGTAGTCTTGGGTTGAACAGCTGGTCAATACACTGACTCACGTGGCTGGGAATAGACTGGATTGGATTTCTTCAGATAAAAACTTGCTTTCCTTTACAGAGTCTTTTCTGCTTCCGTGGTCTGATCACTGAATAGTTCTGTTTAGACTAAAAAGTACAGCTAATCCAGAGAAAGACTCCATAGTACCTACATGTAGGAAAACCCACCCCTGACCCAAAATAGACCCTATTTATTTGGTGGAGATCTCTTTCTGCTTTGATACCAACACCCACCACCAACCTTGATCAGGCCACAGCCAGCTACCATTCATGACTGGACCAGGCCACTAGACTACTTCTGAAATACCGTCCTTGAATATGAGAGCGTCCCCATCCCAACCTTGGTTCTCAGACAAACTGAGAGAATGCAAGCAGGCTTGTAGGAAACATGAACGGAAATAGAGGCGTAATTATGATAGCAGAGAAAAGAAACACTGCCAATGGAAAACTGGCAAATTCAAAGTCTTAATTTATACAGAGAAGTCAGCATATTTCACACATAGAATAAAAATGGGGAAAAATTCAACTACAGTAAAAAAAATATCTAATGTGGAAGCTTCCAAAGGGACCAGTAGTAGCCAATCTCTGGGTGATTCAATCACCTCTTTTTTTGTAACCAAGGTTAAGACATCTATAATGTTTTCCACATAAAGAGCACACCAGCCCTTTCAGTATCTGGGCCAGATGATCCAGACGATAAACCTGAAGACCCCTCTGACTCTCAACATATAAGTGGTGACATCAGTTTGGACTCAGTAGTTCTTTCCCCTTTTTCTACCTAGTCAGTGGATTATGTCTTGGATATCTCATTTACAATAAAATCAGGCTCTAAGCTGGATCCAAGCCAACCCAATTTCACAAAGGTTCTCCTTCTGCTAATAAGGCTACTAGATTCAGGAGACAGGATCACATAGATGGTAGGTACTAAGTATGATTCCACACCTGTCGGCCTAATCCGGGTTCTCCAGCTAACTAGCAGCCCCTCATCTCTGGCTGAGATGATTGTGGCAACCAGGTGCATTACCAGGAAAATTCCTCAGGGGGATCGATCAGATCTCATCCCTTTCTCTCAGTTACTGAAAATCTCATATAGACAAACACAACAGAGGAAGAATATTGTTAAATGAGGATTTATTGAAGTAACTGCATTTTAGATAACAAGGCATGTATTGCAATAACTAGGATGATAAAACACAATCAGGTGACTAACAGAGTAAAAAACAAAAACAGTTGTACCATACTCTCACTAGCAGTGATTTATATATTTCTCCTACCTACACTATGTTTGAGCACATCGTAATAAGCCTAACCTGTACTACAGGTTTTTTCCCTGGGGTACATCATCCCTCATAACTGGAGGAAGAAGCCTGTAGTCTAGAGATACACTGTCTCCATTTGGATCAGGGGTCCGACCATCTAAGCAAGTAGCAGCGAAGCAATCTGCATAGAGTTGTGGTCATCTGGCTGGAATCTCCCTCTAACATATCTGGGACAAAGGGGTGTTTTTATGATAAAACAGCTGACATTCAAAGAAATGGTCCCCTCGTATGAGTGTGTGTTTTTCTGTGAATGTTGGAGACAAAGCATGCCATGTTGGTCGGCAACTGTATCTGACTGTAGCCTTGGAGAAAGCACAAAGTGAAATACATGTCCTACTAAGAACTTGATGCTTTCCTAGGTGAAAGTACAATAAGATAAAGAAAATAAAAAAGCTTCGCAAATGTGGCTATTACTATGAAAACAAAGCAATGCTAAATAACATGTAACTGGATTAAAGTGCACAGCGTCAGGCCTAGTTAGCTAAAACAATGTGTCTAAACATGGCTAAAATAGCCATACAACACCCACCCCTTGCCGGTCAAAGGTGGGTTTAAAAGCTCAAGGTAAAAGAAATCTATTAAAACTCTTACACTAAAAAAAAAAAAATATATATATATATATATATATATATATATATATATATATATACATATCAATAGTGCCAACAAGTTAAGAGACACAGAGACAGGAAAAAGACAATTTGAACAAGTGATGAAAAACCCAAATTCAATAGTTAGTGTCACTTTGGGAATCGTCAATTACATCTGGGACAATTGAAGCAAGGAGACGTTCCACTTCAGCAGGTGGTAAAAGATCCAGATCATATCCAAGGAAAACCACAGAGCACTTGTGTTCCAAAGCTTGAGCTCCAGCTGAGGCAGCAGCATTTCATGTCATGGCCAACATAGAGTTAAGAGTCACAGAATCCACAAAGGGCAACTCATAAACAGCTTCCCGTAGCAAACGCACCCTCAACGTGCATGTCTGATAATGAGCTCTCATTGAGAACATCAACTGATCAGCATCAAATGAAAGTAAGCGCTGTGTAGAAAGACAGACTTTCACTGCACATTCAAAAAGGCACCAGAGGCATCGAAACACGGGCTGCACACAATCCAAAACCGGTCAAAATGACAAAGATCAGTCACACTCCAGTTGTTCCTGGAGTGGTGCTCCGAAATACTGCGTCATGCATTCATGACACAGTTGTGCTGGCGTTATCGCTTTCAGGCCTCCTTGCTGTGAAGGGACAGCCATTGTGCCGAAAAGGTAACATCAGCAAAATGCCACCTATCATAGCCAAAGTAATCAGAAATTCCCCGAAAATACTTGAAAACATTGAATTTATGGCTGATGGTATTAAATCAAATCTAGAAGAGAAGGTGTGAACAAAACCAAAACCAACAGCCTTAAAAAAGTGGGCAATTCCAGTAGTACTGGGCACATTAAATATTTGTCCCACGAGTTCACCAAAGTGTCTCGGAAAGTTTGTACTCAAAAGAGACCTAATCTCCGCCAATGACTTTGCAACCTGAAGCGCATATGTCTTGCATGAAGATGAAGCGCCACATGTTTTTGAAGCAATAAATCCTTTAGTCTGCTCAACTTGTCAAAATTCACATCAAAAGTAGCAATATGAGGCCAAACGTCAGCTACTCCTTGAAGCTGCGTAGAGGGAAAAAGGACATTCCCGCAGCACATAACAATTTGGGAGACTAAATGACATACGCTATTCCGGCTCGCATCCCACAACAGCTCTCACTGTTAAGGAGCACATAGCTGCCATTTGAGAGCACCTGGAATGCAGGTCTACCAAGGGGACTGGTACTCCCGTCAGATAACAAGCCAAATTTGGCATGGAGGCATTACATACAAACCATCGAATGGCTCACAGAAGTCTCGCTTTCACTACCACTAAGAAAGACCTCTTTCATGCCATTGAAACATCTGTACAAGAAAGGAAGTTCCAACCCTCATGCATGTAACTATCTCCCAGCCTTTCATATCTGCCCACTGGAATGTTTCAAACAGGATGTAAATTGAATGGGCAGATTTAGAACTCCATGTATTAGCCATTCAGCCGATGGTATTTCAGCACAGTAAAAGGCAACTTTTCAATATTTAACATGACATATGTTGCTTCTTTCTTAGCTATTATTTGTTGTTGTCACATTAAATTAAATGTTGAAACCATCTCCCTTGCGCTCATGTGTTGCCAGGCAACGCGGCTTGCTTTCAATGTTTGCAGTGTCCAACCTAACTGCATAATGGATCTTAGCTGACTTTGTCCATGTTGCAAAAATTATACATCATTCTGTACTATATCTATTGCAGAGGATACCATGTGTATATTTAGTCAGACAAGGTGATAATCCCATTATTTACAACAGCTAATGCTTTCTAAACGTTTTCCTGATCTATTTGCCTTAACCGGGCAGCCGCTTCTTGTTGGGAAAGCTTCCATATTTCATTATATGCGGTATATAAGAAGTGTTTTCTGCATTGTCTTCTGGGGCCTAACAAGAAATCCTGTAAATCTGTGTCATTTGACAGGAGACTAAGATGTTCTTTGAAAACGTCCAGCGAGGAACCCTTCAACCATTGCTGGCATAGTTTCCCTTCACTATGGCCCTCATTAGGACCCTGGCAGTTGGTGATAAAGTGGCGCTAATACCTCCAAAAGGCTGACGGTAACTACCAACAAATTAAGACCCTGTTGGTTAGATTTCTGAAAGGTAGCCAATGTACCACACTGACTGCCAGGGCGGAAACAACAGTCACCATGGCGGTAGCCACCTACAGCCAGACAGAAGAGAAAGTTCCACCCACAACACAATCCGCCACCTTTTCCATGGCGGTACAAACGTCATCAAAAGCCTGGCGGAAATACATCACAGAAGTGAAAGGACTCACCATTGGAGACACAGGGAAGAACCATGCCGCCATGGAACCAGAACTGCAAGTATTCCCGCTGATCTTCTAGGTTATGCTCCATCACGAACACCAACGCCGGCGAAGACGATGACGGAGAGTACAGCCGCCTAGCACACAAGGGAGGGGGCAGGAAAACAAGAGTGACACACATACGTACCACACACACCCATACACACACACCCTACACACAACGAGCTGCACAAGAAAACAATGTATCCCTGTAAATCGGCTGAATAATGCAAGGACAACAGGAATTGAATAAACTGATTGTAGTAACATCAACACAAAATTATTAATTCGATTTGGCAACCCAACAAATATGTACACATCTTCAAAAAAGGGACACTGCTCATTTAAAAGGGGCCACATGGCCACAGGGCAAAGTCCGAGGGCCCGCTCATTACCTACACCAATACGGAGAGAACACTGCAGAGGCATCAGTTGGCAAATAGGGAGGTACCTGAGGGGGAGAGGGGACACCTCAGCCGGATGCAGAAACAAGGCCACTGGTTCTGGAAAGGGAAACATGCCCATTGCTTGGTCCTGGGGCGTGCAAGGCCACAGTCTCTCAAGTGGGCAACTTGCCCACTGGTTCTGGAGGAGGCAACTTGCCCTGTGCTTGGTCTTGGGGAGTGCAAGGCCACAGTCTCTCAAGTGGGCAACTTGCCCACTGGTTCTAGATGGGGCAACATGCCATGTGCTTGGTCCTGGGGAGTGCAAGGCCACAGTCTCGCATGTGGGGGACTTGCCCACTGATTCTGGAGGGGGCAACATGCCCTGTGCTTGGTCCTGGGGAGTGCAAAGCCACAGTCTCTCAAGTGGGTGACTTGCCCACTGGTTCTGGAGGGGACAACATGCCCTGTGCTTGGTCCTGGGGAGTGCAAGGTCAGAGTCTCTCGAGTGGGTGAATACCCCACTACGTCTTGAGGGGACAGGCCGCACCGCAGCCCATGGAGGCTGCATCATATGGCATCCACCGGTGGTGACAGCTGCACTGTGGTGGTGGTGGTAGTGGAAGGCACCTGCTCAGACTCTGCACCCTCCGATGGCTGCACTGTGGTGGTGGTAGTGGGAGGCTCCTGCTCAGCCTCTGCACCCTCTGATGGCTGCATTGTGGTGGCGGTGGAAGTGGGAGGCTCCTGCTCATCCCCTGTACTCACTAATAGGTGCACAACCACGGCTACCGTTGGGGGCTCTGTGACAGATGCTGGTGCAGGCTCCTTCCCCTTTCTGCTGGCTGGTGCAGGCTCCTTCTCCTTTTTGATGACTGGTGCAGGCTCCTCATCTTTTTTGCTGGTTTGTGCAGGCTCCTTCCCCTTTCTGCTGGCTTGTGCAGGCTCCTTCCCCTTTCTGCTGCTGGTGCAGGCTCCTTCCCCTTTTTAATGGCTGGTGGAGGCTCCTTCCCCTTCAGTATTTGTGGCCTGGAATCCTTTCCACCACGAGTAGGTGCTGATGGAACTGGGCCAGTGGACGGTGTGGCTGAGGTGCTTGGCTGGGTTCTTGATACCCTGGCCATACATGCAGGACAGGGGAGGGTAGGGAAGAGGTCAATGTTGGAAAGGAAAAGCTTTTTAGGGACATTGGGGTGGGAGAAGGGAGACGAAATGGGAGTGGAGGATGTCGGAGTGGTTGTTGGAGGTGTTTGTCTGCTGGATTTGGGTGCAGGTGCATGGGTTGTATGCTGTTGTGAGGTAGATGGCTGTTGGGTGTCTGAGTGCTTGCGTTTGTGTACTTTAGGAGGGGGGACAGACACGGTGGAAGAGGACACATGGGACGTGTGCATAGATGTTGTGGAGGTGCCTGCCAGTGAGGTGTCTGTTCTGCTTGGTGTGGTGATGAGGCAAGTAGTGGATGATGATGTAGTGCATGCAGGTGTGAGTGTGGACATAACTGGGTGGGAGGTGGAGGATGAGGGGGAGGGGGAAACAGTGGAAATAGTGCATGTTGTTGTGTCTGCAACTGAATGGTGTTTGTGTGAGTGCCTGTGGGATGAAGTGTGGTGCTTGTGTTTGCCTGTGACACTTTTTTGTGTTGTCCTATGTGCATGTTCCTTTGGCTGTGGGCTTAGGATGAGTTGCGGTTGAGGAGAATGGTACTGGGAAGTGGTAGTTGGAGGGAGACGGTTAAAACCGGGACAATGGCTGCCATCAGAGAGAAGGCCAGAGCCTGGCTCGATCTCTGTTGGGACGCCAATCCACTGTGAATGCCCTCCAGGAATGCATTAGATTCCTGCATCTGGGCTGCCAGCCCCTGGATGGAATTCACAGTGGTTGATTGCCCTACGGAGATGGATCTCAGAAGGTCAATAGCCTCCTAACTCAGGGCAGCAGGAGATGCCTACCCTCCTGGGTGAGGGGGCATGGGCAACTTGCTGAGGGGCTGCTGGGAGGGCGGTGCTAGAAGGGGGAGTGGCGACTGTACCTGTAGCTGGGGTGGTCACAGAGGTGTCCACCAGGGAGCTCCCATCAGAGGAGGTATCAGATTCTGCATTGTCCCCTCTAGTCTCCGCTGTGGTGCTCCCCTCGCCCTCCGACCCACTGGTGCCTCAGCGGACTTTGCCTCCTGGGTTGAGTGGGATGCAGCTCCCTCCGTCACCGGTGCCTCTGCTCCTCTGCCAGATGATGCTAATGCACATAAGGACAGGCTGACAAAACAAGAAGGGGGGGAGAGAGACAAAGGATACACTGGGTCAGTGACTGCACCAACACCACCGTTAGCATATACAGCACCCTCACACACAGGGAACAGGCCTACTCACTATGCATTGCACTACCAGTGATATTGCTAGCCACAAAGGCATGAGGAGGAGCACACACCGCCAACTGCAGCACACCTGGGACCCACGCTGCCCTGACCAGGAGTGGATGCTAACAAGCTAGGTAGGCAGTATTTTCCCTTCAGACCCTTAGCCGCCAGAGCACCTACGCTGCTAATTCTGTTCTGGCCTAGGGGCACCCGCTGACACAAAACCACCACCCGGATACCATCCCACCAACCGTAAGTTGTAATGATAGCCACTGTACTCACCCCCTTGTGGCTGCTGTGTTGCCCTCAAGCACCGATCCAGCACTGGATCGGCCATTGCCAGTATGAGGGCCATCAGGTGGGTCAAGGTTCAACAGACACCCCTTCCTCGTTGGGAGGCCATCCCCAGCTGGGCCTCCACGGTCTTCTGTGCCCAGCATCTCAGGTCCTCCCACCTTTTGCGACAGTGGGTGCTCTGCCTGCCATAGACCCCCAGGGTCCGCACCTCCTAGGCGATGGCACTCCATATACCCTTCTTTGATGGGCGCTGACCTGCAGAGGCAATACAGACAGGAGAACACCATTAAACAAACAGTCCAGCCAGTTACACAAATGGCCCACCATACCCATTTACAGCACTATTGACACAAACATAGGCCAGCACTCAATGTGTACCCAGCCAGGAGGACATCCCTCCCCCTTACACGACACCTTCACTCACACCTCCATACATACATGCCACATGAATTGTGCCCACAATGTACTCACCTGTTGGTCTGGAAGCCCATACAACAGTCCGTACTGGGGTAGGACCCCATGCACTGGTCTCTCCAGCTCCTCAGAAGTGAAGGCTGGGGCCCTTTCCCCAGTCACACGGGCTATGATAGGTTCAAGACACAGGTCGCAGCAGCACATGCAGTGTAGGTCCTCTCCTATGGAAGGTCAGAAAACAAGTAAGGAATCAGATGGAAAATGGCGGTCACATCCGCAGGGGTGCATACCATCACCGCTGGCGTAGATCACCATTGGCCACTGTACCCCATAGGGCCCAATATTAACCAATGAGGAATTGCACGGTAGTTCCTGCACACCAACCGCCACGGTGCACAACGTCAGCAGCATTACCTCACTTCCACCTCTCCCTCCACACAGGGCAGGCGGATGCCATTTCATTGATATAATTGGGGCGATTGATAAAACACATATTGAATTTGGCCGCCCCGCCAGAATGAGCAGGTGTTCAGGAATCGTAAGAGTTTCCATTCTATGAATGTGCAGATGGTGTGCTTGGCGGGCCAGTACATCTCCCACATCAATGCTAAGTACCCTGGGTCAGTGTATGATACTTTTGTCATGAGGAATAGCAGCACCCCAAATGTGATGGGACAACTACAGAGGCACAGGGTGTGGCTAATAGGTGAGAACTGGTTCCCACCCAGTATATGTCGGTGTAAAGATATGGTGTGGGCCATATAGGATAGTGTGTGGCTAAATGTTGTCCCTCAATATTTGCAGGTGACTCTGGTTACCCAAACCTATCATGGCTGTTGACCCCCGTCAAGAATGCCCGGACAATGGCAGAAGAACGTTATGATAAGGCACAAGGGCAAACCAGAAGGATAATCAAGAGAACCTTTGGTCTCCTGAAGGCCAGGTTCTGGTGCCTCCATCTAACAGGTGGATCCCTGTGCTGCTCACCCGAGAAGGTCTGCCAGATAGTAGTGGCATGCTGCATGTTACACAACCTGGCCCTCAGACACCGTGTCCCTTTTCTGCAGGAGGAGGATACTTGAGATGTCCCTGTGGCAGCAGTTGACCCTGTGGACAGTGAGGATGAGGAGGCAGAGGATGATGATGAGGACAAAGAACAACTGTAATCTGTCAGTATTTCCAATGACACACAGTTGAGACAGTTGAGACAGTGTAACTTTACATTTCAATGACTTTGGTTGCATTCTGTGTAGCATTGGCAAGTGGGTATTTCCCACTTCTATGCCCACTTACTGTTGCTTCTGGCTATTCATTTTCCAGATGTTGGTGATTTCTGGTTGTACCTGTTTCAATCAATACATATTTGAAATACATGACATGCTCGAAATTGATTTTTATCAAACAGTGTTTATTTAAGTGCTAACATATAGGGGGAAAGTGCAATGGGATGGGGTGATGATGGAGGAAAGTCCAGGGTATTGTTTCAGTCTGTTTGTAGCACAGGTGCATTGCCCAAGGTGACACAGGAAGGGGAGCAATGGCAGTTCAAGGTGGACAGGGTGACTGTGTGGGTCACAAGGGGGACAATCAGGAGAGTCTCATTTCCTGGCGGGGGTCTTGGCAAGTGTCTCTGGCTTCTGTCTGGAACGTTTGTGGGGTGGTTCACCTTCTGCAGGGGGAGGGATGCTGGTGGCCTGTGAGTCCCCTGGCTTCCCCTCTATGGTTGATGTTGCCCTGTCAGCTTTTACTTGTGTATGTTGGAGTATGGTGGGATTGTTAGTTCTCTCTGCTACGCATGCTTTAGTGATATGTGTCAATGCAGGGCTGTGAGGGGTGTCCATGCATTGGTACAGCATGCAGGGCTTGGAATTAGGATTAGTGAGAAGTGATGGTGGAGTGTGTGGGATGAAGTGGAGTGATGGGAGTGAGGGTGGGGTGTGTGATGGCATGCAGGTATGGGGAGGGATAGTTGTTGAAAGTTGACTTACCAGAGTCCAGTCCTCCTCCGACCCCGGCCAGGCCCTCAGGATGCAGTATTGCCAAGACTTGTTCCTCCCATGCTGTGAGTTGTGGGGGAGGAGGTGGGGGCCCTCCGCTAGTCCTCTGGATAGCGAGCTGGTGTCTTGCTGCAATGGAAGTACCTTCCCCCGTAGGTCGTTCCACCTCTTCCTGATGTCGTCCCTTGTTTTGGGGTGCTGTCCCACGGCGTTGACCCTGTCAACGATTCTCCGCCGTAGCTCCATCTTCCTTGCAATGGATATCTGCTGCACCTGTGCTCCAAATAGCTGTGGCTCTACCCTGACAATTTCCTCCACCATGTCCCTTAACTCCTCCTCAGTGAAACAGGGTTGCCTTTGTGGTACCATGGGTGTTGTGTGATGTGTGTTGGTGAGGGTGTGTTCGGTTAATGTGAATGGGGTGTGTGATGTGGAGTGCGTGAGGGGTGTATGGGTGTGAGTGGTGTGTGGCTCTAGTTGTCGCAGTCATCTTGGTGTCAGTCTTGTGCCAATGAATTGTAATTGTAAAGGGTTGTGGGTAATGTGGGTTTGTGTTTTATAGTGGTGCGGGTGTGTGGGTATGGTGTGTGTATGGATGTCAGGTGTGTGTTATTTGAATTGTCCAATGTGGTGTTGTTTTGTATGTGGGTGTCCATTGTGAACACGGCGGTATGTACAGCAAATGGTTTACCGCCTTTGAATGTCCGCCGTGGGGATTCGAGGGTCATAATGTGGTGGGCGTTGTTTTGTTGGCGTAGCGGTATCGGTTTTGGGACCGCCAGTTTAGCACTGACCTTTGGGCTGGCAGATTTGTGTATGTGGCTGAATTCTGTCGGATTGGTGTGTGTGTCATAATATGGTGAACGGATATTTGCCGCCGCCGCGGTAAGTTGGCGGCCGTCAGGGTGGCGGTAAGCGGGATTTACTACCATTGTCATATTGAGGGCTATATGTTGTCAATATACCCAAATGTTCCGAGGATACATAGCGAGGGTCTGGCCTATTTGTTCTAAAACACCCTGAGGAGTTAACAAAAACGCGTATGGCACCCATTGGTGTCTACAGGCCACAATAACCACCCACAAGGACGCAAAAATTATATGTTAAATGTATCATTCTGGACTCATTCATTGAAATGATCTTCAGGCGCATTTTAATACTTCTGCCATTTGTAAAATTTAGCAGGGGTGGGAATATTGGGCACATTCAATTCTTTAATGTTTGCTAAGCCTAAACAGCTTGTTTGCTATACTGTTTCATTTAAAAATATAATCTGAAGAGGACTCATGCATACTCTAAATAAAGCTTCTGTTCCTCTTATTGGCCAATATTTTGTTCCCTACACACTTTTTAGGTCAATCAACTTCAACCAGTACTTCTATTACCAATCGGGAAACAAAGGAACTAGAGTAAATCTATTTTGTATCTGTCAATAAAACATGTTGACTTTACATTTCTAGCAATTTAAAATAATATAACTCAGCATTCTTAACATTGTGCCCAGACAAATATGCACATTTTTCAGTATACATTTTGAAACTGCTTATTGGTGGAGTCGGGCAGTATTCCCATTGTCTATATTTAAAAATAGCAACACAAAAGGATGATGGACGGAGTGCTGAACAATGCAAACACTCACCCCCAGTCACAGATCTGGGTTTAATCCAACATTCTTTTGCTCACCATGCCACCCCAGTTTGGACCCAGCCATATTCAAATCAGTCTTGACCCTGTTCCTCAGTGAGCAAGGGACCCACGTCTGGGCATACCCTTCCCACCTAGGGCAACTTTAGCAGCACAAAAGGATGATGGACGGAGTGCTGAACAATGCAAACACTCATCCCCAGTCAAAGATCTGTTTAATCCATTGTTCTTTTGCTCACCATGCCACCCCAGTTTGGACCCAGCCATATGCAAATCAGTCTTGACCCTGTTCCTCTTGGGAACAATCCAGCCCGAACTGCCAAGCCAGGTCCTCACTGGACCTGAAGCAAGCATCCTGGGACCGGTTTCAGGGTTTCACCCTTCATCAGCCAGGCTAGCTTGAATCCAGTGGCACAGTGAGCAAGGGACCCACGTCTGGGCATACCCTTGCCACTTAGGGCAACTTTAGCCCTGCGAGATAAATGTCATTCACATATGACAACGCCTCAGGGTCAATGTCGTGCAGAATAGATATTACGCAAGCTGCAAACAGTCCTGGGGTATTCTTGTACCCCTGTGGGAGTCAACAGAATCTTTTCTGAGAGCCAAGGGTGCTAAAACTTGTTAAGGCCCTGCTTTCGGGTGCTATGTTTTGGCAGAAAAACCCTTTGGATATATCCAGGGTTGTCTTGTATTTTTTGCGTACTATGTTGTTCATAAGTGCTATGCTGGGTGCATTTTGTAAGCCAAATCTTTTTGTGTCACTGTTTAAATTACTGTAGTCTAAGACTATTCTATATGAGTTGTCGGGTTTCACGACTGGAAATAATGGGTTATTCATGGATGAGTCTGTGGGTTCAATTACACCCTGGTACTCCAATTGGTTGAGGATTTCCCCCACAGGTGCTTTTGCATCACATTTTATTGGGTATTGAGGTTGGGGTTGGGATTTTAGTGGTATTACGTGGTAGGGGGAATCTTTATCCCACCCTACATGATTGCGATATAAGGCAGGTACCTGCACCACTGCCCAATCAATGGCGTGCATTTCTGGGAACTTTCTTGGAACAATGGGCGAGAAGGATTTTTCAATTACATCCTATCCATAGGGATGATCGTGGGTGAATTCTGGCGGCCAAACATTTTCAGCCAGTAAGATATCATAAATAGAAACAATGGGATCCCAAAAGATGGAGTCTATGCTAAATTCAATGTCTCCTTCCAACTGAATAGTTATTTTGTACACCCTATTGGTGTGGAAACACTCATGCCCGTAGTCTCAACTTGTAACAAGTCATCAGTTGCTTTCACCTCCAGATGCTATTGAAGATTCTGGCGAACTTTTGTGACCTCTGCTGCACTGTCGAGCAGTGCCAGCACCCACTTCCTGTTCTTCAGTAAAGCCCTCTTCATGAGTGGCATGTTGAATTGTAAATGCTTTTTTTTTTTAAATTGGGATTTTTATTGGGGAAGTTTCTCTTCTTTTTTAACTGAAACTTCAAACAAACGTTGTGAGTCCTTTCTCAGTGTCAGGTACTCAGTTCTCTGCTCTGACCACCCACCTCTCTCACTGCTTTTTTCTGGTGAGTCCTGAAAGGAACAAGATTGTGGTGTATCAATATATTGATATCTGTCAGGCATTTTTATATTATCCCTATTTCTAAGGTTATACCTGTTTTGTGGGATCTCTGTGTGCAGAGATTCTCCCCTTTCCTTTTTAGGTGTTTGTTGTTTTTTGTCCAAGTGTTTTTTTAAACCTTCAGGCGCTTGCTTGGTAGTTTTTTCATTAAATCTGCCTTGAAATTATGGTTTAATTAGTCTTGCCTCCAGACTATCTTGACCAATACCTGAATATATTTCTGTGATAATCTTTTTAGCTCATGTTCTTGTCCTGTGCAGGAACGTCCCTGAGCCGCATGCGCACTGCTAGTGCAACTGCATCCCCTTTAATGTTACTTAATATTATTGAAGACGCTGTGGCAAAATTGCCCATTAAGTGCATCCCCAAATCCAGGGCAGGGGCAGCCCCGTTTTGATCTTGAATTTGTTTTAACACCTCCGGAAGATTGTCAAGTGTTGGTGTACTGTGTGGGTGGTATAGAGCGTGGCAAATACCATGCCAAATGTATTACAGTTATCCACTGTGGGAACCATCCCGAATGGCAAGCACATAGTGAGAATTCTTTATTTATCCTGAGGCCCAATATGGGGAAAAACTGCTTCCAGTGCATTTATTTTTTGAGCTAACCAAAATGGAATTTCCTCCCGCTTGGTGGGTATCTTACCCATGATCAAATGTACAGTTGCAGGGTTAATGCCTGGCAAAACTGCATGTTGTTGCACTAGGGGAGCACGTGCTGGGTTAGTATTTCATGTTTTCATAACAAACTGTACTAATAGTCTGTAGCTCTATATATAGGCGGCGAACCTCAGCTACCGCTAAGGTTGCTGCATCAGAGTGTTTTGTATATGTGACCAATAAAGGCCAGGTGGGCCATCGTTGCTCAGAGGACCTAACCTAACATGTAAAATTGTATGTGGTAGCGCACCATCAAGCCAGTTATTATGGTCTTGATAAGGTAAGGGTATTTCTAAATATGCATAAGCTTTGTATTGTACAGGTATGTTTGCAGGTGTATAGTGGTGAAATGTATTTGTGTTCCCATTTACTGCTTAAAAAGGGACCCAAGAGTAAAACATTTCTGTTCTATAGGCTGGATGAGCCTCAACAACAAATGTTTATGGACCCCCCTGGGCCGTTAGGCCATTATCCAACAAATGTGCAGTAAGGGGAGGTCGCATATTTACTGCAATTCCTACCCATTGTGGGTTCACCATTTTAATGGTAGATGTATGTTCAGAGATAAGGACACCAAGTGGGGACTGGTCCATTTAAAGTTCAAGTTGGAACAATCTACAGCTCAAGATGGGTACTACCTATTTAGCAGTGGTAGAAATCCTCAATACCATGGAGGTCTCCGCATATAATATCGAGGTGTCTTTAGCCTTAAATGAGACAGAGATACTCAGGAGGATCCGCATATTAGTGCCTGACCAAACGGTGGGGGCGCCATGTCACATAGGTTCTCATTACACTAATGAGGATACTGGATTCCGGACACAGGATCACATGGATGGTGGATACTAAGTATGATTCCACACCATATGACGCCTGTTGGCCTAATCCGGGTTCTCCAGTTAACTAGCAGTGCTTCATCTCTGGCCAAGATGATTGTGGCAACGGGCGCATGACAAGGAAGACTCCTCAGGGCAATTGTGGTCGATCAGATCCCATCCCTTTCTCTCAGTTACCGAAAATCTAATATAGGCAAAGACAACAGAGGCAGAATATAGTTCAATAAGGATTTATTGAAGTAACTGCATCTTTGATAACAAGGCATGTATTGCAATAATTAGGATGATAAAACACAATAAAAGCAAGCAGGTGACTAACAGAATAAAACACAAGAACAGTCCTACCATACTGTCACTAAGAGTGAAATATTTATATATATGTCTCCTACCTACACAATGTTTGAGCACAGTGTAAGAAGCCTAATCTGCCCTTCTGGTTTTTCCCCTGGGGGTACATCATCCCTCATACCTGGAGGAAGACGCCTGTAGTCTAGAGAGACACCGTCCCCATGTGGATCAGGGGTCCGGCCGTCTAAGGAAGTAGCTGCAGCGGAGCAATCAGCATACAGTTGTGGTCATCTTGCAGGAACCCCATCCACCAGTCGCTCCAACTCCTCCGAAGTGAAGGCTGGGGCCTATTCCCCGGTCACACGGTCCATGGCCAGACACAGGTCACAGCAGCACATGCAGTGTAGGTCCTCTTCTACGGAAGGTCAGGAAATAAGTAAAGAATCTGATAGAAAATGGCAGTCACGTCCGCGGCGGTGCATACCGTGACAACTGGTGTAGATCACCATTGGCCACTGTACCCCATAAGGCCCAATAATAACCAATGAGGAATTTCACTGCAGTTCACGATCGCCTACCGCCACGGCACACAACGTCAGCGGCATAACCTCACTTCTACCTGTCCCTACACACAGGACAGGAGGTTGCCATTTCAGGGGCGGGTGAACAGGCCTATCGATTATTGATGTGTCACAGGATCAATAGGCACATACTTCACAAATTACACCATCCCATAACATGTTTGCACATTGTGGACTGCTGTTGTGGATTCATTGTTCAGTTTGTGACAGCCTACTCACTCTTGTGTCCCTTAGATACCTACCACTGCGGATGAATAGGAGATGGAGACAAACCCCTGTGTACAGACCCCTGGTGGACTTGGTTACAATGGAGGACAGGCACATAATACTCACCTATAGACTGCACAGGGCCACAATCACAGAGCTATGTGCCCAATTGGAGCCTGACCTGATATCTGCTATCTGTCACCCCACTGGGATACCCTCTCTTGTGCAAGTGCTATCAGTTCTCCATTTCCTGGCAACTGGTTCTTTCCAAGTGACAGTGGGCTTGGCAGCAGGAATGTCACAGCCAATGTTCTCAAACGTGCTAACAAGAGTGTTGTCTGCCCTGATAAAACACATGTGCAGCTACATTGCATTCCCCTAGGTTGAGGATTTGCCCAGTGTAAAGGCCGGATTCTATGTAATGGGACATATCCCCGATATAATTAGTGCGAGTGACGGACCGCATATTGCATTTGTGCCCTCCTTCCAGAATGAACAGGTGTTCAGGATTCGTAAGAGTTTCCACTCCATGAATGTACAGATGGTGTGCTTGGCAAACCAGTACATCTCCCACGTCAATGCTCCATCCAGGGTTGGTGCATGATGCCTTTGTCCTGAGGAACAGCAGCATCCCAAATGTGATGTTCCAGCTACGGAGGCACAGGGTGTGGCTAATAGGTGAGCCCTGGTTCCTATCCAGTATATGTTGGTGCATGCCTATGGTGTTGGCCATATAGGATAGTGTGTGGCTAAATGTTGTCCCTCAATATTTGCAGATGGCTCTGGTTACCCAAACCTCTCATGGCTGCTGACTCCTGTGAGGAATGCCAGGACAAGGGCAGAAGAACGTTATAATGAGGCGTAGGGGCGCACCAGAAGGATCATTGAAAGGACTTTTGGCCTCCTGAAGGCCAGGTTCAGGTGCCTACATCTAACAGGAGAATCCCTGTGCTACTCACCCAAGAAGGTCTGCCAGATGGTAGTGGCATGCTGCATGTTGCACAACCTGGCCCTCAGACACCATGTCCCTTTTCTGCAGGAGGAGGAGACTGGAGAAGCCCCTGTGGCAGCAGTGGACCCTGAGGACAGTGAGGATGAGGAGGCAGAAGATGAGGATGTGGACAACAGAACATCTGTCATATGTCAGTACTTCTAATGACACACAGGTGAGACAGTGCAACTTTACATTTCTATGACTATTGTTGTATTCTGTGTGGCATTTCCATGCTGGCATTACCCACTTTTTTGCCCACTTACTGTTACCTCTGGATATTCATTTTTCAGATGTTGGTGATATGACAATTATCCTGGTGTGATCACAACAGCCAGCTACAGGTCATTAATTCTATGCTCATTCTATGTACAGTTCATTTGCAATGATTGTAGCTGTTTCAATCAATACACATTTCCAATACATGAAATACTAGTAGTCGATTTTTATCCTAGGGTTTTTATTGTAGTGCTAGAATATAGAGGGGAAAGTGCAATGGAATGGGGTGATGATGGAGGAAAGTCCAGGGTATTGTTCCAGTTTGTTTGTAGCATTGGTGTATTGTCCATGGAGACATAGGAAGGGGAGCAATGGCAATTCAAGGTGGACAAGTTGACATAGTGGGACACAAGGGAGACAATCAGGAGAGTCTAATTTCCTGGCAGAATTCTTGGCAAGTGTCTCTGCCGTCTGTCTGGTTTGAAGGGAATGTTTGCGGGGTGGTTCACCTCCTGCAGGGGAGGGGTGCTGGTGGCCTGTTGGTCCTGTGGTGGGGCCTCCTGGCCACCAGCAGCAGCGGAAGTGGAGGGCTGTTCAGATGACTGGGTAGTGGTAGGGGCCCGCTGGTATGACACTGCCTCTCTCATAATGTTGGCCATGTCTGCCAGCACCCCTGCTATGGAGATCAGGGTGTTGTTGATGGCCTGCAGGTCCTCACAGATCCCCTGATACTGTCCCTCCTGCAGCCGGCTGTTCTCCTGCACATTGTCTAGGATCTGGCACATCGTGTCCTGGGAATGTTGGTAGGCTCCCAGGATCTCAGAGAGTGCCTCCTGGAGAGTCGGGTCCCTGGTCCTGTCCTCCCCTGGCACACAGCAGTCCTCCCAGTGTCCCTGTTGGCCTGTGCCTCTGTCCCCGGAACGGGTTGCCCACTGCCACTGACCCCAGGTCCCTGATTGTCTTGTGTACGAGGTTTGGCCTGGGGTCCTTGTACAGGGCACCAACACAACTCAGTGTGAGAGCTGCAATGGCTGCATGGAGCATGTGTGACAAGGATTGGACATCATTGGTGACAATGCTCAACATGATTAGGCCAGGTATGACAAGCAATGTGAGAAATGGATCCTGTGCAGTACGTCCATGAAAATCACTCCTGCCACTGCCATGGTGTCCAATTCTGTCACAGGGTACAGATGACCTCACACTTTCGAAGAACACATCTTTAGAATGCACATCAGAATAGATGAGAACAAGTGCAGCTAGAGCTGCAGCTCCACCACAAATTAAATTTTATTGCAATTCAAAATGACATTAATTTCAACTGTCTATTGTGTTCAAAACATTATTGTCCTCATTATGACATTGGCGGTAAATGCTTCCTACCGCCATGCTGACGGCTGCCAACATACCGTGGCGGTGGCAAATATCCATACACCATATTATGACACACACACATACCAATCCTACAGCATACAGCTACATACACATATCCGCCAGCCTAAAGGTCAGTGCTAAACTGGCGGTCCCAAAACCGATACTGCTACGCCAACAAAACAACGCCCATTATATTATGACCCACGAATCACCACAGTGGACTTTCAACTGCGGTAAACCATTGGCGGTACATACCGCCACGCTCAAAATGGACACCCACATACAAATCAACACTCAATTGGCCAATACGAAGAGCACACACCTAAACACGCATACACACACTACACACCCATACCACTATAAAACACACACCCACATTACCCACAACCCTTTACCAACAACAATTACTGCCAGGAGATTGACACGAACAGTACAGAGACAACTGGACACACACACCACTCACACCCACACAACCATTACACACTCTACATCACACACCCCACCACATTACTCAACACACTTTCACCAACACACCACACAACACCCATGGCACCACAAAGGCACCCCCATTTCACTGAGGAGGAGTTAAGGGTCATGGTGGAGGAAATTGTCAGGGTAGAGTCTCAGCTCTTTGGAGCACAGGCACAGCACATAGCCATTGCAAGGAAGATGGAGCTATGGCGGAGAATCGTGGACAGGGTCAATGCCGTGGGACAGCACCCAAGAACAAGGGACAACACCAGGAAGAGGTGAAACGACCTACGGGGGAAGGTACGTTCCATAGCAGCAAGGCATCAGTTCGCCATACAGAGGACTGGCCCTTGCCTCCTCCCCCACAGCTCACAGCATGGGAGGGGCAGGTACTGGCAATACTGCATCTTGAGGGACTCGCTGGAGTAGTTAGAGGACTGAACACTGGTAAGTCAATATTTAACATTTATCACCCCCCAAACCTGCATGCCATCACTCCCCATCAACCTCAGTCCCATCACTCCACTCCATCCCACACACTGCACTTACACTTTTGACCAACCACAATGCCAGGCCCAGCATGCTATAAAAATGCATGGACAACCATCCCAGACCTGCATGGACACCCATCACTAAAGCATGCACAGCATAGGGAAACTAATAATCACACAGTACATCACCATATACAAGCAAAAGGTGGCAGGGAGACAGCAACAATAGAGGGGAAGCCAGGGATGTACAATATGCCTCACACATGAAGCATAATACATCACTTACATCCCCACAGGTGCCCCAGCCAATATCAGTAGAGTGGAGGTGCCACGACTATCCAGTCCCCCAACAGAAGATGCCTCTAGTGATGACTGCAACTCTGGACTTCAGGATCTGGATGACCTACCTGGCCCATCAGGGACCACTGGACAGCTGGTTATCCAAGCCCACTCATAGACCACCACAGAGCCTCCCCATCAGGATCTAACACCACAGCAACCACCCAGCGAACCCACACCTTTGTCCCCAGGACACATCAATCAGCAGTGTGCCCACCTGCACAGGGACCCCAGGCCACACCTCATACTCAAGACAATCAGGGACCTGGGGATAGTGGCAGGGGGTACACTGGTCAGAGGACAGAGGCACAGGCCAACAGGGACAATGGAAAGACTGCTGTGTGCCAGGGGGAGGACAGGGCCAAGGAGCCGATTCTCCAGGAGGCACTCTCCAAGATCCTGGGAACCTACCAACATTCCCAGACACGATGAGACAGATCCTTGACAACAGGCAGGAGAACAGGTGGCTGTAGGAGGGACAGTATTAGGGGATCAAGGAGGACTTGCAGGCCATCAACACCAGCCTGATTGCCATAGCAAGGGTGCTGGCAGACATGGCCAACATCATAAGGGAAGCAACAGCACACCTGCAGACCCCTAGCCAGTCAACTGAACAGCCCTCCACTTCTGCTGCCTCTAGTGGGCAGGAGGCTCCTCCACATGACCCACAGGCCACCAGCACCCCTCCCCCTGCAGAAGGTGAACCACCCTGCAAATGTTCCCTGCAACCCACACAGAAGCCAGAGACAATTGCCAAGACCACCGCCAGGAAATGAGACTCTCCTGTTTGTCCCCCTTGTGTCCCACCTTGTCCACCTTGAACTGCCTTTGCTCCCCTTCCTATGGCCACTTGGACACTGCACCTGTGCCTCAAACAGACTGGAACAATACCCTAGACATTCCTCCATTATCACCCCATTCCATTGCACTTTACCCTCAAATAATTTCTTAGCACTACAATAAACACCTTTGAACACAACTCAAATACTTGTATTTCATGTGTTGAAACAGTGTAATAATGGAAACAGTTACATCCGTTGCATATGAACTGTACAGTGTGAGAGCATTGAAATAATGACCTGTATGTGGCTGTAGTCAGCACATCAGTACACAGTTGCCATTGCACCAACATCTTTAAAATTACAATCCATAGGTGACTGTAAGTAGAGGTAAAAAGTGGGTAATGCCATCATGCCACAGCCACACTGAATACACCAATAGTCACAGAAATGTGAAGTTGCTCTGTCTCACCTGTGTGTCATTGGAAGCACTGACAGATAACTGTGGTTCTGTTGTCCTCATCCTCATCTTCAGCCTCTTCATCCTCACTCTCATCAGGGTCTACTGCAGCCACAGGGGCATCTCCAGTCTCCTCCTCCTGTAGAAAAGGTACATGGCATCTGAGGGCCATGTTGTGCAACATGCAACATGCCAATACTATCTGGCAGACCTTCTCGGGTGAGTAGCACAGGGATCCACCTGTCAGATGGAGGCACCTGAACCTGGCCTTCAGGAGGCCAAAGGTTCTCTCGATGATCCATCTGGTTCGCCCATGTACCTCATTATAATGTTCTTCAGCCGTTGTCCTGGCATTCCTCACAGGGGACAGCATCCACAATAGGTTTGGGTAGCCAGAGTCACTTGCAGGTATTGAGGGACAACATTTAGCCACACACTATCCTATGAGGTGAACACCAGAGGCATACACTAACATACACTGGGTGGGACCAAGGGTCACCTATCAGCCACACCCTTTGCCTCTGTATTTGGGCCATCACATTTGGGATGCTGCTATTCCTCAGGACAAAGGCATCATGCACCGACCCAGGATACTTAGCAATGATGTGGGAGATGTACTGGTCCGCCAGGCACACCATCTGCACATTCATGGAGTGGAAACTCTTACGATTCCTGTACACCTGTTCATTCTGGCGGGGGGACAAATGCAATATGTGTCCCGTCAATCGCCCCAATAATATTGGGGACATGTCACATTACATAGAACCAGGCCTTCACAGTGGCCAAATCTTCCACCTGGGGGAAAGCTATGTAGCTGCACGTGTGTTTTACCAGAGCAGATAATACTCTTGCCAGCACGATTGAGAACATTCCTGCTGCCAAGCCCACTGTCACTTGGAAAGAACCTGTTGCCAGGAAATGGAACACTGATAGCACTTGCACAAGAAGGGGGATCCCAGTTGGATGATGGATAGATGAGATCGGGTCGGCCTCCAACTGGGCACACAGTTCTGTGATTGTGGCGCTGTCCAATCTATAGGTGGGCATTGTGTGCCTGTCCTCCAGTGTAGCTAAGTCCACTAGGGCTCCGTACACAAGGGTATTTCTCCACCTCCTATTTATCCACAGTGGTAGGTATCTAAGGGACACAAGAGAGAGTAGACTGTCACAATTTGAACAACTAAACCACAACATCATTCCACATGGTGCACTGATGTATTGGGACAGTGTCAATGGCTAGGTATGTGCTAATCTAGGCTGTGACGCCGTTAATGTCGATATGCCTGTTCCCTCCCCCCTGAAATGGCGATCGCCTGTTCTGAATGGAGGGACAGGTAGAAGTGAGTTAACTCCGCCGAAGTTGTGTGTCGTGGCAGAAGGTGGTCTTGCACCGCCGTGCAATTAGTCATTGGATAATATGGGGCTCTATGGAGTACAGGGGCCAATGGTGACGGTGGTGACGGTGACGGTGTACACCACCGTGGACGTGACCACCATTTTCTAACTCAATCCTCACTTGTTTCCTGACCTTCAACAGGAGAAAACCTACACTGTGTGTGCTGCTGTGACCTGTGTCTGGAACATACCATGGCCTGTGTGACTGGGGAAAGGGCCCCAGCCTTCACTTCGAAGGATTTCGAGCGACGGGTGGATGGGGTCCTACCCCAGTATGGATAGCTGTATGGACCTCCAGACCAACAGGTGAGTACAATTTGGCCGCGATGCATGTGGCAAGGATGCATGGAGATGTGTGTGCAAGCATCGTGTAAGGGTGGGTGGGGGTGGTGGTGGAGGGATCGTCTGTTTGCGGTGTACATGTTGTGCGCTTGGCTATGTGTGTGACAATAGTGATAGAAACGGGTATGGTGGGCCACTCGTGTGACGGGCTAGACTATTTGTTTAATGTTGTTCTCCTGTCTATATTGCCTCTGCAGGTCAGCGCCCATCAAAAGAAAGTATTATGGTGTGCCATCACCAAAGACGTGTGGACCTTGGGGGTCTATGGCAGGCGGAGCACCCACTGTTGAAAACGGTGGGAGGATCTGAGATGCTGGGCACGGAAGACCGCAGATGCCCAGCTGGGGATGGCCTCCCAACGAAGAAGGTGTGCCCGTCGGACCCTGACCCCCCTGATGTCCCACATAATGGTGGTGGCCTACACAGATCTGGATGGGCACTTGAGGGCATCACAACAGCCACAAGGGGGTGAGTACAGTGGGTATCAATACATGTTTTGGCTGGTGGGATGGTATCCGGGTGGTGGATGTGTGTCAGCGGATGCCCCTAAGGCCAGGCCAGACCATGCAGCGTGGGTCATCTGAAGGGTAATGGGTGTATGGCAAATACAGGCAACCTAGCTCGTTAGCAGTCCATTTCAGGCAGGGCATCGTGGGTCCCAGGAGTTCTGTAGCTGGCGGTGTGTTGTCCTCATCTTGCCTTAGTGACTAGCCATATCCCTGGTAGTGCAATGCATAGTGCTTAAACCTGTTCCCTGTGTGTGACAGTGATGTGTATGCCAACTGTGGTGTTGGTGCAGTCATTGACCCAGTGTATCATTTGACTGTCTCCCCACCTTTCTTGTTTTGTCATCCTGTCCTTGTGTGCAATGGCATCATTTGGCGGAGGACCAGGGGCACCGGCGACAGAGGGAGCGGCATCCCACATGACCCAAGAGGCAGAATCCACGGACGCTGAGGGAACCAGTGAGACGGAGGGCGAGGAGAGCACCACGGCGGAGACTGGAGGACACAACGCAGACTCAGATACCTCCTCCAATGGAAGCTCCCTGGTGCTGGCGGACACATCTGTGACCACCCAGCTGCAGGTACAGCCGCCACACGGTACCAGCACCACCCTCCCAACAGCCCCTCAGTGAGTTTCCCGTGCCCGTTCACCTAGGAGGGTGGGCATCTCCTTAGCCCCAGGCACCGCAGGCCCTGACCCACTGAGCCCTGCTGCCCTGAGTGAGGAAGCTATTGACCTCCTAAGATCCATCTCTGTAGGGCAATCAATCATTGTGAATGCCATCCAGGGGCTGGAATCCCAGATGCAGCATTGTAATGCTTCCCTGGAGGGCATGCACAGTGGATTGGGGGTCCAACAGAGGTCGATTCAGGCTCTGTCCTCCTCCCTGATGGCAGCCATTGTCCCTGTTTCTACCGTCCCCCCTCCAAATCCCACTTCCCAGTCCCATTCTCCTCAATCCCTACCCATCCCAAGCACACATACAGCTGAGCATGCACACATGACAACACCCAAGAGTGTTGCAGGCAAACACAAGCACCACACTTCATCCCACAAGCCCGCACGCAAACACCATACAGTTGCAGACACGACAACATCCACTGCCTCCAATATCTCCCCCTCCTTCTCCTCCTCCACCTCCCTCCCAATCATTTCCACTCTCACACCTGCATGCACTGCATCAACATCCATTACCAGTATCACCACACCAAGCAGGACACACACCTCACTGGCAGACACCTCCACAACAGCCATGCATGCGTCCCCTCTGTCCTCTCCCACTGTGACTGTCTGCCCCCTCCTAAAGGACACAAACATAAGAATTCACACACCCAACAGCCACCCACCTCACATCAGCATACTGCCCATGCATCTTCACCCAAGTCCAGTAGACGCACACCTCCAACAATGACACCCTCAATCTCCACTCCCATTACTCCTCCTTCCTCCCACCCCAACGTCCCTAAAAAGCTTTTCGGTTCCCAAATAGACCTCTTCCCTACCTCTCCTCCCGTCCTGCCCATACGAGCAGATTACCACAGACACAGCCCAGCACCTCAGCCAAACAGTTTACGGGGACAGTAGTAGCACCACCTACTAGTGATAGTAAGAAACCCACTCCTCCATCGAAGAAGGGGAAGGGGCCACCACCACCAGGCGAGAAGAGGAAGGAGCCAGCACCACGAGGCAAGAAGGGGAAGGAACCTGCATGACCAGGAAAGAAAGGGAAGGAGCCTGCACCACCAGGAAAGAAGGGAAAGGAGTCTGCATCACCAGGATAGAAGGGGAGGAGCCCATCCACCCCAGCCAGGAAGGGTAAGGGATCCACACCCCATGTACTGGAGGAGATGAAGCCCCCGACTCCAGCGGAGGCTGTCAGGGTAACACCTCCACCACCACCAGCAGTCACAGGGCCCCCACCGCCAGCTGATGAATTGCAGCCATCAGACAGTGCAGACGCTGCCCAGGAGGCTCCTCCATCCACCACCACATTACAGCCATCAGACAGTGCAGAGGCTGTCCAGGAGGCTCCTCCATCCACCACCACATTGCAGCCATCAGACAGTGCAGAGGCTGCCCAGGAGGCTCCTCCATTCACCACCAGCCTGCAGGGGTCACCACTAGCGGACGCCATGTAGGCCACCCTCCAGGGGCTGCTGTGTGAGTTGCCCTCTCCAGAACCAGTGGGCAAATCACCCACCTGTGAGACTGTGGCCTTGCACTCCCCAGGACAGAGCAATGGGCATGGAGCCCCCTCCAGAACCAGTGGGCAAGTCACCCACCTGAGAGAATGTGGCCTTGCACTCCTTACGTCAGAGAAATGGGCATGGAGTTCCCTCCAGAACCAGTGGGCAAGTCACCCACTCCAGAGACTGTGGCCTTCCACTCTCAAGGATAGAGCAATGGGCATGGAGCCCCCTCCAGAAGCAGTGGGCAAGTCACCCACCTGAGAGACTGGTGCCTTGCACTCCCCAGGATAGAGAAATGGGCATGGAGCCCCCTCCAGAAGCAGTAGGCAAGTCCTCTGCTCCAGAGACTGTGGCCTTGCACTCCCCAGGACAGAGAACTGGGCATGGAGCCTCCTCCGGAAGCAGTGGGCAACTCACCCACCAGAGAGACTGTGGCCTTGCACTCCCCAGGACAGAGCAATGGGCATGGAGCCCCATCCAGAACCAGTGGGCAGGTCACTCACTCCAGAGACTGTGGCATTGCACTCCCCAGGACAGAGCAATAGGCATGTTGCCCCCTCCAGAACCAGTGGGCAAGTCACCCACCTGAGACACTGTGGCCTTGCATTCCCCAGGACAGAGAAATGGGCATAGAGCCCCCTCCAGAACCAGTGGGCAAGTCACCCACTCCAGAGACTGTGGCCTTGCAGTCCCCAGGACAGACAAATGGGCATGGAGACCCCTCCAGAACCAGTGGGCAAGTCACCCACTCCAGAGACTGTGGCCGTGCACTCCCCAGGACAGAGCAATGGGAATGTTGCCCCCTGCAGAACCAGTAGGCAAGTCACCCACTCCAGAGACTGTGGCCTTGTACTCCCCAGGACAGAGCAATGGGCATGTTGTTCCCTCCAGAAGCATTGGGCAAGTCACCCACCTGAGACACTGTGGCCTTGCACTCCCAGGACAGAGAAATGGGCATAGAGAGCTCTCCAGAACCAGAGGGCTTGTTCCGGCATCCGTCTGAGGTGCCCCCCTCCCTCTGAGGTGCCTGCCTGTTTGCAAACTGATGCCCCTGCATTATACTATCCAGATGTGGTCAGGATTTGAGATGGGGCTTAGACTGTGCCCTGTGGCCATGTGGACCCTATGAACATGGACTGAGCAGTGTCCCTTTGTGTTCATGTGTACATATCTGTTTCATTAACAACTCAAATTATTGATTTTGAATTTTCTCTGATTACAATCACTTTCGTCCATTCCTGTAGTCCTTGCATTATTCTTTCATTTTTCGGGGACAAATTGTTCTTCATGTGCAGCTGGTTGTGTGTATGGCGTGTGTGTGTCGGGTGTGTGTTGTGCGTGTGTGTGTCGCTCTCGTTTTCTTCCCAACCTCCCTTGTGTGCTAGGCAGCTGTGCTCACCTGTGTGTGTTGGTGTTCCAGGTGGAGCATAACGTAGAAGATCATTAGGAAAACTTGTAGTTCGAGTTCCATGGTGGCGTTGTTCTTACCTGTGTATCTGTAGGTTTGTCCTTTCTCTTCTGTGATGTGTTTCCGCCAGGCTTTTGATGGTGTTGGTTCCGCCCCGGAAAAGGTGGCGGATTGCAGGGTCAAAATATGGTGGATGGTACTTTGTCTCCCGATTGGCTGTTGACGGCTACCGCTGTGGTGAGAGTTGTTAACGCCATGGCGGTTGGTGTGGTACAGGGCTGTCAATGGGAGTAATCACTGCCATGGTCATAATTTGGCAGTACTTACCGCCAGCCTGTTGGCGTAATTACCGCCACTTTATCACTCACCGCCAGGGTCATAATGAGGGCCTATATGTTTGGTATGCAGCAGAGTGTGTCAATCGCAGTATTCAACAAATGAGTACACATGTCCGACATATGTGTAGTATGCACACAAGTCATCCATATACTCAAGAGCAACAAATGGAGACATTTTTTGGGAAACACATGCCAGATTGCATTCATGAGCCATCATCAACAATGCCTGAGCTGCACATGTCATCTGAAATGTGATGATCTGTAAGAGAACAACACACAGCACATAAGTGAACACATTTCACAATCGCATATCATGACTCTTGCTTAGTACTGACTGCCATACATTAGTGGATACACTGTTGTCACACATACATACAAATGCATGACGTGTACACATTTGCATGCGGTTGATTCTGTAACACACACATTGGTGTAACAGACCAATCACACACAAATCACATTGTTAAATGGACTACCACATGTGGCCATACACACAATGCCGAACTGGAGCCCTGCCCATTCAATTATAATGTTGATACAAAGTGCATCCATGAACAAATGACAAAATCACTCAATCAGGAATTGAGTAAAACAACATAATGCATTTGCGTTTAAGATATCCGCAAACGCAAAGTACATGGCCCATGGGCCCTTTGCATGATTTATACCATCGCATGCATTTCAATGCTGATTTGTGGTCAAATATACGCAGATTGGTAAAGCGTCATTATAAAAAGACCCACGTAACTAATGCATCAGAAAAAATTCACGCAAATATCAGATGCATCAAAAAAAATCACACATAAGAGAAAACGTGACGCAGGCACAGGAAATGATGTAATAGGATATCCTGTTTACAGGCATGGCACAGTGGGTGTACTTTCCCTTTCTCTTTACAGCCTGTGCCTCTTTTGACTGTGTGGTTGGGTCTTGAAGTTGGTGGTGTCTTCTTGCTCTTCTTTTGTATCTTGTGGTGTCCCTCCTGTTGTGTTTTGTGTTGTTTTTGATTGTTATTTTTCCCAGTGTCTGTGAATTTGTCTGTCTGGGGGAGTTGTATAGGTGGGTTAGTTGGGCTAGATATTTCTTGGGTGTTAAGTTTCCTTTCCTTATTTATTTTTATTACTACAACATTATACTTTTCAACCTGTATCCCAGTGAGGCTGTGGTGAGGAAAGGTGCTCCACCACCTAAAGCAGGTATACAACAGCTGTCGCAACGACCACCAGCTGCAGCATCGCTGGGCTGTTCTGGTGGCCAGGAAGCGGGATCTTCTGGACCATCTTGGTGTGGTGGTTGGTGGCCCTGTTGGTGAGGCCCCCATTGGCAAACTAATTTCTGTTCACTGCAGTTGAATGGCAGTAGCAGATGTGTTGGCGTGCTGCATGCAATGCTTGTGAACAGGTTGCATTCAACCTGAAAAGTGTCACTGTGCCTGTATAGACATGGGCTTCACGCATCCTAGCGTTATACCAATGCAAGTCAGATGTTAGGTGAGTCATGCACCTCCATCACTAAGTCACACATTTCAGGGGCCAAGGCAACATCTGTGCCCCAGCAATGTGTCATGTATGATAAGCCAAGACACCACCAGCATACCATATGTAAGTGGATTTTGAAAACAAAGTACCACAATTCATGTATGGCACAACATAGTCAGATTTACACACATATCATTCCTGTCATTATGTTCAGAAAGGGGGCATACCCGCCTTAGCGGGCACTGGCAATGGGGCATTTGATTAAATAACCCAACTGTGACACATCAGTCATGGATTATTCAATGTATGAAAATTGCAGACTACAGTTTTTGCCGCTTTTCCCCCACAAAGTGCCTCTGTGTGCCTTGCAGGACAAGCCAGCATACCTGAGTCGGTTGTCTTGCAGAGCACCAAGGTAGTGTCATTTCTCTGTCACCCAACTCCCCCTCATTTCAGAGTTCCATCTCCTATAGATTGGCCACAAATGGCTGTTGCAGGGTATAGCACTATGTGAGTCTCAGGCACAGTGTAAGTGTGCAGAAGTATGGCTGTCACTCACCCCTGAGTCTCATTGTGAGTTTGCTGTGCTGTGTCTGTTGCACTGTCCACAACCTGGATAATTACCTCACTCCACTGAAATAGTACAGACTGCCATATGTTTTTTTTTATTTTGTATTTTTGTCTTCATCTCGCTACTCTTCTCCAGCACGGGAGATCCTCAGTTTGTATCTCCAAGCGCGGACCTCTCAGTATCAACGGGCCACACCACCTGTTTGACACGCACCAACCCACATGACTCATTAACAAGTTACTGCACGACCAACCAACCTTACTCGGCCGTACAATAGTCATACCGGAGCACAAACTAGTGGGTAGAGAGGAGTTTTAATCATCAGACTCAGTTAATCAGAAAAGACTTCACCCAATAGGGTTCATTGCTTGACAACCATTTTCCCAAATCCACCGAAATTCATCTCTCTTACTAACGCACATCTGATTAACCGATGTTACCCTGTCCTGAACTGTGGGGGGTGATGCCCAGACCCATTTACGACAGATTTCACTTCGGGCCAGAAGCATCAGTACAAATAGCAAATACTCGTGATGCATGGTGACTTTCTTGCATTGAGTCTCTTGATTACATAGCCCAAATATAATCACCGAAGGACATATCTCCAGCTCCAAACCAAACATTTCCTTAAGAGTTTTTTCAATACCTTTCCAGAACTTCCCCAGCTTCGAACACTGCCAGAACATATGAAGCTCATCTGCACTGGCATGGCCACAACGAGGGCAATTCTTTTCTGTCTTTTCTATGGCAGTCAACTTTGCTTGCAACCAGTAAACCCTATGCAAAGTGAACAGATAATTTTTCTTCATAGCTGCAGATTTGATGGCGAACCAAAGCCTAGAACATGATGTTTCCCACAAATTAACAACATCTAGGGCTGAAAAGACCTTCCCCCACTTCAACACCGGAAGAGGCGGATCCTCTACCGCCGCATCCAACAGCGCATGGTAGTACAAGGCAACTTCTTTCTTGATGGATTTCTACCCTAGCTTCTCCTCCCAAGGACTCATCCCAGTTTCTCCTTTCTGAAGAGACTTGACCCAGCTAGACAATTGATACTATTTAAACTTGGAAATTGTCTCGCCTGCTTGTTCCGAAAATGTAGACCAAGATACCAGCTTAGAGTCCTCTATAATTTGGCCCCATTTAGTCACTCCAATAACTTTCAACTGAGCTGATAACTTGTCTAAGAGACACTCAGGAGTACCTGGTGAATCCCAGATGGGTGCCAAACTGCTATAATAAGCTATCCCTAGAACACCCCGAATCTGCGGCCAAATTTTACATGCTTGTTTAAGGATCTTGAGTCGGACCTTCTTTAAATATTTTGGATGGCCAGATTTATAGAAAAAGTTGTCACCCTCTTCTGCAAGATGTAGAGTCAGAGCATTCCAAAAAGATGTGTATTCTGACCTATTATTCAGAAGAGTTCTTATATTCTTTACCTGAAAAGCAAGATAATATTTGTAGAAATCTGGGGTTGTGATCCCCCCATTCTTTCTTTTTACATAACATTTTCCAAGATATCCTTATTACCTTAGATGTCCATATGAATGCAGATAGATCCCCCTGTAATTTTTTTAAACCAACTTGCTTTAAATTCCAATAGAATAGCATTGAATAAAAAGTTGAATTTTGGGAGAATAATCATCTTTAAAATATTAGATTTACCAATTAAAGAAAGGGGGAGAGCCGCCCATGTCTTAAGGAGTTTTTTAGTTTCAGAAGAAGCTCTATCAAAATTAACCTTTGCCACTTCGCTGAGGTTGGCCGTAACCTGCATGCCCAGGTATCTTATCTCTTACTTGACTAACGGGCAATTGTAAACCATATTACAACAAATAATCTCTGTCTTCTCGGAATTTACAGAGTAGCCCGACACCCTACCAAAGTCTTCCAATAGCAAATTAATGGTAGGAATGGAAGCGGTTACATCCCTGGTGTAAATCATGAGATCATCTGCATGCAATGAAACTTTCCTTTCCCACCCAATGCTTTGAAAGGGAAGGATAGTACCATTAGTACTAAGTGATATTGCCAGAGGTTCAATATACAAATCAAATAGAAGAGGGAATAATGGGCACCCCTAACGAGTCCCTCGCCCAATCCTAAACTCTTGTGACAGCTTATCATTAATCAATATTCTGCCTATCAGGCGCCTATAAAAATCCATAATTGACCTAATAAAAGATTCACCAAAACCCTAAAATTCCATTACAATCTGCAAAAAGGACCAATTCTCTCAGTCAAATGCTTTATCTGCATCGAAGGTCAAAACCGCAAGCGGGCCCCCTCCTGCAACGCCAAACCTACAGCTCCAAGCAAGTCATGAGTTAATTCCTGAAGTTGTCTTCTCTTAATGAATCCCTTCTGGTCCACATGTACCAACCTGCCAACCACTCTCCAAAGTCTTCTAGATAGAATACCAGTATAAAGTTTATAGTCAGAATTAAGTAACGAAATAGGTCGGTACAACATACACTGAGTCTGGTCTTTACGAGGTTTCAAAAGTAGAAAACTTACAGCTTCATCCCATGATTTTGCCACTTGTAAATCTTCAAGGGATATGTGATTAAACAATTCCAGCAAAATGGGGGCTAACTCCTCCCTAAGTACACTGTAGAGTTCATTTGGAAGATTATTGGGGCCAGGTGCCTTCCTTACCTTTCTTCAGATTCTTTACTGCTTCAAACACCTCTCTTTCCTCTATCTCGCCACCTAACTGCTGTCATGTCAGGTCATCCAAGGCAGGGAGGCGAATTCCCTTCAAAAACTCTCTGACCTGCTCTTCCGATACCCCCAAATCATCAGTACAAAGTGTTTGAAAAAAAGAATTGAAGGCTTCTTCTATCTCTGGTGCCTCTGTGCAAAGATAACCTATGTCTCCTGAACTAATCAACAAAATGTAGTTCTTTGAGTGGTCTGACTTAGTTTTCCAGGCTAAAATCTTGCTATACCCTTCCCCATACTCATAATGTGCATACCGACTGCTATCCCATCTTCTCCTGTTTTGTTTCTCTAAAAACAGTTCCAAATCTAGAGTTACCCTTTCATGTTGAGCTTCCAGTCATCCCAGCTGCCTTTCATTCTCATCCCGGTGGGCATTATTTATTAATGCCTGCAGGGTGGCTAAGGCAGATTTAAAGCTTTTTAATTCCGCCTTCTCCTCTCGACCCCTATAAGCCGCACAACTAACAGGTTTGCCCCTAATATATGCCTTATACACATCCCACACAGTCTGTAAAACAGCTGACCCACAGTTTAGGGCAAAGTACTCTTTATTATCCTCCCTTAAGGCCTCAATTATCAGATCATCTAAAAATAATGACCAATTTACTGTCCACCTAAAATTGGAGGGCTGTGTCTTAAAGCCAAGTTGTAATTTTACTGCTGAATGATCTGAAAGATGAGCAGGGGCATGCCCCACATAATTGACACTACCACACAAACTTTTTTGTACCAAAAAAAAGTATATTCTGGATCTGTGAACATATGTCTTGTTATTGAATGTCAATCTTGGGACTTGACCCCCCTTCCAATGCCAAATATCCAAGAGACCAAGATCTATCATAGCCTGCCTCACCCATGACCGTGTTTTAGGAGAATTAACCGTTCCTCGGGGATAGTTTTGTCCAAGGCAGGATCCAACAATATGTTGAAATCTCCGCCCAACAAGACTGGATACTTAGCTAATAGTAGGTGGTTATATAACCCTTGAAATGGTGCCGGACCGTCTGTATTAGGACCATAATATCCTGCAATCGTAACCCAAAGCCCAAACAGGCCCACTTCCACTATCAACCATCTGCCTTTCGAGTCTACTAGCACATTGCCCACCTTTACCTTTAAAGGTTTTTTTAAAAGAATTGCCACCCATTTAACTACACAAGATTGGTTGGTGCTTACACTATAGCCCACCCATTTCACTTGCTTAAGAAAGGCATCCCACTCAACTTGCAAGAGGTGAGTCTCCTGAAGAATAACTACCTCCTCCTCAGCCATGCTCAAAAACTCAAAAATCTTCCTCCTCCCCCTAATCATCAAACTGTTAAAATTCCACAAGAGAATCATCAACTGAGAAAACTCGTAACTACCCATTACAGAAGAAAAAAAAAACCAACCACCCAACACCCCTGCCAAACCTGAGTGTAAAAACTCTGAGGACAGTTATGTATGTTTTTTCTTTTTTCCCCACATGCTCCCACACCTAGTGCAAAATGAAAACCCAATTACCACTGACAAACCCCAGCCCACCGGCCCCACCCCTGCCCCCAGTGGAACACTCCAATCCTTCTGTGGGATAACCATGATGTTACCCCCATGAGCTCTCTGCTGGACAGAACATAACATATACTATTGTGATGCCTTAATCTGTTCTATAAACGTCCGAACCTCTGTGGGGTCCCTGATGTTATGCATTTTATTGTTCCACATAAACTGTAGGGCGGCCGGGAATCTCAGATGGACTATGGCACCTAAGGACCTAAGTTCCTGTATATAGTTCCTCAACTCCCACTGCCTATCCAAGGTCACCTTTGATACATCGGATTATATACAGAAGGACCAATCCCCTTAGAAAAACTAACTGCTTTGAGAGCTTCAGACAAAATATTTTCTTTAACAGAGTATGTAGCAAAGTTAATTAGTATCTTCCTGGGGACCTTCCTTCCAGAGTTCCTCTTAAAAGGATCTCGATTAATTCTTTGAATGTCATCTTCTAAATGTAAGTGCGCTAGATTTAGAATAGCATCCCTAATCAACGAGATTACGTACCCCTTAATTTCTTCTCCTTTCCCAACCTCGGGGACACTCAGCAGTCTGATATTATTCCTACTCATGTTGTTTTCCAAGATTTCTAGATTGTCTTGAAGTATTTTCTCTCCATTTTTCAGCTGTGAGATTTCCTGGCTATTTGCAAGCAACCGTCTGTCCTATTCTTCCACCGCTACTTCCAATCTGCCCAACCTTTCCGTTAGCAGATTGATCTTACCCTCTAGAGCCTCACATACTTTTCTGTTTTTTGCTTGATTGTACTCGGAAATCTCGAACTGCTCTCTGATCTCCTTTGTTAAGGAGATCAGAAGGCCCTGTACTGCCGGGACATGAGGCTGCATGGGGTTAACCGAGGGACTAAATTCTGGAGATTCAGAGGGTGATAGGAGTGAAGCCTCCAATGCCCTAAGGAGTTCTTATCGCCGTTTCCCAACTTTTGCGTCTTCAAACGAAAGCCCCCTAGGACCAAGGAGGTACCAATTACCTCTTGCGGGGGCAGCACTGCCTTCAACCCCCTGGAGAAGATTTGAAAAAGGACAAAAGCAGTGCAGCCCTCCTGTAATCTTCCAATGGATGTTTTGAGGTATAAGCGCCTTTTTTCAGAGTGTATGAAGATCCTACTTGCGAGGCAATTCCTTTTTAAACTTTGTACTGAAATGCTGACCCTCCGTGTGATTGCCGATTTCCATGGCAGTACTTTTTCCCCCCACACCTCAACCTCTCTGCCCCCTTCTACCACCCTTCACACTACTTTCTTCCCCTTTCTTCTTATTGGGGATTAGTAGAAGGGGAGTGCAGTGCGAGGTCTAAATCCAAAGAGCCAGGCTTACCTTTCGAAGATATGCCCCTGGTACATCAACGGCAGCTTGGGGGCTTAGGGGGCCAACTCGAGAGTGGTGTTTGACTGGCATCATACACAATGTATCTTCCGCGCTTTCACCAAGCCCTGCGCCTCGATTCCAAAAGGACTTCCCCTCTGGGAGAAGCCCACCTACACACCGGCTGTCATGCTTAGGCTGCAGCGAAATAAGCAGCGTCCCCTGCGACGCACGCTCCTTGGAGTCTCTACTCTGCTGCTGATTTTCCTCCGTCTCGCCTGTCTAGACCAACGCCGGCTTTGCACCCGAGCCTCAAGAAGCCCAATTGTGAAGCGCAAACACACAACTCCAGGTTAGTACCTATTCGTTACAACAGGACCAGAGTTACCAGGCATAACCCTGCAAGCGCCTTCTGCCCAGAACCTGGAAAGCTCGCGACCACGCCCCTCAGCTGGCTGCCATGTTCCCCAACCAGACTGACATATGTTGTACACTAGTAGAAACAGTGATGTGATACTAACCATGGTTTTCCATCCATATCTTTCAGGCGGACCTGCCCCCTACACCATAGGCGCAGTGGCAAGATTTGAGGACCCAGATGTATCCAGTAAGTGTGATTCTGTCTGTCCTGTGTAGTGTTGAAGTGTTTTGTGTGAGTGAGTCATGAGTGTTGCATCCAATGCTAGAACTGATGAGCTGTAAAATAATTGGAAATCAAAGTATGCTGGATCGTGACACTGTGTCACATTTAAATGGTTCCCCATGCAAGTGCAGCTAGTCATATCTTGTGAGGCTTGCGGTGCTCTATGGCTAGCATTGTGATCACATGTTGCTCCATATGTGTCATAGATGTGCACCGATGTGTAAATAGTGGCACAGGAACACACCGTCTTACCCACAACACAGTGATGCACCATTTTGTAGACAAATTGGTGCATCTCTGTATTGAAATGAACATGGAGGACTGGGTGGCCAATTGTCCCCCAGCATGGTGCAATTAATTTTTTACTCCACTAACAGGACATTTATATGGAATGTAATAGGCGTGCATGTAGGTCAAGTCCAATTGTTTGCTGGCATGGTAATGGGTGTGTGAGGAATGGTTTTGGCTGATCAGGTATTGATGGGTGTCTACACCTGGACACATGAATGTCGAAGTGATAGACCTATGGATACCAACTTAATTTTTATGCATTGGTGGATGACCTGGACAGTTGAGCTGTTGAACTGCATAGCCGTACCTCCTGAAGCACAATCACAACAAATCTGTAGGTAGATGTGATGCTCACAGTGTAGGTGACAGTCCTTTTGATAAGGCTTGCATGTGTACCTATCAACACCGAACCCTTATGGTTAACAACAGCATCCCATACTCCCAATGACAGATGCGAGCTTCTGGTGATGCAGTTTATAAAATTTGACACAGATAATGAGGCACAGCGGCCCTGATCAATGTTGTTTTGATGCTGCCTTAGCATTGTCGCACATGGTATAAAAACTAAGCAGATCTAACTTGGTTTTATTCATAATCTTGTTGTGGGTGGCTATGGTGTCAAGGAAATGGTGCTACGGCAGCATTGTTGTTTCATCCATCAGGGTCATTGTATCATCCGGAATGTGATTAGGAGTGCATGTGCAAATCAATGTTGATAGTAAGCTAATTTACTGTGCATACTCCACACAATGCTGGTACTGATGGTTGCCTGTCTCATTTTCACAGCTGCCAACATGAATAACGACCAACTCTGTGCCTTTCAGAAGAGGGCAGTGCACTATAGGCACATATTGGCAGTGGAATCTGCGTTCAGGAGGATGACACGCCACTATCGCTCAGAGCGATCCACTGGTGAGTGGCAGGCAATCAGCCAAGGGGGACATACACTGCCCACACAGGCTGGACCAAGCACCACAGCTGTGCAGGGGCCTACACCTGCCACCACACTTATTGCTCCAGCTGCTGCACCCTCTAATACCATCCCACAGCCACCCAGACCTGCTGCCATGGACATGAGTGCCATCACTGATTTACAGAGGGATGTACAACAGGTCCCCCAAAAGTTGGACTCCATTGAAAAGGAGGTGGCAAAAAATACAAAGGCCCTCAAGAACATTAAGAAGAGACTGAAAAGGGACAACCTATGAATGGCATGATGTCACTCCTCTCAAGTTCACACCCCTCCCTCCTCTTTCTTCAGTTTTGTTTGTGAGTATTAGGGGGTTCATTGTAGGTTAGAGTAGGTTAGTGGGTTAGTTAGGATAAGTAGGTTTGGGGAGGGTTTTCTAATACTCATTTTTACTATGTGGGCGGGTGGGTGAAGGGTGATGTTGGGGCTATTATGTGTTTATTAATAAAAAAAGAAATAAAAACAAATTCAAAAAATAAAATACCCCCAAAAGATATCTTTGTTTAGTCATAGTTAGAAAATGTGTAGTTTAGTGTATGTTGTCCTGCATGTGTCCTGTGATATAATGGGGTACTCCCTTTGTTCATGTGTCATATGCTTGGGTCTCAGGGTCTTCCCATGGGAGTACAGGGAAAATTATGTGTTGTCGTTGGGACTCTATCCTGCATCCAAATCCCTCTCTTGACATGTTCAACACCTCCTTATGACTGAACTGTCACATTGGCAACTACAACACATCTACTTACCTGTACATCTGCTATCCAGTGTACCCACCACTCAAGTTGACTATGTTGGCGATGTATAGGACAGATAGGTGTGGCAATTCAGCTGACATTGTCTGGGTTTTGTTTTTGAATGTTGGGCACTGTGGGACATTTTACAACAGCCTACATTTCATTCCCATCCTGTTAAACTGACCAGAGGCAATAATAAATGAGTTTGAGTCCCTCTGTTTCACACCAATGTGTTCTACTGGTACTCCCAGATGACGATATTGCCCAATGACAGTTTCACACCCATTCCTGCAGTATATAGTGGGTGTAGCAACAATGTGTTCAACATGTATCACATGCTTGTAGGGGATGAACCCAACATCGACATACAGCATGTAGATACCATGTGCATAGATATGTGCCCACATATTCATGCACTCTTGTACTGACACTCTGTGACTTGAGACATGTTGCACACATCACAAATCCTAGGCATAGTAGATGTGTCACAACACACATAAACATACTGGTTGTATAGGTGGTGTTTATTTACTAGTGTAATAGTGCTAAACATATACCATGTCCAGGTCTGTGACCCCATTCGTGGAATCCGTCCAATTGTGACACAACACAAGTCCAGGGTTGAGGGACATCATGGGACATGTTTGGGTAAGGTGTCTTTCAGTGCAGGGGAACATAAATTGCCAATTGAAAAGTTAGGGACAATAGCAGTCCATAGCTGAAAGGCCAACAGCGTGTTGAGGAAGAGTGCACATCTGTAACAGTGCTAACACTGATATGGTATCAAGCACAGGACTAAGGAAAACACTGCCCATGTGGCATGGGCTGGTGTTACCTGGAAGCCTTATGGCTGAAGATGATCTGTCCACATCTTCATCCTCCGATGTGTGTGGTGTCTCCTCTACTCTTGATGGTGGTAGTGGGGCGGCCACACACACTTCAGTGGTTTCAGATGTGGTCTCCCAATACCCGGCAGCAACCATCTTTGGCACTACATATGGCGTCACTGCAGCAAGGAGGAGCTGCTGTTTCTTAAGTATAGCTGCAAAATCCCTGTGGTAGGCAGCCATGTCTGCCCTCAGGGAGACCATTTCCCGGTGCATGGAGTCCAGTTTGTCCTCAGACATGCTGCCTCCAGTTTGGGAGGGCAGATGTTGTGGCCTCTCCCTCATGGCAGCAGCTATGTCTTCAGACACTCCTGGACTCCATGCATTGAGGAGTGTGTAAGTTGGTTGGCTACAGTCTGTTCTGTTGCCATGACTATGCACGTCCGCATCCCCTCAAGGCTGTCTGCCATAGTTTGTATCCCCACCGCACCTCCTTGGCCAGCTCCTGCTGGACTCCAACCTCTGCCCTCTCAAAGCTGGTCCCTGGGTCCTCAGAGTCCTCTGCTGTGTCAGTGCTGGAAGGTCAACCATTTGGGGTGCTAAGTGGGGCCTGTGGGATGTCTGCTACTTCAATACTCCTCCTTGCGACTGGAGGTGGTGCCTGCAGGTTTACAAGGGCTTCTTGGAGGGTCTCTTGGCTGATAGTTGCCAATTGGTCATCCAGGTCATCAGGGCACTCCAGGACAGGCAGATCTGCATGAGAGCCATCATCCTCTGCAATGAGATGGTATATAATCAGTCTATCTGTGTTGTGGCAGTTGACAAGTCACGTCACTGACTTGATATTTGAGGCTTATTGTCATATTAGGCCCATGTTGATGTAAATGTGGTGCAGCACAGTGATGTGCACAAATAGTCAGTGCCGCGCTGTGCCACTTTGGTAACACAAGGGTGCACCGTATGTAAGTGCATACGGGGAACCTTTGTATTGTCCCCAGTTCTGGTGCAAGATTCAGCTACCAACATCATCGCAGGCATCCTTGGACCATCGTGCAAGGATGTATGCTTTGAAAGATGTGACTGTTTATGTATGTTAAGTTGTCCCTTCCAACACATTAACACTCACTAATGGCGCTTTGGCACTTTTGTGTGAGCTGCAGAATGCAGCACACGCTGAAGAGCCAAATCATCATTTACATATGATTGTTTATGTGCATGAAGGAACAACTTCATGCTCATAAAAAAATAATTTCTGGGATTTTGCTTTTCCTATGCATGGTGCAGAATGCAGCACACATTGGAAAAGCAGAAAAGGAGGATGTATAAATGTATTGATCCTCGTTGCACCCTTAATATTCCACTTACCCGAGGCAGCATCAAAATGTATTGTGTGTTGCTGTGGCACTCCCACAGCAACACCCATTGCACCACCTTCCACTCACCGCTATGATCAGGAGGGAACATACTTACAAGGTGACATAATGCCACAGAAAGTGGCTTAACGCTACTTTGTCATTACATTGCAGTGCTTAGCGCCACAGGAGCATCAATGAAAGTGACGCTCCTGAAGAGCTAGGCGCCTATGATGCACCCCTTAGTTCCAAAGGATTGTCCCTGTACATCATAGCTGCAGTCTACAGACCTATGTCCTACCTGCATGTCACATGAATAGAAGCCCAGTTGCCAATATTGGCTGCGTCATATCTTCTAAGTGTGTTGTCTATCCTTATTGTGGCTTGATGCCCTCTCATCTTGTTTTATCCTCCCGTTGCATCCATTTACATGGTGAGGCCTTCTAATGTGTGTTTTCTGTGCTCATGCCACAGCACCACACATGGCAATTTTCACTTGTCACAGTCTTATATGTTTCACATACACCCATGCTGTGCTGAGACCTTGCACCACCCCAGGGATGGCATTGTCAGGACACTGTGCTCTTGTTGCCATTGATGACTCCTCATGTTGTCGTTTGTGTTTATGTTTGTGTTTGTGTGCTACATTGCATAGCACTCATGGACCTGGCAGAGTACAGTTTCAATTCCTGTCAGTGTAAGTTGTTTGCCTTACTAAACATCTATGTCCTCCTCCTCAATGCAGCCCTCCTTGTACTATGACACATGAGTGCAGCATGGTGACAGTACAGCTCATCTGACAAAAGCACAGGGTTGAATCCAGGGAAGGGCAGTATGGTTATGAAATGTCTGCTGTGTACATCATTCTGTATGTGACAGTACCTGATGGTAGATGTGTCCATGGCCACAGCCAATTCTCAGGGCCTGCGGTAAGTTCATATGTCATGTGCATCAGTTCAAGGGGCACCTGCCTGCCACTGTGTAATTGACCACCCCCAACAGCACAGATGGTAGTGGCAACTGCTGTCAATGTGGAATGCCCCATGGGCCAATGGCCTGGACATGGCAGGTTACCAACATCTAACAGACTGGCTATGGCATCTGTCCCGTGACACCAGACCAGTGTTAAGTTCAACACTACCCTCCAGGCATGTTTCAACATTTCCTCCAGCCTTTGTATGGCGGTGTAACCCCCATGAAATGGTTGTTGGTGATGTGGTGTGTTGTACCCCTGGGTGCCCCTGCACAACCCATGCACTTGGCATGGGCAGTGCAGGGTGTCCCATACCTTTCCACTGCCTGATTTGCAGGGCTGAGTGCACCATGTCCTGTTACACCCAATGCAGGCCAAAACTGGCACTGACTCTATTTGATCTACCAAAAATGTTTAGTAAGTGGTCCACAGAGCTACCATGTGTAAACATATTTCCAGCCGCCACCCAACGTGTGACTCTTACTGCCAAGTGCAAAGGGTACACTGCACTGGCAGTCTTACCAACACCAGGCTTGCCCATGCATGATCCCTCACCCGTTGATGTGGAATTAACCGCCATTATGTGACAGCCATACCCCTTGTGTTGTATGTGTGTGTTTATTTCCCCATTCCCATGTATTTTCTGTAGTAGCACATTTCAGTTCAGCATCATTATGTGTGGTTGAACACAACTTCAGTTTAGTTGGTCTGGGTAGTGGCATGTTACCAA